>NC_081362.1:16550588-16910588 GCF_030684315.1 Stegostoma tigrinum | reverse complement strand
GTCTCACGATGGTGGAAAACATTTTTTGATCTTTTTAAGGCTGAAGTGGATAAATTGTTGGTAATCTCTGGGTGAAAGGTCATCAGGGATAGGTGGGAATGTGATTTTGAGGTTGTTGGCTACAGGGTTCAAAATGGCTTGCTCATACTACCTTGAGTATGAGTGTGAATCTTGATGGATACTGTTGCAATTGTGATTGGAAGAGAACAAAGTCCATCTTAGTAGAGTTTACGTTTCGGGTCAGTATTCTGAGGACGGGTCACGGATGTGAAACGTTATCTCTGATTTTATTTTCTTCTTCACAGATGCTGTCAGACCTGCTGAGCTTTTCCAGCAACTACTGTTTTTGCTGTTGATTTATAGCAATTGCAGCTTTTTCGGTTTCCATCTTAGTAGAGCTCTACTTGCTTAGGGTAATGAAATCTGGAAAGGCTGGCTCTCAGCCAGCGAAAATTTGGTGAGATTGAATCTCAAATTTGGCTCGAAGCAGTAAAATATTTTAAACAGTTTTTTAATCAGAGTGAAACGTCTCGTTCTATGTTAAACAAGAAATTGGAGGCAGTTCAGATTCAGGGCTGACGATTGCTGCTTAAATCTTAATAAGATGGTTTGGCTTTGAGAAAGTGTTGCTTCCTTGTTTCTTTCCTTCTTTTGTTAAATCGGAGTCTGATTCAGTGTCAAGAGACTCACCTTTTTTTAATCTTTCTATTTGCAGTTGAACCACCAAGCATAACGCGAGAGGAGGACCCAGTGGAAATGGATCTTGAACAGAAGGAAACTCTTCCCGCCAAAACCAAAGATGAGGAGCCGAGAGATTCCCAGGAAGATGCCAGTCCTCCTGTAGAAATTGGAGAGGAGGCACAGGCTGGTGAGGTCGGCTTCAAGAAGGTCTTCAAATTTGTCGGCTGCAAGTTCACAGTGAAGAAGGAGAACCCAGTGAAGCTGGAACCTGTGCAGTTGCTGACTGTGAAAAAGGACGAAGATGGCGAGGCAGATGGTGAATCCAAGCAAGAAATGGGAGGATTGAAAAATGGCGACCTAAGTCCAGCCGCTCATGAAGCGGAGGGAAGTCCACCTGAAGTTCTCACTCCTGGAGAAACAGAAGAGTCTACCGACCAAGTGGAGCCGAAACGCACTGCTCCTGAGGAGTCAGTGGAATCTGCTGACAGTCCAGTCGAGAGTCCTGCAATGGATTCTCCACTGAAGAGATTTTTTAGACAAGGCTTTTTCTCAGTGTTGCGAAGGAAGCCAAGCTTCAAGAAGGCTAAAGATGAGCCCCTGGTTGTTGGGGAGAAGCCCGAAGTGAACGGGGAGCAAGTTGTTGCCGCTGGAGACGTTAATGGTGGGGAAGGCGATCATGGACCTTCAAAGGAGCCTTCTGCGTTGCAAAAAGATGCTGAAATCTTGGGTGCCTTCCTGGTGGAAGAAAGAGAGAGAGACGATGACTTTGAAGACCTCTCTGTGGAACTAGCCAAAGTCAGGGAGGCAGAAGAAAGGCTGATGGGGAAAGGCAGCGTGTCTGCAGTAGATGACAGACAGCCTTGCCCTGAAATGAAGATGGCTGCCCCAGCCTTGGATATGGGTCAGGCGGCCCAGCTAACCTTGCAGAGCCCTTCAGCTGAGAGACCGGTGAAGCCAGAATTTGCCCCTGTCGAAGTCTCAGCAGAGCTTCAAGCAGGACAGACTGACTTAGGCCCAGATCGAACACAAGTCAAGGCCCCGGAGCCTATAGTGGGTGAGGCGGAGCTCCTGTCTTCCCAGGAAAAGGCCAAGCTGCAGGGCAGCCCCCTGAAGAAACTCTTCACCAGCAGCAGCATCAAAAAGCTGTCTGGGAAGAAACCAAAAGCCGCCAAGGGGGAGTCCAAACCGGGAGATGAAGAGGAGGAGGCACGACTTCAGTCCTCCACTGAATCGGAGGGCAGTCCAGATGGCCAGAAGGCGGACACTCCTCCTTTAACTTCCCCTGAAGAAGTGAATGGGACAGTCCCTGCGGAGACTGCAGAAGCCACCAATCCTGAGGCGGAGGGAATGAACGGAGCTGCCGACGGGGAGAGGAAGAAAGAGAGCATCACTGCGTGGGCTTCATTTAAAAAGTTAGTGACGTCGAAGAAGCGCCCCAAAGTACCGTCCGAGAATGACCGAGAGGACGAGCAGACTGACAAAGTGAAGAGTGTGGCTGCCTCTTCCAACGAGAGTGCCAGTGCCGCCCCAGCCGAGCTTCAAGAAGAAGCGAAACTAAATGCTGAGGACCTGAGTTTGGAGCGCAGCACTGAGGATCCCAAAAAGAAAGCGGATGTCCCTGTATCCTGGGAGGCTCTGATCTGTGTTGGTTCCTCCAAAAAGAGAGCAAGGAAGTTGTCCGACTCAGAGGTCCCACAGCTGGACGAGGAGCTCCAAAGGTCACCTGAGGCGGTCGCCCAAGTGCCGGATAGTGCTGAGGAATTGAGAGCCAGCGTTCCGCAGGATACAGATCAGGAGCAAGGTGGGACATCTCCGGAAGGTGCTGTGAGCAGCCCAGTGGAGGGGGACGTGTCTGATGGCGCCATCTCCACGTGGGAATCCTTTAAGAGGTTGGTGACCTCGAGGCGCAAGTCCAAATCCAAGCTCGAAGACCGTGCAGACGAATCTGTTGCCGTCGTCGCCACCGAAGCTGCTGTCCCTGAGACTGAGCAACAGGCCAAGGAGGAGTCATGGGCTTCTCTGAAAAAGCTGATTCCAGGCCGAAGGAAGAAGAGGTCCGATGCCAAGGCTGACCAGCTTCCGGCAGAGGACCTTGGAAAAGACACCAAGCAGGCAGAGGTGGGAGTGAGCAGGAGTGATGATGAGTCTGATACACCAGTAGTGGTTCCCCTTTCTGAATATGACGCTGTTGAAGAGGAGAGAGCAGCTGAGGAGCAGCAGCTAACAGTAGGCATGAATGCTGTCCACAAGGATGAACTTCTAACCAAGTCGGGAGCTCCAGCTGAAGGCGGGGAACTGAGCGCCGGACAAGCCATTACCATGGACCGGGGAGCTTTAGAGAGCATCAGAAGCAGCATTGATGAGAGATCGCCATCGTGGATATCAACTGCAGTCTCAGACATCATTGAGAAGACGGTTGAAGACGAAGGTAAAATAGTTGAAGAAATCATGGAAGCAATGGGACAACCGGAGCATGGTGATGCTGCTTCATTGGCAGATCAAGCCAGAACAGTCTGTCCCAATGAGATTGCCAAAGAGGCCCAGGTGAGCTCCGAGGTTGCCGTGGCACTGGAGTACCCGGCTGAGGAGTCCCTCACCGAGGAGACTGCCGAGATGGTGTCAGCCGTCTCGCAGCTGACGGAGACTCCGGTGACGACGGCAGAAAGCACCCCTGTGCCAGATGATGAGGTCCCAGTAACCAGGCAAACCCACGAGGTGCTGCAGGAGGCTGCTGAAAAGGTGAAGCTGTCAGCCAGGCCACTTGCTCCCCCCCGCAAAGTTGCGGCTGCCCCAGAGATTCCAGGCAGCGACCAGGATTCCACGGAAAAAGTACGAGAGGAGGCGGTCGGGACCTTGCGTGAAACTGAGATGTCAGAGCCTGCCGGGAAAGGAGAAACTGGAAAATCTGACGCTCCTTCTGCCTCTGAAGGCACTATCCGGGTGGCAGATAGCGAAAGTCCGCAGCTTGAGAGGGTCGAGCAGACAAAATGTGAAATGCTAGAGGTTTCTGCTGCTCAAAGCATTGAGTCTGAAATGATTCCTCCACCAGATGATGCTGCTGCTGTTGGGGTTCTACAGGGCGTGGAGGGTGATGCCGCACATGTAAGCAAGTTTGACACTCTGCTAGCGGAAAAGATTGGAGAACCCTTGAGTTTGGTGGACCAAACTCATGCAGAAACTGCCTGCGAGGTTGAAACGGGAATATCTGAACCCAGAGTGAAGCTGGTAATGGACCAAACTGAGACTGGACTTGAGACCTTGGAAGTCAGTCAAGCAGAGGATGTTCTGAAGACAGAAGCTCCACTTGAAAAGTCCAAAGCTGCTGAGACAAGTTGCAGGGAAAAGGTTCTGACAGGAGATGAAGAGCCTATCAAAGCTGTTACTGCAGAAGTTCCTGGGAGGCTAGAAGTCAAGCAACTTGCTGAATGTAGAGACGTCACAGTTGGAATTCCAACAGAATCTGCTGAGGAGGCCACATTGGAGCAAACAGCAATTGCAGAAGTTGCTCGTCAGATGGCTGTGGGAAATGTTGAGGCTGTATCTGAAGAGACTATTGGAAACATTCATGAGATTGTTGAGGAGGTGGGAACAGAAGAGCGTGTGATTGAATGCAGAGAGACTCTAGCCAGTACGAAGGAGGATAAGGTTGAGCCAGTTTCTGAACAGAGCATGAAAATCATTCCAGCAAATGTGGAAATGAATGCAACTGCGGCTGGAGTTTGTGAAGAAAGCATTGGAGTTACTCCAGTCGTAATAGTGACAGAGTTGTGCAGCGAGGAGATGGTGCAAGTGGGCCCAGATGTGAGTGTTTCTCAAGTTGGTCTCAGTGAGGAGACCATTGAAGTCACTCCGGTAATAACATTGATGCAAGTTGTATCGAGTGAAGAAACTGTTAAAGATACCTCCAATGTGGAAGTGACTGAGGCTGAACTTGGTGAAGAGACTAAGCAGACCACTCCTGTAGTAGAAGTAACAGAGGTTCTACCTGGTGAACAGACTACTGACAAAATCAGTCCAGAAATGATGACAGCGGTAGTGTGTACTGAACAGACTGATGCTAGTCCGGTTGTCACGGTGACGGAAACAGTACGGGGTGAAGAGACGGATAGTGCCCCTCCAGTTGCCGTGGTGATGGAGACAGTACGCGGTGAAGAGACAGTTGGTGTCGGTCCGGTGGCCATGGCGACGGAGACAGTATGTAGCGAAGAGACGGACGGTGCCAGTCCGGTTGCCACGGTGACAGAGATGGTACGCGGTGAAGACACTGACGGTGCCAGTCCGGTTGCCATGGTGATGGAGACAGTATGTAGTGAAGAGATGGACGGTGCCAGTCCGGTTGCCACGGTGACAGAGATGGTACGCGGTGAAGACACTGACGGTGCCACTCCGGTTGCCACGGTGACGGAGACAGTATGTAGTGAAGAGATGGACGGTGCCAGTCCGGTTGCCATGGTGATCGAGACAGTATGCAGTGAAGAGACAGATGGTGCCAGTCTGGTTGCCACGGTGACAGAGATGGTACGTGGTGAAGACACGGACGGTGCCACTCTGGTTGCCACAGTGACGGAGACAGTATGTAGTGAAGACACAGTTGGTGCCAGTCCAGTTGCCATGGTGACGGAGACAGTACGTAGCGAAGAGACGGACAGTGCCGGTCCAGTTGCCATGGTGATGGAGACAGTATGCAGTGAAGAGCTGGACGGTGCCGGTCCGGTTGCCAAGGTAACGGAGACAGTATGCAGTGAAGAGATGGGTGGTGCCGGTCCGGTTGCCATGGTGACGGAGATGGCACGCGGTGAAGGGGCAATTACAAAACAGGAAGAGATTGTACATATGGTAACAAATGATAAAATAGTACAGGACCAAATCAAGACTATGCAGAAGGTTGTCGATGCTCATGAGCCTGTGTTATCTATTGCAGTGGATGTGGGAACTGAAATGAGTGGGTCTGTGTGTGAAGAGATGATGTCTGTTGTTTCAAGAGTCAGGGAGCAGGGAACAAAGGAACAAATAGTTGAAATGCTGACTTCACCGAAGGAAGTTGTACAGCAACAGTCAAATATTGTAGAACTATCCAAAGAAACAATTCAGACCTCCATAACTGAGAGAACAGTAATTGAGGTTGTGAAGAACATCGACACAGAAATAGGTGATAAATTTGAAGTTGCACATCTTGAGGGTGCTGTCAAGGAAACCCATGTTGAGCTTCAAAGTGAAACTGGTATAATTGCGATAACACAGGTAGGAAGGGAAGTGGACCAATATCTGACTAAAGAGGATACCATGGCCATGCTATCCAAAGAGAAATTTGAAGTTTTGCCAGACGGACCAATTGGAAAAACCGTTACCATAGAGTTTTCAGCAACTGAGGTGGTTGAGTCAGAAGCCAAAGATCATGAAACACTAAGTTGTGTTACTGACAAGCCTCAGAGCATAGCAACTGAAGAGGCCGTAGATACAAATGAGAACGTAAGTCTCCAACAAGAGTCTGAAGTGGTTGAACTTGTGCAGAAGGTGGGAGATGAGCTGCCTGCTGTGGAAAAAGACCAACCAACACCAGAAATTGAATTCGAGTCTGCGCACGCAGATGTTGAGCTCGTCCAATTGGATGGAGCAGGTGTAGTTGTACCCAAACAATGTGAAGCCTCTGCAAAAGCTGATGAGGCACAAAAAGGGGATGGTGTGGAGTTGGCTAATGGAGCAACTGAAAAACACCTAAGCAACTTGGAGTCTTCTGGAGAGTTGTGTTCCTCAGAAGCTTCAGCTGAAGGATGCACAGAAGAGCCTAAACTGGAAGTAGTTCCTGAATCTGAAGGTGTAACTTTGGGGAGTGAGATAAAATTATACTCTGGTTCTATTGATGAATTTCAAACTGTGCAAAATGAGACTGTGACCTTAACAACGGAGCCTTATGTAGCTGAGAGTTCAGAGTCCCGTGAAGTGGCTTTCCCTGTGACTGCAGCTGCTGTAGAAGAACAGGTCATTGCAGAGACTGTGGGATCAGTGGTGACGCAGCTTCCAGAGCTGAGAGCTGTAGATCAGCTTATCCCAGCAGCTGAACCCGATGTTATTCTACACGGACCCGTAGTAGAAACTGCGGCTGCCATTGTGGAGGTAGCGATAGATGCAGCGGCTGGCACCTTGGCAGACTCTGCTGTGGAAAGTGAAGTAGACTCGACTGTTGATGGGCAGAAGCAACTGTTCTCCAGCACTGAGCAGCTCATAGCTGACCTGGTTAATCACAGAACTGAAGGAGAAGAACAGAAATTGGCATCCTTAGAAATGGAGACTGATGTAGAAGTCAGTCAAACCAGGACGATGGAACAGTCAAGTACCATGATAACTGAGGACCCAATGAAGGGTGTCATGAAGTCAACTGAAATAACAGAGGGACAAGTAGATCCTGTTTCTTCTGAACAGGATAAAGACAGTAAAAAGATGTATAAAGATGTGGAAGAAAAGATGCCAGAAGTACAAATGATCTCAACAGAAGAAAAGGATGATGAAATTGATGATAGTGTGCAAACCCAAGACAGCAAGGGCACTGAAGCTTTAGAGCAAAAAGTAGTGGTAGTTCATACAACTGAGTTGGTAAGTGAGAAAACTATTGAGGGTGACCAGAAACCACTTGAGACTGAAGATATGGCATCAGTGGAAATGGAGAGAGAAACTAATGAGTCTGTACTAGTGTCTGATGGGTCAAAAGTGACTGAAGTAGAATGTTGCGAGTCATTGAAAACCCCTGAAGGAAGACCACCATCTCTAGAACTGACTGAGGAAAAAGGCCAATCTGTAAAAGCCAGTCAACAGGTTAAAGAACAAACATCAAAAGCTGCAGATGAGAAGTCGGAGAGTGATGTGATGGAATCCATTGGTCACAAAAATGATAAAGAATCTGATAAAAACCAGACAATTGAAGCAGTTGAAAAACAAGAGAGTCAAGAAATGCAAAGTGGACACCAAATGGATCAGTCCTCTACTTTAGAACGTGTAAAAGCTGCAGCAGAGCAAACAACATCCTGAAGCAGGTAATGATTTTTAAAAAGGTACCTCTTTTATGTCAGGTTCATTTTTTTGCTACAAATGAATTTCTCTCCTTTTTGCTCACAATGTTCTGTTATAATTTGAAAATATTAGAATGAAATAAATTTAAGCTCAATTTCAAGTTTCCTGTCCAACTTAAAAATTCATCATCTCGACATAACAGAATTTGAAACAGACTAATCAGGACAAAATGATTTAAAATTGAAAAAACTTGCATAACTTTTTCTCTTTCCCATTCCTAGGATGTTCAAAACATATTTGATAACCAGTTACCGTCAGATCATTTTTAAAAAAAAGGAATGGGGCAGGCTGTTTGGCCCTTCACCTGCCTTGCTCTTCAATAGAGGTGTGGCTGATCCAACACTCCTCATGTCTGCTCCCCTGCCCTTTGCCCAAACCCTTTATTTTCCCTCAGTGATCAAGAATCAGTTAGTACATTTTATAGATCATATACATTCATCTAAGAGAACAAATGCGCTGTTTTCTCTTAAAGCTGAAACATACCCTTTCCTCAATGGTGCACTGGAGTTTGAGCCTAGATTATCTTCTCAAATGGGTAGAATGGGACTTGAAGCCTCCATTTTTGTGGAGAATGTTGCCACTGTACTATTTTGATACTTCATTCTTAAATTGTCTCTGACCGTAGTATGGTGAATTTGGAGCATGAGACCGTTTATTAATCTGAAAGCTATTCAGACTGCATGTTGTCATGCCTGCTGATAGTGATTGTTTGATTTTTAGCCATGATGTTTGAGCAATGATGCTTAGACAAGAGAATGTGGAAATGCCATTAAAACTGATGCTGTAATGCTTCTGTCTCAAACTCCACGTTTTCTGTGGAACAACGGAAAAGGCCTTTCATCATCCACTACACTTACAAGATCTCCTTTCCATTGAGCCTTGCAACTGTTCTGCTGGGCCACTGACATTTTGATTACTGATAAGCATGAAAAACATGGACCTTTTTGTGGCTGAGAGTTTGGAACCCAGTAGCAATCTTTGCTATGACTGCAGTAAGTCACTACAATGACTGTAGGATCCCTGGTGAGTCAGCTTTGAGTTTCAATATTTTGGCTTGCAGTTGTTCACAGGTGGGACCAAATGCTGTTGTAATTGGTGTATTTGTAAAACAAAAGTGTAAGTAGGAATCTACTGTGCTTCCTGAATATTTTAGTAAATGGAAGTAGGAACATATCTCAGCCTGTACTCCCATGGGCGAATGTGTGAAAATATCAGTGAGTGGAATGTTTACATATTGAATTCATAATGTAAACCAGACCACAAATGATATACTGCTTTCCCCCCACCGTGCCCAATCCCCAAAACCATTAGAGGTACCCCCTCATTTGCTTGGGTCCCATAAGTACATACTCATGACTGCATTTGTGAAAATGCATATAAACCTCAACTGTTTAACCCCTCTAATCCAGGGACTGAGGCTGAATATCATGCTGTTATCAACAGCACTGACTCCTTATGGATCAGTGATTACAGCTGATCCTCTGGGTGCCAAGGATTGCATTAGTTACAATTAGTGTTAGAAACAGAATCTCCGGCAGTGATTGAACCCTTGACCTCTGCCTCACTGTTGTGTTGCTGATTGGGAATCAAACTGGCAAAAATGCTTCCTGGAAGTCTGTCATTGTTCAAGTTTTATGCCAAATGGTGTAGGTGGCCATTAACTTTTTGACCTGTAGTAGTGGATAAACCTCATTTGATTTCTATTTAACTGAGTCTTTTATAGTTAATCTGGGTCTTCCTTCACTGTCAACATCTTGTTCTGCTAAATCCTTTGAATGATTAGGCACTCTGACCCCAGTTCATGTCCAAAACATGTTGTCTTTTTGATATTGTTTTAAAGTTTTCTTGGGTCTTGTTCAGTGATTCTTCATTAGTTCTTTTCTCACCTGGCTTACCATGAGCCTTTTTCAGCATCACTTTTCAAAGCTGTTGACTTTCTTCCTTTTTTTTTGCCAATATTCCGAACTTTACATTGATAGTTCATTGCTAACCAAACACAACATTAGTACACACATTCTTGTTTCAAGTTGATGTTTCTTGAGGTTTGCTTTCGACAATAGCATGCTGTTGTGCTTCCTGGAAATACTTAGTAAATGGAAGTTAGAATGTAATTAATCATGTTACGTTCTGGAATGTCCTTGCTCTTTATCTTTCTTGTAGTTAAATGGAAGCATTTGATCAAAGGTAAGTAGAAGTGGTTTTGCACATTAGTTGCTCTGACTTTTTTAAACAAAATTATATTTTAATGTTCATTTTATCTGCTACAAAGCCATGAAGCATGCCTGAAATCTGATTTGATTTCCTCTCTAATTGCAACTCCTTAAGATTCTCTGCTTGACGTTTTTGCTGTTTGCTCACCTAGGTTGAATATTCAATGTATTTTGCCTTCTATTACATTAATTTTGTTGGCAGAATGACAAAAACACTCAGACCTTCAGGGATAAAGCTAGTGTTGTTTCTTGATGGTTCTTCAGCTCTTCTGTTGCCTCATTCATCTTTGTTATTTCATCCAGTCCTGACGCTTATCAGCCCAAGATCCCCTTTTCCCTTTCTTCATCTCTGGTCTGCCTTTATTTTTGTTCGAAGCCCTCAAACATTGTCATGCGATTTTTTTTTTTTGTTTACTCAATCTGTCCCTGATTTTTGACCTTTTCTGTGAGAATCAAACGATTCTGTTTTCAAACATCCACTTGAGCTACAAATTGCAGCCTTTCCTAAAATTTAAGTTGGTGAATTGCTTTAGGCTTCCAAGTTTTTCATTGTCACAATTGAAATGCATTTGTCATTCTGCCAGCTTTCATTCTGCATACTTTTTTTTGTTTTCTGTTGGGTTCTGAAATTTTCTTAACTCCGTGATTGCTTGAACACTTCATTTTGTAGAAACCTTCGTTTTTGTACTTTCCATGAAACTTGCTCTTCTGTGTTCAAGGAGGTTTTAATAACTTAATTGATTCCTCTGCCAGCAACTTTGAAAAGTGATTATTTGCATCCACTCCTTTTTAATAAGAAAGTCTTCCCATCATCTGAGAACCAGCTTTCATTTTGTTTTACTTTGATCATAAATTGTTGTAACCACTGACATGACATTTCTGTCACAGTCTACATCTCTATTATTTTGGCTGGTTAGTGGAATTTCTAAAATGTTTTTATTGTGTTAGGTGATCTAATTCATTTGGCTGTCCAGAAATTCCAGAAACCAACTTTGCCTGGGGTGATATTTAAACTGTAGTTTTTGTCATAACTTGTCTGCTCTGGTGCCAACACTACCTTAGATATAAGAACTTACATGTTACCTTTCCCCAAGAAGTCCCATGACCATGCTGATATCTCGAACTGCAGTGTTGTCTAGCTTGATCTAACTCATGATGGCTTTGGGATCCTCAGCAGCTGCACTTTGAATTATGCAATTATATGCTTAATTCAATAATTCTCAAGATGCAGCAGCTATTTTGACAGAGAATTGTCCCAAAAAAGCTCAGTATCCTTAACAGGCTTGCAATTTTGTGACAAAAAGCCACTTTTTTGTTTCTCTCCACCTGAATAGATAAGGACTTCATTGTGCAAATCATTGATCTGTACATTCCTTGAATTGTTTTCTGCTCCTGGCTTGCTGTTCTAATGCTCCAAGTAGCAGTTCTTTTGGTATTAGTTTTTCTTTGTTTTTGGAGCATTTTAAGAAACAGTTGCAAGATAAAGAATTGGCAGTTCATGGATATCCCCGTTCATGCTGATCTGAGAATTGTTTATATTGACCATATTTGGCGAGGGGAAGAGGTTTAATGAGGTGTGTCTTGTTGCCATCCTTGTCTCTTTGAAGAGATCACTCTATTTGGAGGATCTCTTACCTCTCACCAGCCAACTGTTGAGCTTGTAGTGCCATGGAGTCTTCCAGATCTGCCACTGGTCATGACGTGTAATTCTGAGACTGTTACCAGCAGGACATGGGACTCTCAACCACACTGTGGGGAGTGAGGTGTCAGTCAGCTACTCCTGCTATATTAAGTGGTTTCTGCTATCAAGAGAATTCCCCTCCCTGAACAATTCATGCTGATAGTATGGTACATCTTTCCAACTTCAGATTTTGAGATCATACTGTTTCCAAATCTCAGGATGCCTTTATTTTTGATTTGTAATTCTTTTTAAGAAGCCTTATCAGATATTTGTGACTCAGAATTTAAATTGTTAAAAGGTGAGCAGCAACAATTTATACTTGCTTGTAAGCAATTAGCTATAGTTCACCCACACAGGACCACAAGTATTTCTATTAAGAGGGACAGTTGGTTTTACACTGAGCACTGCTCGATTGTTAAATGTGGCATAGGGTGAGGAACCAAGTTTGATTTGGGATTTAACCTACATTGTTGATGTAATTCTACAGTACACACTAGTCATTGAGTAACTCAGCTTACTATACCCCATTCATTGTTAAACATTGATCATTTTCTTTTTGTGTGCACTTGCAGAGCTCCAAACCCTTGTGAAATACAGAATGTGAAGGCAAAGAGGCTATAGGAATATCGCACAACGCTACTGTGATGAGACCAAGTACCACTGTTGATCGACAATCCCAAAAAAATTTGCAAGCTATATCTACACAGTTATTTAAATGTATCTTGCTTTTAGCCTGATGATAAACGTTATGCTTATTTTGAGGCAATGCCCTTTCCTGTTTTCTCCAAATGTGTAACAATGTTGTCTGAACATTGAAGGAAGGGGTATTTGCTCAAAAATCTAGGGATGTTTCTTTGTATCATCAAATTGCTTCTATTTTAATGTGAAATTTAATTCTAATATCTTAAATATAATGTCTTGTTCATTAAGGCTATCACTTTTTCAAGAGATTTGGATTGGGACAACCGAATTAACTTTAGTTGTCCAGGAGTTGGTTCTTAATGTTAAAAGATTGCAGTGGTGACAGCTTTTGAGTGAAACAGGTCTATAGAAATGGCAGCTACAACAAGCTACACTTGATGGTATTTCATGATTTGCTGTGCCTGTTTTCACCTTGGCAGTAGATTGAAATTGACCTCACCCAGGTCATTTGGAATATCAAAGTGGACCCAAGGTTCGGCAAAGCTGACTTCCATTCTGAGGAATAACTCAAGATTTGAAGTCAACCTTATGGAGTAAAGATAACTTCAGTGCATTGCGCAAGGTTGAACCATGCAAAATTCACCAAAGCCTAGATCCTGTTGCATGTGTTCCAGAGGATGAAACATGACCATTATTTGGTTAATGCCTTTAGCTGTTGGATGATGGGGGTGGGGGGTTGTAGCTTGCTAAAACTGAAGTGTTTGTTAATGAAGGTGCATTAAATAGAGTTTCTAGTTGGTTTGTTTGGACTTCCATAAATGATCTCCAAGATGTGCCTTGCTGTTGCATACAATTAACGTTCCTGTCTGGATGTTTCTTTTTGTCCTATCTGTGACCCACCCCACCATTCCAGCCCAACACTTTTCTTACTAAACTCCACCATTTAAACAAGGTTCAAGCTGATTTTATTCAGGTTACCCTGTTCAACATATTTCCTCCCCCATCCATCCAATTAATAAACCAACACCCTAGCCTGTAACACTGTCACTGTACAGTTCCTGTCTTGTGTTAATGTAATTTACAGTAAATGAAGTTAGAAATGGTAACTACTGTAGACTTGTGTACTGCATGAATTTAACTTGAGCAGGATCTATGACCGAGAGACTGAGGTTACTCTCATTAACACTGCTGTGCTTTTTATAACTGTGAAATTGACATTTGTATAAATTGTATTTGCTGTGTATCTAAGCCATATTGGAATAATTAAAACACAACTTCTACAAATAAAGTAATATTAGCATTAATTTCACTGTTTTCCTTTGATTCTCATCAGAAATCCCACACAGACCCATCTCCAAGATACACACATGAAGCATGTAAGGCTTTGCTGTTTGAATTGGCTACTAAGCCTCCATTACATTGTTGGGTTCTTTGAGGCACTGATGCCTTTTGAAGGTGGATCAAAATGTTGAAGTGCTCTCAGCACTGCCACCTTCTGATGCCCTACATAGCCACCCACCACTATTCCAAAGCCTGCATTCAACCATGTTGGCTGCCCTCTGCTATACTGTTTGGCTTTCATGCAACAGATGGCTGCATAGACAGTGCTTCAATTACCTTCCTGCACTCACCGCCTAGAGGAAAGGAAGATGCAACCTCCTTTCACTTAATTAGCTACTTTCTCTTCCCCCCACCCCTGCCAAAACACAGCATTATGGGGACATTAAATGTCACACTTAAAGATAGCCATTTTGAAGCGGATTATGGTACCATTAAAATAACTCAATGAAGACACCTGCTCAAGAGAACTGGAGCTATTGGCCATAGGTTTACTTTCAAGATCCTGAAAGTAGGGGGGACATTTAGCTATAGGTGTAACCCCTTGCTATGTTTGGTCAAAGAAAATACCCATAAGAGTGCCCAAACAGCCCACTCCACTCTACATTAGCAGTCTATCTGCTGACATACCACTTAAAGACTATAATATTGTCACTGAGCCAGTGCAGTAGACTGAAACCTTATTTCTAACATTCTCCACTAAGGAAAGTTTTATATCAAGTGTACAGCCAGGGGGAAAAACAATCAAGAAGTGTCAATAGATGGGGTAGAAGTGATTAAACAAAATGGATCATTATGGTGAAGGCTATACAAGTGTATAAACAGCAGCTGAGAAGTACTCCTTCCTGTTGTTCAGTGCTTTCTCTATGCATTGTTCATGGCAAGGGTCTAAAATGTAGGGCGGTGAGAGAACTAACAAGAGGGAAGACATACTTGACCCAACCTTACCAAATCTACCAGCAACAGATGCATCTGTCCATAAAAGTATCGCTAAGTGTGACCAATGCACAGCCCTTGTGAAGACAAAGTCCTGTCTTCACATTCACAACCACCATAGTGCCACAAAACACAAATTACTTAAATGGAAGCAATTTAAAACAAATCTGACATCTCAAGCTAGGGCATCCATGAGGCACTGTGAGCCATTAACAGCAGAATTTTATTCCACTATAATCTGCAACCTTGTAGCCTGACATATCCCATACTCAGACATTACCGTCAAACCAAGGGATCACCCCTGAATCAACAGTATGCAGGCAGGCCTGTCATGAGCATACTTAATAATGAAGTGTCAACCTGGCAAAGCTACAAAATAGGACTACTTACCTGCCAAACAGCACAAGAAGCAGTGATGAAGCTAAACAATTCCCACAACCAATAGATCAGATGTAAGTTCTGCAGTCCTGCCACATCAAGTCACGAATGGTGGTGGGCAAATTAAACAACTCACTGGAGGAGGCAGCAACTCCACAAATATCCCCATTTGCAATGATGGAAGAAACCGACACATTTGTACAAAAGAAAGGGCCAAGTCTTCTTTGACCTTCAGTAATTTCAGCCAGAAGTGTCAAGTGGATGGTCAATCTCGGCCTTGTCCATTAGTCTGCAACATCATAGATGATGAACTTTAGCTAATTCAATGCACTGCACGTCATAGCAAGAAATGTTTGCAGGCACTGGATAGCGTAAATGTTACAGGTCCTCACAACATTCTGCTAACGCACTTGACGACTTGCCTCTCCACAAGCTAAGCTCTTCCAGTACAGTTGAAACAGGGCATCTACCAACAGTGTGGAAAATTGCCTATGTATGTCCTATACACAAAAGGTAGGTCAAATTCAACCTGGACACGTACTGCCCTATCAGCCTACTCTTGATCATCAGTGAAGTCCTAGAGGGGGGGGGTCATCAATAGTGTCATCAAATATAACCTGCTCACTAACAGTTTCCGTTCCACGAGGGCCACTCTGCTCCTGAAATCATTACAGCCTTGATTCAACCATGGACAAAAGCACTTAATTCTAGTGTTGAGATGAGAGTAAAAGACCCTGACATCAAGGAGCTCTAGCAGACTGGAATCACTGGGACTCGGGGCAAATGCTCCACTGGCTGGAGTCATACTTAGCTCATAGCAAGATGGTTGTGGTTGTTGGAGATCAGTCATCTCTACAGGAGTTGCTCAGGATAATGTCCTAGGCCCACACATAGTTAGCTGTTTCAATGATCTTCCATCCATCATAAAAAGGTCAGAAGTTGGGATGTTCACCAATGACTGCACAATGTTCAGCACCATTCATGCCTCCTCAAGGACTGAAGGAGCCCATATTCAAATGCAACAAGATTTGGACTATATCTAGATTTGAGCTGAAAAGTAGTAGGTAACTTTTATGCTACAAATACAAAGCAGTGAATATCTCCAATAATAGACAATTAACCACCACCCATTGACATTCAAATGATGTAACCATTACTGAAAACCCATTATCAATATAATGGGCTACTACTGACCTGAAACTAAGCTGGATTTGCCCTATAAATACAGTAGCTACAAGAGGAACTCAGAGGTTAGGAATACTAACTGAGTTAGGTAACTCAGCACCTGACTCTCCAAAACGAGGTACAAATCAGGAGTGCAATGGAATACTCCCCACTTGCCTGGATGGATGCGACTTCTACACAAGAAGAAGTTTGGTACCATCCAGGATAAAGCAACCTGCTAGATTGATATGAAATCCACTCCCTTCACAACCGATGCTCACTGCAGCAGTGTTTATGATCTGTTAAGTACAGAAATTTGACAAGGATCCTTAGACAGCACCTTCCAAATACACAACCACTTCCATCTAGAAAGACGAGGGCAGCAGATGCATTGCAACACTGCTACCTACAAAAGTTTCTCCCCAAGCCACCCACCATTCTGACTTAGAAATATGTTGCCATCCGTTCGTTATTGCTGGATCAAAAACAAGAATTCCCTAGGGTAATTCTGAGTCGACTCACAAAACATGGATTGCAGTGGTGTAAGAAAGCAGCTCACCATCACCTTCTCAAGGACAACCATGGCCAGACAATAAATGCTTGTCAGCCAGTGATGCCCATATCCCAAGATAGAATAAATGAAACACAGGCCTGAAGATTTGGTTACATCAGAATTATTTAGCAGGAAGGAATCATAGACTATTATAGTACACAGAACATACAACATTACAGCACAGTACAGGCCCTTTGGCCCTTGATGTTGTGCCAACCTGTCATACCGATCTGAAGCCCATCTAACCTACACTATTCCATGTACGTCCATATGCTTATCCAATGACGACTTAAATGTACCTAAAGTTGGCGAATCTACTACCATTGCAGGCAAAGCGTTCCATTCCCTTACTACTCTCTGAGTAAAGAAACTACCTCTGACATCTGTCCTATATCTTTCACCCTTCAATTTAAAGCTATGCCCCCTCGTGCTCGCCGTCACCATCCTAGGAAAAAGGCTCTCCCTATCCACCCTATCTAACCCTCTGATTATTTTATATGTTTCAATTAAGTCACCTCTCAACCTTCTCTCTAACGAAAATAGCCTCAAGTCCCTCAGCCTTTCCTCATAAGACCTTCCCTCCACACCAGGAAACATCCTAGTAGATCTCCTCTGCACCCTTTCCAAAGCTTCCATATCCTTCTTATAATGCGGTGACCAGAACTGCACACAATACTCCAAGTGCGGCCGCACCAGAGTTTTGTACAGCTGCAGCATAACTTCTTGGTTCCGGAACTCGATCTCTCTATTAATAAAAGCTAAAACACTGTATGCCTTCTTAACAGCCCTGTCAACCTGGGTGGCAACTTTCAAGGATCTGTGTACATGGACACCGAGATCTCTCTGCTCATCTACACTACTAAGAATCTTACCTTTAGCCCAGTACTTTGCCTTCCGGTTACTCCTAGCAAAACGCATGACCTCACACTTGTCTGCATTAAACTCCATTTGCCACCTCTCAGCCCAGCTCTGCAGCTTATCTATGTCTCTCTGCAACCTACAGCATCCTTCGTCACTATCCACAACTCCACCGACCTTAGTGTCGTCTGCAAATTTACTAACCCATCCTTCTACGCCCTCAACCAGGTCATTTATAAAAATGACAAACAGCAGTGGACCCAACACCGACCCATGCGGTACACCACTAGTAACTGAACATTTCCCATCAACTACCACCCTCTTTCAGCAAGCCAATTTCCAATCCAAACTCCTATATCTCCCACAATTCCATTCCTCAGTATTTTGTACAATAGCCTACTGTGGGGAACCTTATCAAATGCCTTGCTGAAATCCATATAAACCACATCAACCACTTTACCCTCATCCACCTGTTTGGTCACCTTCTCAAAGAACTCAATAAGGTTCATGAGACACGACCTTCCCTTCACAAAACTGTGCTGACTATCCCTAATCAATTTATTCTTTTCTAGATGATTATAAATCCTATCCCTTATAATCTTTTCAAACACTTTACCAACAACTGAGGTAAGGCTCACTGGTCAATAATTACCAGGGTTGTCTCTACTCCTCTTCTTGAACAGGGGAGCCAGATTTGCAATCCTCCAGTCATCTGGCACTATTTCTGTAGACAAAGACGAGTTAAAGATCAATGCCAAAGGCTCGGCAATCTCCTCCCTGGCTTCCCAGAGGATCCTAGGATAAATCCCATCCGGCCCAGGGGACTTATCTATCTTCACCCTCTGTAGGATTTCTAATACCTCTTCCTTGTGAACTTCAATCCTACCTAGTCTAGTAGCCTGTATCTCAGTATTCTCCTCGACAAAATTGTCGTTTTCCAGAGTGAATACTGTGGAAAAATATTCATTTAGCGCTTCCGCTATCTCCTCTGACTCCACACACAACTTACCACTACTATCCTTGATTGGCCCTAATCTTACTTTTGTCATTCTTTCATTCCTTAAATACCGATAGAAAGCCTTAGGGTTTACCCTGATCCTATCCACCAACAACTTCTCATGCCTCCTCCTGAGCTCTCTCTTTAGGTCTTTCCTGGCTACCTTGTAGCCCTCAAGCGCCCTGAGCCCTCACATCTCATCCTAACATAAGCCTTCTTCTTCCTCTTGACCAGAGATTCCACCTCCTTCGTAAACCACGGCTCCCGCGCTCTGCAGCTTCCTCCTTGCCTGACAAGGTAAATACTTATCTAGGACACACAGGAGCATTTCCTTGAAAAAGCTCATTTCTAATGTGCCCATCCCCTGCAGTTTCCTTCCTCATCCTATGCTCCCTAAATCTTTCCTAATCTCATCGTAATTGCCTTTCCCCCAGCTATAACTCTTGCCCAGTGGTATACACCTATCCCTTTCCATCACTAAAGTAAAACATAACAGAATTGTGATCGCTATCACCAAAGTGCTCACCTACTTCCAAATCTAACACCTGGCCGGGCTCATTACCCAGTACCAAATCTAATGTGGCTTCGCCCCTTGTCGGCCTATCCACATACTGTGTCAGGAAGCCCTCCTGCACACGCTGGGCAAAAACTGACCCATCTATAGTACTCAAACTATAGTGTTCCCAGTCAATATTTGGAAAGTTGAAGTCCCCCATGACAACTAGCCTGTCTCTCTCACTCCTATCGAGAATCATCTTTGCTATCCTTTCCTCTACATCTCTGGAACTATTCAGAGGCCTATAGAAAACTCCTAACAGGGTGACCTCTCCTTTCCTGTTTCTAACCTCAGCCCATACTACCTCAGTTGATGAGTCCCCAAACATTCTTTCTGCAACTGTAATACTGTCCTTGACCAACAATGCCACACCTCCCCCCCCCCCCCCCCCGCCTTTTACCATCTTCTCTGTTCTTACTGAAACATCTAAATCCCGTAACCTGCAACAACCATTCCTGTCCCTGCTCTATTGATGAGAATGTTCACAGCAGAGTGCCAGAAGTAGTAGTGTGGCTGGTACTTAGGATGAAGGTTTCTCCAGTGGGTCCACACACCTTTGTTCTGCCACAAAGGATCCTTCTAACTTTTGTCAGAGTTAGGAAAAGCTCTAAAAATTATTAAACTAGTTGAGGGGTAGGAAATGAATAGTTGTTAGAGTGAGGAACACAAGATTAAGAACTGAAATCATTTGTTTCGAACTTACAACTTCCTTTCTAACTTCTATTATTATTATTTGGCATTAAATTAGAAAGGATAATGAGAGCAGGCTGGCAGCTCAAAATCACAGAATGAGTTAGCCAAATTATTCATTTAAATGGTAGGTGAAAAAGACATGTTCATATATGATAGTTGAGTAAAGGTCAGAGTTATACAGCTGAGATACTTGCTCTTTGTGTGTTGGTTGGCATAGTGGGCAAGAGGTGAGAAGACCTTGCAGTCTTAGTGGACAAAATGCTCAATGTATCTAGCCATTGCACAGCAGCACCCAAAGCCAACAGGAGCATAAAGCAGACAAAATATTAAATGAAACTTCATATTGCTCTCAAAGTGCACCTTGAATGTGATGTCCAGTTTAATGGGGCAGGGATAGCATTTCTCCAGATGAATGAATCATGATGAATCTCATGTGCAATTGTCTTAAGATCCTGAAATACCATTCCAACCATTATTCACTTGTGGGGAAGGTGGAATTAGGTAAGAAATTGTACTTACCACAAATGGATTACAAACTGCAGAAAGATTTGAGCAAGACACTACAACAATATTTCCAGTTCCTACCAAGCTCGTTTTATTCAAGTCTTTGGTATTGGCAGCGTTGTATCACACATTATACAGATATTGACTAACAAAATTTTTTACTTTAACAGTAAAGTTGTGGCATGGAATAAAGACAAATACAGGTGCGATGTGTATTCAGTTTGTGTATTTAGGACTAAACACAATGGCAAGTCATTGAAAACATAAGGCTAAAATTTAGAGCTGTGGCTTAATCAACAAGACATACACAACTCTTTTCCAACTTAGCTGTAGTCTATTACTGTATACAGCAAGGATAAGGAATTTGCATGTATGCTTTGTCAAATAAGGCTTCCACCTATACAGTGAACTGGTTAGCTTTCAAGCAGCAAATTAAAAATTACACAAAAAAGGCAACACTGTACAATGCATTTCAAATTCTGACAATGTTGGTAAGGAGCGCAACTGCAGATGACATCACAGAAAACAATGCTTCAAACTCCTGCAATTTGAAATTCAAGTAAAGTTTGACTCTGCTATCAACATATTCAAAAAACACAATTAGAACATCTTAAAAAAATTGAAAGTGGGCCAAAAGAAACCTTTATTTCTCCAATTAAACTGGTCAACTTCCATTTGATTTGGTCAAGAATATTACAGTGTATTATTTATTCTTCATTATAACAAAGGAATGTAATTTCCTCGTGGGACGTGTTTTACAAGACTAAACTACATTATATTCTCTTTTTGAAACAAACTTTACAAAATACTGATTTTAAAAAAACTACACTTTATTTGAAAATGCAAATAATAGATTTGACACTGAGTATCATGGTTATGCTTTTAAGTATTTTAAGGCAGTTGAACTTTATTTCAAATATTGATTCTAAGTCTATATGAAACTTGTAACAGAGCAATTTACATACATTATTTCTTGAAATTTCATGAATGTGTTTTAGAATTCTGAAAGTAATACTTTTGCATATCTCGGGATTTACTGAGCAACAAGTGGTTAAATAACTATATTGATATAAAACTACAAATAATAAACAGTAAAACAAAACATGTTGGGGTTCAATGTTTCTTGTAACACTAGCATTTATAAGTAACAGCTCCCAATGTACCACTCTATTGTACCCTTTCATTAAAATTGGTCATTTCATTTGAGAATCATGTTTATTCATGTGTACTTCAAAGACTGGTTTTAGTGCATGTTTATGACAACAGCACTCAACACTATTGGTACTAACTAATCCAACTAGTACAGTACGGAATTGTATTAGAATACATGCTAATCAGCAAATTAAAATTGTCTAACTGTAAAAAAAATTGCAAGCATATTTCTTAAAATTCATTTATCAATGTAACAGGACATTAAAAAAAATTGTCACTTTTGCTCCAGTCTAGTTCAATGTTGCAAATGCAACTTCGTGGGGAAAAAGTAAATTTCAACACGAATAATACAGGACAAGTGCTGACATTTTTGGTACATGTGAACACTTAGTAAATAATCTGAAGACGTCAAATGTGACAGTTTATTTTTGCAGCAGAGACCTCCCTTGCCCCCCTTCAGACAGCAATGTTACTGCAATTTTGTTTTAAAACAGATTACAAATTTTCGATTTGGTTAATCTGTAAATGATAAAAGGATACATGTTTTTCGTTAAGGGATCCTATTCTTCAATTTTGAATTTTTTTCCCAGTATTTATTAAAAACTCTAAAATGTATAAAAGACATACCACACAGAATAAATAATGCAATTACTATTTCTGTAAAACAAGTTAAAGTTACAAATACTACTACTGTACTTTGAAGTCAGCATGCATAGATGTACTCTGATAGTCAACCCCCACCCCAATTCCTACTCTTCAAAGCAAATTACAGACATGTCAAGGAGCAAATTGCAAATAAGTGAGGTAAAAGTTATATTCAGATTTACACTGAACATTTTAAAAACAAGATTATACAAGTGAGTAGGGAAGAACATGGAGCACCAGAGCACTACTTTGTTCTATCACACTGGAAAACAGGTCTCGAAAATCTAAGAAACAAAATTTCCAAATGTGAGCAATTTGTATTTAATACTATATCAAGCAAGTTCTAACTATGAAATACTTTTCATATATATGATTCACTCATTAGAAGGGCATTCTAGTTGACATAGGAGTTACTGCAATACTTTCACCCTCCCAGGTTCGTCCATCTTTCTTTGCCAATAACATTGATGGAATTGTTATTCAACAAATTAGTCATATGCCAACTTCACCCAGGGTATACCCATACACCGGATTCATTATTGGATCAGCAATGCCATGTTCTGTTTATTGTTTATGATTCATTATTTGCAGCAATACACTACCAACAGTTGGGATATACTCAGTGATTAGTTGATAATTAGCGAAGCATAACAACATTTATCAACACCTCTTGCATCCCTTTTGAGAAAACAGGAGTTTTTAAACTTAATCACAAAATGTCAACTGCTGCACTGTGACTCCTTGAAACTGTCAGTCACCAACGTTTCACTCAAATCGGGAAACTTTTAGTTTGAGTACACATCCACAGAACACAACATGAATTTATTCATTTCTTTGAGACTGTCGTTGGTTCAGGGCCACTAAGCAAAAAGTAGTCTGGTGAGGCATATAAATATCATGTGATAACTTCTATGCATTTGGAATAGCGTGATTTAATTTCCTAATCAATCCATTTTGCAAAGGATGTACTCATTAGGCAACGCCAGCACAAGTAAAGAACAATGCACATTGATTTTTTTTTTAATATACTAACCTGGTCCTGAAGCAGCTCATGATTGACAGGGGCTAGTCTGAATTCTAGTGCAAACACTGACTGATACAATGATGCCACCTGAATTTTCATTTTAAAAGTAACAAGATCCTTGGATAATGAATGACATGCTTTTACCAGAGAAGAAAGCTTAGATCTAATTTAGAAAATAAACTTTTAACATTCTCATATTTAAGAACTCAGTTTTAAATTGTACATAAGAAACACATTGAAAAGTGTGTAAATGAACACAGTTTTCATTCTACTAAAACAGCCTGACCATCTTCCATGTTATGCACTGTTTCTGACAATGACTGGCTCACTTCTGTCACTTCACAAGCTTCTGAAGAGCCTTCCCCTTGAACTGCTGGTTGGCCTTCCATCAAAACAAAGGTATCAGAATTTTGGTTCTGACATGAATGCCGAACAGCTTCACTAGCAGTCGAGAAGCTTTTATCACACAGATTGCACTTATAGGACTGGTTTGATTGGCTTGTTGCCAAGTACACTGGATCCATTAGTGACTGACTTGTTTCTTCAGAGGAACCTTCAGTAAGCATTGCTTGCTTATTATCCACCATCATATAAGTATCAGAATTCTGGTTAAGGCACACATGCCTGGCAGCCTGGTTGGCTCTACAAAATGTTTTATCACAGGTACTACACTTGTACGGTTTGCCTGTGTGAATATACATATGCTCTCGCCAGTGACTTTTCTGGATGAATTTACGTCCGCAGATGGAGCATTCATATTTTCGTCTTTTCACTTCTCTATCTTGATCCCCTAGCTCTATGTTGTCAATGTCTGCAATGTCTGATGGGGGTGGTGTTTCAGCTTGCAGTTGGCCATCTGCCATTGGTGAATCATTTTTCTGCTGTAGTTCACCATCACTAATTACTTCTGCTTCAGGTATTTCCTCAGAATCTTTTGTAGGTTTTCCAGGTTCTACCAATTGTCCTAGCATATTCATTCCTGCTGGGTTGGCAACTGGAAGTGACATTCCTGTGTGGAGCTGCAGATGCTCACGTAGGCTGCTTCGTAGAGTGAACCTTCTGCCACAAAGATGACAGACATAAAACTTGGGAAAGCCACTGTTCCTTTTCATAATACTGGGTTTAACATGAGCTATTGCATGTATTCCTGGCTGCCCGTCTAATACAGGGATATTTTCACATCGTTCTTCAGCTGCTGGGGGGCCAGTCGCAGAAGTCAATCCTTGTTGTGTCCCTGAAGTTGCTGCAGATGTCTGCCCAATATGTTGAGAAGGCTGAAGAATCTGTGCACCCTGGGGATGCTGCTGGTTGGCTTCTGAACCTCGTTCTTGCTCCATCCGAGAAGGATGAACATGTGACCTGGGCTCTCGACAAGACTTTTCTGCAGCTGATAACCTACTCTGAGACGTGGTTTGATTATCTGCAATCTGGATGCCATACAGTGATGATGTCCAGGCGAAAACCTGATCAGGACGAGGAACTGCTCCGTGGCTGGCTAAGCTGGCTTCCTGTACCAGTGGGTATGCATGTAGGAACTTAATTCCCTGCTCGAGACGGACAGGATCAATGATCTGGGGAGCCATTTTCCCAGTGTACATTAAATGCAGGAGGTAGCTAAAGATATCTGGCTGAATATCAGTTGGTTTCAGACGGACACAGTCACTGCGAAAATACATTTTAAAATATTTTCAGGCGAGCAGAAGCATTAAACAGAACAAAGTCAAATGAATAAAAATCACTTACAGAACTTAGTTACAGAAAAGCACAACTGAAGAGGGGCAGTTCAGCCACTTAGGAAAAGTGCTCTGTGGGCACAAAGTAGCCTTCACCCTGCAGATGAGTGGTTAGCAGTCACTTAGCTGACAAGTAAGTGGCATCAATGTCAAACTGAATCTGGCTTTTCACATTTTACAACTTTTTTGTTTTGATTTAATCCATTGGGATAAGATGATTTTAAAAAAGGGAAAATGAAAGTGTGCAAATCAGAACAAATGCAATATACTTTTGATTTAAATTTTACAACTGAGTCAAGCATTACCTGGTTTGATGGATGAATAGCATTTTGAAGTAATTGGAGAAAGAGGCAAGCACTGCCTTGTGTGCCTTGAAATAGACATCACCAATAGCCACTGTGCAGTCACATAAGAAACCAAATTCTCGCTGGGCATTGAGTTGTTGCAGCAGGATTAGACCATGATTAGCCAATTCCATATTTAGACCCTAGAAAGTACAAGAAAGGAACTAGGTTAAATACAAAACATGTGCTAACTGACTCGATGATCCAAAGCTACAATGCATTTGCACTCATTTTAGGAGTACTTTATATTATGCTACAATATATCGAAACTATTCGAATATTTTAATTTTTTTTTCCATTTTCTTATAAAATGTCTAGATATTATATTCAATAAGCTTTTTTTTAAAAAAAGCATTTAACTCATTTTACACATGTATACAATGAATTGAACAACTTCCATTTATAGTGCTCTTAGCAAAGATGTCCAAGGCAACATACAAAGAGTTTTAAAAAGAGGAAAAATACTCCTTGTTGGAATATTACTTATCCTTCCAATTCCATCTAACAGTTCAAGTACTTCACACAAAAGTCTGTTCCATCATTTTTTCAAAGGATGATGAAGAAAAATTCAGTATGATTGCATACCAGACAACTTACTTGCTTGACAAGACAAGACATTGACTGGGCGAGAATGTTATTCGCCCACGACAATTTCACCCAGTGAATGGATACTTTAAATGTAATCACTGTTGGATGTGTTAAGTTAGAAGATGTGCAAACCCCACAAACGGCAATATGATAATGCAAGATCATCTATTCTAGCAGTATTGGTTGAACCAGAAATATTAATCAGAACACAATAACTCTTGCGCTGTTCTTCTTTTATACCCACCTGAGAATGCATACAGGATCTTTGTTTAGTATCTCAACCGAAAGACAGAGAAAGAAAAAGATTTTATCATTAATAATTATCTGTGGCAATTAAAACTCAGGTCTGTATACAATAAATTACAAACTGTAGGGTGAATGGCTGACAGTGAATGAATCTCCATAAGAATTCGAAAAAAATATCAAACTCTAAGCTCCTTCATAGTTGAGCACTTTGATCAGTTCAGCAAATCCACTGGCCGTCGTTTAGCACAGGAATTGACCAGTACATCAATGCTAATGAGTTAGCGAATTGTCTGCTGCTAGTATCTGCTAAAATGACCAGGAATGAACCCTACCTCTCCACAACTTCCATACATAATTCATGTACATCTTGTGACGGTTTGTCATGTTTGATACTGTAGTAAAGACTGCCACCACTTGTAACTCTTTTCAATTTAGTTGTTGCCATGGACTGCGCATATTGTACTTCAGCAATAGACAAATAACTGCTGAGATTTTTGTCTGTATTTTCCTACGTATTTTTGGGATTTTCCAGTGAATATGCCTACTACCACAGTGTATTTAGAGCATGGCACAGGCTACAGGTTTGGACGACAGTCACAGAAACATTGGTGAGTAGCTGCAATGCACCTTTTAGATAGTATACACTCCAGCCATGACGTGCCAGAGGTAGAATTACTGATTGTATAAGGCAGTAGAAAGGATGCTAGTCATGTGGGCTGGTGCATGCTGGAGGTGTAAAGTTTTGGCTGTTATTTGAAGTACTTATTCAGTCAAGTGAAGACTACTTGATCACAATCCCAACTTATGCATTATGAATGGTAGTAGGGGATTGAATCATCATGAGATCATTAATTGTTGCAGAATGCCCAGATTTTGATCTGCTCTTGTAACAACAGCAGGTTGTTCAGGTAAGCTTCTGGTAGGTCTTGCTACATTAAGGTGTGGACTGCTTCTTTATCTGAGGAGTTACAAATAGAACTGAACATTCTCAAATTAGCAAACACCCTATTTCTGATCCTATGATGAATGGAAAGTCACTAACGTAACAGATAAGATGGTTGGGCCTAGGAGACAACCAAGGAACACTTGCAGTAATGCTGAGGCCGAGATGATTGGCCTCTTGAACGTCTTGTTGGGTTACAAATCAATTCAGTGAAGTGTTACCTTCCCTGCCATCTCTCCCGCTCCCAGCACTTAATTAATTTTACTACATCTTTGATGCCACAATTGGTGAAATGCTGTCATGATGTAAAGGGTAGCCACTATCACCTCATCTCTGGAATTCAACTCGTTGTGTTTGAAACAAAGCTATAATGAGGCCTGGGGGGTCAGCATCAATGAGTAGATAGTTATGCACAATTCGAAAGTATTTTTGATGATCCTATCCATCACTTTGAGGATGACTGTTAGGCTGGATTGGATACGCCCTGCTTTTTAACAGACATACCTGGACAATGTTCCATTTTATTAGGTGGTGCCACTGCTGGAGCAAAAGTATTGTATGGGCTGGTGGCCTTTGCTGTATTCATTTCATTGGTATTATGTGGGGTGCACTGAGCTAGCTTAAGGCTACATTCTGTGATGATGGGATCCTGAGAACAAGATCTATACAGCTAAAGATATTTGCAAGCTCTTCATCTTTTGCGGCTGGGCTCTGCCATCATTGAAGGTGGGGATTTTTAAAATTATTTGTTCATGGGATGTGGATGTCACTGGCTAGGCCAACATTTATTGCCCATTCCCAACTGTCCTTAAGGTGAGCTGTCTATATAATATGGAGCTGGAGGAATACAGGTCAGGCAGCATCAGAGGAGCAAGAAAGTCAATGTTTCAGGTCAGGTTCCTGCTTCGTAAAGGGTCCAAACCCAAAACATCAACTTTCCTGCTATGTTCCTCCAGCTTCACATTGTATTGAGTCACTCTCAGTGAGCTGTCTTCTTGAAATGCTGCAGTCCTTGAGGTGTTAGGATATTTACAGTGTTGTTAGGGAGGGCGTTCCAGGATTTTGATTCCGTGACTGTGAAGGAACTGCAATATCGTTCCAAGTAAGGATGGTGTACGGTTGGAGAGGAACTTGGAGGTGATGATTTTCACTTGCATCTCCTACCTTGTACTCCGATGAATATTTTTGGTGCAGCATTTTGAAATTAAGGAGTTCTATCAAAACTTGAATCAATAGGAAACACAGTAAACGGAATCCTGCAGCGAGCAACCCAACTCCCATTTACAAGACATAAGCCTGGAGCACATCAAAAACTCTCAAATGCCTGGATAAGTGAAACTCCAACAAGACTCAAAAAGTTTGACACGATTCAGGACAAAACAGCCCCTTCATTGACATTACATCCACAAATATTCATTTCCCCCATTATCAAAGTCCAGCATTAGCAACATTCCCTAAGATATCCTATATAAATTCACCAAGGCTCCTTAAGAAGCACCCTCCAAACCCATAACACTAGCAGCTAGAAGGACCAGCTCAGCAGATAAATAGGAACACTACTAATTGCAAGTTCCCCTCCAACCATCGCACCATTCTGACTAGGAAGTGTATCATTATTCATTCAGAATTGCTAGGTCAAAATCCTGGAACTCCCTCCCTAATGGCATTGTGGGTCTACCTACACCAAATTGACTGTAGCAGGTCAAGAAGGCAACTCACCAGTTCCTTCAAGGGTAACTAGGGACACACAGTAAATGCAATTCCAGCTAGGGACATACACATCCCATGAATGAATAAACAAAATCTTTTAGAAAAAGGTCAAAAAGATTTGCAGGAATCCAGAGAAGAATTACTAAAATGCTTCAAGGATGTGGGTCTTCTTCAATGCAGAAAGATTAAAGTAGTAAGGGTTCTTCTTAATGTCATGGGGAGATTTGAAAGTGGTGTTAAAATGCAAAGGTTTTAGTGAAGTGAATACGGAAAAGTGAATTTGGAATAACCATAAACAAATTTAAAATAATTGACTAAAGAGTCAACATGAAGGAAGAATATTTTAAGCAGCAAGTTGTAATGATCTGGAATTCTCTGACTAAAAAGACAGTGGAAACAGGTTCTTTCAAAAACTTTTAAAAAGGAAACTGACTAAATATTTGAAGGGGAGAATTTTTTTAGGATCTAGGGAAACAGCAAGAGAGTGAGACCAATTGGATAATTGGACAGGATCAGTACTTTGCCTACGTTTATCATGTTTGCTTCCTAGGTCCTTTGCATTAAAATTGGCTGCACACCCAAGATCTGTAGGGACTTATGGAGCAGTGTTAATGTCCCTACTGCTTGCCAGAAGATCTGGGTTCAACTGCCACCTACCCTAGACAAATACCATATCTAAAAGGTTGGTCAAAATCACTACACCCAAGATTCTAGCTTCTTCACTGCATCCACCATGCTGATGTTCTCCAGTTACTTTAAATGAGAAATTTTGCATGAAGTTGAATGTTAACAGGCATAATTCTTAACAAGCAAAACAATTTGTATTTACATCAATTTCATGCACAGTCTTCAGGCACCAGTCTTTCATACTGGGACTTGCGATCAAACGCAGCTCCGGATTAGGTGAATGGAAGTCTGCAGGCTGACGGTTCAATATGAAACTGGCAACTCTCAAATGCAGCGCCTGGCAAAACGGACCACAATTTCACAACATCAACGCAAACTACCATGCAGTGTCAGCATCTGATACAAGCAGTGGAGCTACAGATGTTGTTAGGGCACAGAACAGGCAGTTTACTACATTTAATTGAACTGTTCCAAGTATTGCTCTGAAGAATTACCATTCCCCAAGTTAATCTACCACATTTCACTGAGCATGAGTAACATCTTCAACTGCTTTACACCAAGAAGTGGATATCAAACAAGAGAGCACTGTTAGTGGAAAATTAGAAGAACAGTAGAATAAGGGCATTTAGAAAAGTCTTGAAGGCAGGAAACAAAGTAAAACTAAGTATTTTTGGGAGACATATTCACATTACTACAGAGGCTACAGCTTGGGTATTCCCATCAAGGAACAGCTAAACTAGAGTCACACTGAGTCTGTGCAGAAATTTGTTAGGGATAACCAGAACTTTTGTTTATTCTCTCATGGGACATGGGCATCATAGGATGTTGCAAACATGCTAGTAACATCTCTATCTGAATGCCTGATAAAATTCTGAATGAGTCCAAATTTTTCTGGGCTCAACATGAACCAGAAATATGCCGTCCATTACTGACTTCTGTCTATATTCTGCAGCAGCTGGTAACAGCATCTTCAGTTGCCTACCTAGTTATGGAGTATGTGACTTTAGTGTTCCATTTGTCTCTGCGCTACAATTTTCATCCTGTGACCAATCATCTAGAATGCCTCCACTTCAGGATCTTCGCTTGCTTAATCACCCCACCGCTTCTCATTTGTTGAGACTGTAATCCATAGGTCCTTACCTTGAGCATTTTAAAAATCTTTTTTAGTGCCATCCTCCTCACATTCCCTCTTCGCAACTTACATGCCATCTACAACTTAATGTGTTTTTCCCACTTACAAAAACTTGCAGAATTGTTTCAGGGGAAAAAACAAAAATCAAGAAATTAATAGTATCCTCCTTTAAAATCTTCCTGTTCTGCATTACCCATGTACTATTTTATTCTGGTTTGCAAATAAAGCCAAATCACCAAGAAATGGCTTTGCTTCCCTCCACAAAAGGGAATCTTCAGCATCCCCCACATCCTTGACAATATTATCAGCATCAGCTAGCTTTCATTCATACAATGAAACTTCAAAGCTCTGCCATCCCTTTTCACTCTAACTCGGGCAAATATGTTCTCAACTCATTAATTCTTGGAGAGTCCTGATTTTCTCCAAATATCACAATCAGACTGCACCACAAACTCTACTCACTTGCCATCATCTACATTTCTCTCAACTCTCGGGCTGAAACAGATTATTCTCAATTTTAATGCCACTTTTGACCCAAGCAGAGTTTTAAACCTTTACATCTGATCATCAACAGCTCACTTCCATCATTTCAACAATATTTGTCCAGCCTTGTGCTCCACCATTAAAATGCTCACACATGGTTTGGTTACACCCAGTCTTGTATATTATGTAGACTAGGCCAACTGAGTATTTCGAAACTGAAGGCAATAGATTTATGTTAGGCGAAGAGGATACAAAACCAAGTTAGATGAGTTAAGATACAAGTAAATCAAGATCTAATATAAATGGAAGAGCAGGCTGGGGGTTGGGAGGCGAGGGTGCTGCTCAATGTTCTACTCTGATGCTATGTTCTTTAATTATTGACTTAACCAATGGAAAGATTCTCTCCACCCCAAATTTATCAAAACCCATTACTCTGGGAATTTCTACTTAAAATTCCTTTTAATCATGCTTAAAACAAATATTCCAAACTTATCTTGAAATAAGATCTGAAAAATGCCACAATCATCGCCTGCCTTCTCTCATTACAGAAGCTCAATGACTGGAGTGTTTCACAGCATCTGTACTCCTTCCTTTCAATTTTCTATAAAATATCCTCTTCAACTTAAGTTTCTGGTACTTCTTTTTCTGTTTTGTTATCTTTCCCAAAGTGCGCAAAACTGGTATAAAAGGTTTATCCTAGGATTTGTAAAGATTTCTCACCTGTAAAGAATTTAGTATCTGAGCTCCTAACCAACTCTGTGATCATCTACTCCTTTTAGATGATTTATTATTTAGTATACTTTCTCCCATTTTCTTTTCTAAAATACGTTAATGAAATTTCTTGAACACTGATTTGGACACAAAACAGTTACAAGTTATTGTTATACAACTTCATCTTCAGATGGAACTGCTATCAAGTGCTGATACTGTTTTTGAAGAAGTAATTATATTGCTAAGCATACAGTTAGCATGGAGACAACAGGCAGAATTTTGCAGAACAAAGCTTACCCACTTTGTGCTACTAACAATTGTGCAACACGTTTCGTCTTCTCTTTCTTCCCAATCCATCTATTGATGCAACAGCCCATTCAGTTCTTGCCAATGTTAGCCCTTCAACTTCTACCAACTAAGCTAATTCCAATGTTTGGATCTTTCCCATTTGGCTTGCAACAAAACATTCAACGATTCAGCAGCGACCTGTGGGACAAAGGATTTTCCTTTGTACTTTACTATCAATTATCAAAAAGCAAAACAACAGCTCAATCAGTGCAAATTAGCCTCTTAATCTTTAAAAGTTGTGCTATATATCCATTTTCCATTCTACCCAACCAAAATTACGCTTTTCCCTTTCAAAACAACCTAATTTTTCAAACCTTTCATCCGTACAAGTAATCCCTCATTCCTAGTGTGTTATTCTAGTGAAAGTTCACTAATCTTTATGGTTCTATTGTGTTTCCCTTTTTGGGTGGCCAGACCTGCACATAATACTTTAAACTAATCCAGTATAAATTCAATGTCACTTCCCTGCTTCTATATATTGAAAAGAAACTTGAAATCTTTCAGTCTTCACTCTATACATTTCAAAACATTTGTATTTACACCTCAAGTTCTCAGTTTGTTATTTCAATCAACACCTTGACTTCATTATCCCCAAAATATTTAACTTCACACTTCTCACTGCAGAAAAATATGTACTGCCGAGGCTGCTGATCTGTCCATTTTCACACACCATCCTTCCAAAGTTTCCTATGTCTTCATGTTTATGACGAAGTCACTTCCATAAACAGAATTTAATAGGAACCTGCATAGATCTTAAGGCTGTAGCATCACACAAAAAGCATATATTCAGGTCACCTTGTTGCTTGCTGTCTTTAGGGATTCCTTAACCCTGATAGATTACTTCCTTTAATATGCTGCATGTCAATTCCCTCATATGTGGTTCTTCAAACAGTAGCTGAAAATCCACGCATACACTGGGCATGTTTCTTTTATCTATTAGAACCATTCTCAGTAACAAAATAAAACCCAAATAGAAATCAGTCAAGCCCATAAATCTATACTGAATGGTCTGGTTAGTTCATGCATTTCTATATGTTCAGTAGTCTTAGAAATTAAGAAAAACCAAAATTTTTAGATGTTAATTTATTGGTTTATGGTGCTTACAGGTTTCAAGTTTAATTTCTAAATAAAAACCAAAAGCATTGCCGATGCTGTAAATCAGGAAAAAAACTAAAGCAAATTGCTGGAGATGCTCAGCAGGACTGGCAGAATCTGTGAAGGAAAAAATAGAATTAACATTTGGTATCCAGTGACCCTTCCTCAGAACGTGACCTGGACCATTACTTCACTGGACCTGAAATGTTAACTCTGTTTTTCCCTTCACAGATGCCGCCAGACCTGCTGAGCCTCTCCAGTAATTTTGTGTTTGTTTTTGTCCAAGTTCTTTTGGTATCATTTTTATTTTTAAAAATTCAAAATCAAATAATTTTTTGTTCCACATGATTGCTGTATCAGGCCACCCCCTTTCTTAGCATCTGTCAAAATTCCAGCACCCTGAAAGTTCAATATACAATTAAGTGATAATTTGTGATAAACAACAAATCAACCACTTGGGGGCAATGAAGCTCAGAGATTAGAGTTATAGGTCTATAGGTTTGGTATGACAAAGAATTTTTTTGGTGGTATGTTATGAGGATGTGTATTACAAAAGTTTTGAAGACTTCGCAGACCCATCGAGGCAACAGTGTACAGTCCTTCAGCCATAAAATACAATGCACACGTTGATAATTCTTGCAGTCCAGAAAGGAAGGTCAGAGTTCTCAAAGCACTTCAGTGAGCTGAAGGAATTTACTTCAGAGTAGTCACTATTGTAATACGGGAAACACAATGACCAATGTCGACTCAGGAGACTCTCACAGATAACGATGTGATAACAACAGATAACCCTGGCCTTTATGATGTTGATTATAGGATAAATATTAGTCAAGGCATTGAGGATAATTCTCCCGCTTTCTTCAATTTGGAGCGGGGTGCGGCTCATTCTAATGTCCAATCCAAGACTGCATCTCCAAAAAAAATGTGCTAAATGCTGCCCCTTCAATACTACAATAAAGCTTGGCACAGTGTCAAAAACATTACTCATACAATACCCTCACCAGAATTCTTTTATCTAACATCACCGTAGGTTTAAGTCACTTACAACTTCAACAATTATATTGAAAATACAAATTATGTTTCTTTCTGACACTACAATACACCCGATTAAATAAACTCAGTTTTAAATAATCTATTCAGGGTTTAATCCCAACACTACAAAAAAAATGGATTCAAACATCAAAGTCTAAACTAAGCAATTTACACCCAAAAAGACAAAACCACAATTTTAACATCCACTCCTATATTAGAACACAGAAAAGTACAGGCCCTTCGGACCACAACGTTGTGCCAAACTTTTACCCTAAACCCAAGGTCTATCTAACTTACAACCCTACCTTATACTACCACTCATATGCCTATCTAATAGCTGCTTAAATGCCCCAATGAGGCCGACTCCACTACCCTCTTCGGCAATACATTCCACGCCCCGGCCACTCTGAGTAAAGAACCTAAATATTGAACTGCAGTCACATCAGATAACATTTCCTCTACTTGTATTGCACAATATAACAAACTCATTAGTCTGTCAAAGTGTAAAGACTGTATCTTTTTATTTTTCAGCTATTTGACTTAGGAACGAAATGGGAAAAGTACTGTTTAAAAAAAAACAAGAATGGGGCAGAAAAGATGACTACACATAAACTGGAGCCAGCATCTGTACAAAGGGAGATTCAGCCTGCAATACATAGCTGATTGACAACTAGTGGCCATTCCACATACTCTTGACAAAAGCCTTTTGCCTGCTAACGTCGATGTTACTGGGTCCCAGGTATCTGAACAGCCCGAGGGTGTGAACATTTAGTTAGAAGCTATCTGATCTCTAAGCAGGAGCTGTCTCTTTTCTCTGCAATTAAAATCACTTAAGCCTGAAGAAAGCCAGCACATTCATTGCTGTTAACAAAGTGTAGAGCTGGATGAATACAGCAGGCCAATGAGCATCTCAGGAGCACAAAAGCTGATGTTTCGGGCCTAGACCCTTCATCAGAGAGGGTTATAACCAAGATGTAAGAGACTTTACAAGTGTGAACCAGTCAACCTGGGCCTCTTCAGCCTTTTGAAGGTGAGCAATTTACCCCTATCAACAATTGTCTGAAAACCTGCTTTCTGGTTTCACTCAAACAAATTACTTCTAAATGCAAGATTACGTCCCATGTTTCAATTCTTCCCCACAGGAAATATGTATGACCTATGTTCTCATATTATGTTTGGTTGACTATGCCTATATTCCTAACGACACCTCCAAAATGACCCACTTTACAGCCTCCTTCATTTTCTTTCTCTCTTTGCTTAAAGTAAATGATTCATGGTCTAGAATGGAAACAAGACTACCAGAACATTACTCAAATGGCCATTCTTCACACAAGATCCTAGGCAAACCTGCACTGCTAACTCTAAGTAACATTTCTATATATTGGATTGGCAGATACTGAGATCCAGAATTTTGCTTTAGCTTTGGAGGAATCTCAGCCAGTAAGCTTATCCAATTCTCCGACTGGTACAAGGTTTGTGCCTGTGATGTGAACAAGGACACAGACTGTAGGAAGGATGAGAAAACTGTCCAAAGCACCATTCAAAGCCCTGTGTGTATGTTGGGGGTGGCGGGGGCAGGAGAGGGGAAATGGACAGTGTCCTCTGTCAATGCTGCAGAATCCCAAAGGTGTGGTTCCCTACACAATCTCTCACTGGGCTAGAGAGGAACTTGGTGTGGGAAAAATTTCCAGTTGTTATGGTCCATGCAGATACCAACAGCATAAGTAGGAAAGAGATTCTGCTGAGGGATTACCAGCAGAGCAATTTAAACTAAAAAGTAAAACCACAACGTAATAATTTTAGAATTAATGTCCGAGTCACATGCAAATTGGTATAAGGTAAATAAAATTTCAGGGAAAATATGTATCTTAAAGACTGGTGTAGGAGAAATGGATTCCAATTCACTACAGGAAAAAGAAAGAGTATGACAAGAAGGGGCAGGAAACACAAGTGAAAGACTGTAGCAGAACATGTGCAGCATTTTTAACAAGACTGATGAATTGATGGCACAAATAGAAATAAATGAACTTGGCTAGTCAGAGACATGGCTACAGGGTGACCAAGGCTGGGTTTTCATTATTCAAAGGTTTTCAATGTCCCAAAATGGTAGCCAAAAATAAAGTGGGGTAGCACTGCTAATGAAGGTATCAGCATGGTGGTGAGTAGAGATATATGTGCTACAGTTTGTGGTGCAAAGTAAGTTGAAGGGAAATAAGGGATAGCAAAGGAACAAAGTCACAGGTGTGGCTTGTCTTCAAATGCCCGAAGAGTTGCCTCACCATAGGACAAAGTAAAAAATCAGGAAATAATGGAGACATATAGGAAAGTCATGACAATTTTCATGGCAGGTTTTTATCTTCACAAATTAGATGGGAAAGGATAACATGGAAGACTGTTTGGCATATTGCATCAAGGATTGTTTGTTAGAGCAGTAAAATGGACAACTTATATGGGGGCAGATTACTTTAGACGCATAATGAGGTAGGATTAATAATCTGCTGGGAGCAATCACAACATGGTAAAATTTAAATCTGTTTGATGTACAGCAACTCAGGTCTCACACCCAGAGTCTGTATTTAAATAAGGGCAATTACAGAGATATGCAAAAAAAGACCATCTAAAACAAATTGTAAAACTAGACTAAGGGGAATGTCATAAGATAAGCAGAAGGTATTTATTCAGATGATATTTTGTAAGAGTCAGGAAGAATTTATTCTGGTCAAAAAGAATGATTCAATGAGAAGAATTAACCACTTTTGGTTAACAAGGTAGTTAAAGACAGTATCCAATCAGAATCTAAGTCATACAAAGTAGTAAAAACTAGTGGTAGGACAGAGAATTGAAATTGTTAAGGAACCAGCAGCAAATTATTAAAAAGTTGACAGGAATTTGGTTATGAGAGTAAATTAGCACAAAAATAAGTAGATGTCTTGAATGAAATTTTTAAGGTGATTTCTGTACTCCATTACTTTATCAACAGTGAGGAAACAAAGCATCCGAGTATCTAACATCAAATTCAAATACCAATACATCAGTAGAATTCTCTTTAAAAAAACTATTTTTAGTTCAGTCACAGGATGAAGGCGTCACTGGCCAGGCCAATATTTATTGTCCGCCCGTAGTGGACACAGGTGGTGGTGGTGGTGGTGAGTTGCCTTTTTAGACCCCCACAATCTTGGTTTGTAGGTACACCCACAGCGCTGTTAGGAAGGCAGTTCCAGAATGTTAACCAGGTGAATGGAGAAACAGTGTTATGGTTCTAAATCAGGATAGTCTATGACCTGAAGAGGAAATTGTGGGTGATGTTCTTATGAATCTGTTCTTCTAGGTAGTGCAGGTTTCAAGTTTGGAGGGTGCTGGTAAGGCTGTCAATCAAGCAGCTGCTCTGTCCAACGGGTATTTCGTCATGCTCCTAACCAGCATTCACTCTAAGCTACGCACAGCCGTTGTGACGTTCCACAGACAAGGAACAGTGTCAGCATGTCAAATGTGACGTTGACTTCAAGTTCCAGAAGTCGCTGCTGTGCACAGGCCTTGGAGGCCCATGCAGCAAGAAATTAGATAAACACTGTCCCCGAATTGTGCCCTGTACGTGATCAGGCACTGAGGAAACAGGAAGGGAGTTACTCACTTTGGATGCTCAAGCCTCTGGTCATTTCTTGTAGCCACAGTATTTAAAAGGCTCCAGTTCAGTTTCCAGTTAATGGCAAACCCCAGAATGTTGATTGTGTGGAATTAGCATGGGCAATACCAATAAAATTCAAGGGGCAATGGCCACATTCTCCTGTCAGTGATGGTCATTCATACTACATAAGTACCAGACAATGTTACTAACCACTTATCAGATAAAACCTGGATTTTGTTCAGGTATCGCTGCAGATGTATGTGGAATGCTTCAGAATGAGAAGATAAAAATGATGCAATCAGCAAACATTCCCAATTACAAAGTACTGAAGGGAAAAATCAGTTTTGAAGCAACTGAAGACGGCTGGACCAAGGAAACCACCCTGAAGAACTCCTGCAGAGATGTCCTGTGCCTTACATAATTGACCTCCAACAGCAAATGCCTTCCTTTGTGCTGGATATGACTTCAACAAGCAGAGAACTTTTGCTTTGATTACCACCAGCTGCAGTTCTGCTAGGCCTCCATGATGACATATTCTGTTGAATGCTGCCTTTATATCAAAAGCAGCCACTCTCACCTGGAGACGAGGTATTTTGTCCACGTTTAGATCAAGACTGTAATGAAGTCAGGAGCTAAGTGACCCTGGCAGAATGCAAATTGAGCATCAACGTGCTGGTTAATCTTTTGAAAGTGTCATTGAAGAGGCTTTCAATAACTCCTTCCACCAATTTGCTGATGACTGAAAGTGGACTGATGGAGTGGCAATTAGCCAGCTCAGATGTGTGTGTACAAGACACATTAGTTAATTTCACACATAATTAGATAGATGCCAGTGTTGTAGACGAGCCTAGCACCCAGAAAACGTTTTTTTTTAATTCCCAAAACCAACCTTCCTTTTGGGATCCTTTTTCTGAATACTGGGCAGTCTTCTGCTTAGAACCCACTGATTCTCAACACAAACTCATTTCATGTAGGGCCCTTTTTATTCAAGATATAATACTTGCACCGTGCCCGGCATTATTTCAATCATAGATTCCACAGATGAAAAAAACAGAATTTCAGTCTTGACATCATAACAAATGAGATCATGCCCTTGAAAATATAATTTCTATCACAAAAATAAATCATTGTCGAATACTCTTACGAAAAGTGAAGCTGAACTATAAATGAAGGCTCATGCACTTATTACATATTTTCAATAAAAATATAAATACTGCCAACACATCTACCATTTCTGTCTTTTGTTGCCCCTACCGCAGAGTGAAACTGCTGGTTGAAACAGGCTCCAAACATATGTTGTCAACAGTGCCTAGTGTACCATGTTGATGACACACACAACTGCCCCCTGCTGTTGTACTTAAAATGGCAGCATGGTCGTCAAGTATAAGTTGAACCCCCTCCCCCCACTGCACCACACAACCAGCCCAGCTCTTCCCCCCCACCCACTGCATCCCAAAACCAGTCCAACCTGTCTCTGCCTCCCTAACCGGTTCTTCCTCTCACCCATCCCTTCCTCCCACCCCTAGCCGCACCCCCCACTACCTACTAACCTCATCCCACCTCCTTGACCTGTCCGTCTTCCCTGGACTGACCTATCCCCTCCCTACCTCCCCACCTACACTCTCTACACCCATCTTCTTTACTCTCCATCTTCGGTCCGCCTCCCCCTCTCTCCCTATTTATTCCAGTTCCCTCCCCCCATCCCCCTCTCTGATGAAGGGTCTAGGCCCGAAACGTCAGCTTTTGTGCTCCTGAGATGCTGCTTGGCCTGCTGTGTTCATCCAGCCTCACATTTTATTATCTTGGAATCTCCAGCATCTGCAGTTCCCATTATCCCTTGAAATATTCAACTTGTTTTAATTGCAGGACGGCTTGAACAGGTTTTAAATTAATACTCCAGCAGCGTATTTGGTGCTATTTACTGAAATATGTTCCTGTGATATGCATGTTATTAATTCTTTCAAAAATACAACAATCTCAGTTAAAAAACATAACTGAATAAAGAAGGGATGTATGCATGCTGAATTCAAACAGAAAGATTAAGACCTCATGTCAATTCTTCCAGTAACTTGGTTGGCTGAGATTGAGGTCATGCTACAAAATGATAGGTCTGACATCCTTGATATCTGGATAGAGTTAGGATTCTGCTGGAAGTTTTTAAGGCCTATTCTATAGATCAACTTCATTGATAACAGTATAAAAGTGTGTATAAAGTATCAGTTTTAGTGAAATGTGAAAATGTAATGGGTCACCTAAAAATGATCAAAACTAGACCCAGTTCAATGTAGGAACAGGAAACCATTCAATGAGGCCATGGCAGATCTGTGGTCTAACTTCAAAGACATGCCTTTAGTTCAAATCCCTTAATATCTTTGCTTAACAAAATTTTAGTTCAAGTTAGATAAATTTAACAACTGCTCTAGCATCAATTGGCTTTCAAAAAAGAGAATTCCAAATTAACTCTGTTAATAGACGGTAAATAAACAATTAAAATTAACAATGTATCATAAGAAGCAACAAATTTTTCGGGTTCAAGTTGTACTCTTCGACTTAAAGCACAATAATTAAAGTTGACGTTCCAGTGCAGTACTGAGAGTGCTGCACAATTAGAGGCTTGGTCTTTCAGATGAGACATTAAATGGAGACCCTGGGTGCCCGCTCAGGTGGTTAAAAAACAGATGACACTATTTTGAAGAACAGCCAGGGAAGTTTTCTCTGGTCTCAGGTCAATATGTATCCTTCAGTCAACAATCATACAAAAAAAATTATCTGGCCGCAATCACTTTTCCATTCGTGGGAGCTTGCTGTGTGCAGACCAACTGCCATATTTCTGATATTAAAACAGTGACTACTCTTCAAAATATTTTTGAATATTTTGAGATGTCCATTGTCGTGAAAAGCACTATATAAATTTGCGTCTTTAAATGTAGATAGTACTATATCACCATTCCAAAAAAATACATGGTTTACACATTAGACAAATAATTCAAAGTCTATTTTTCTGCCATAGATATTCAGAACATTTATTGGCATTTTAAGGCCTTTGACTACATCTACGTTTTTCAAAAAAATGGCAATGCTGGCTGATTATTTATAAAAGGTGCCTAACCTCCTTATACTTATGATAACTCAGTCAATACCTCATAGAATTTATACCATATTTATAGGAGAGTATTGTAATTTTCAATGAAAACTGGGAACACTGGATGTGAACTTTCTCTCCAGAAATGAACTTGTGGCAAACTTAATCAGGGTTGCCAAACACTGATCAGTTAGCTTGGAGGCAAGAGCAACAAAACGGCAACTTAAATATGATAAAAGTAGAGACACAAGGCATGATGCTCCCTCAGAATACACTTTAACCATTGCGCTAAGCTTTCCTTTAAACTAGTATTCATTGATTTGAAGAAGAATCATGCTGACATTGGTACTCAAGAGTGAAATAGGTAAACGGTAATGCTATATTTATCATATGGCATTGGTGAAACAAAGTACCAAACAGCACATTATTGTCCAACGGTAGATCAATGTACACCTGAATGAGAACTCTGTACTATATGGAACTATCCACAGGCTACGTTTGTACTTAAATTCAATTGTCACATCAGCACTCGGGTGTTATTTCAGACCTTTGCTTGTCAAGTTAATGATACCAAATTCCAGCAACTGGGTACAGCAAGAGTTAAAGGAAGTCAGTAATCATAGTCATAAGCATCTACAATACAGGAAAAGAAAACACCCTTTGGCCTGTCACGTCCACACTGGTCAAAAAACCACCTAATTATTCTAATTCCATTTTCCAGCATTTGGCCCAAAGCCTTGCATGACCATAATACACAGCAGAAATCAGCCATTTGGCTCTAGCATTCCATTATGATAGTTCCTAAATGTTTGATGGTTTGGGTCTCTACCACCCTTGTAGGCAGTAACCTCCAGATTCCCACCATCCTCTGGGTGAAAAGATTTTGCCTCATATGTCCTCTCAGATTTAAGATAAGGAACAGAAAGTTATTCCTATAGTAACTGATTTTTCAAACAAGGGGAAAAGGTTTTCCTACCTATTCTCACTTGGCTCCTCAATCTTAACATATACTCTCCTCCAATACACAGACAAATTGAAAATCAACAGAAGGCTTTTCTCAAAAACTTGCTGATCGTGCATCAAGAGTGCTCACAGTGATCATATCTTTCTCCACCGTCTTTCCATTCAGTCCCTCAACAAAATTTGCAGTTCTCATTTTATCTGAACATTATCTTTCTTCTCTCATTTCAGCATTTGCAAGTATTTTATGAGAGAATGCTGTGGTGAGGGAAGGGGGAGAAGCAGAAGACAAGACGGCAGGGGGGACAAGAGTGAAAGTTGGAGGAGAGGGAAGAAAACAACGGCAAGGGCCAAGGTTGGGGGGGGGGGGGGAGACGATGACGACGGCAAGGGCCGGGGTAGAGGGGGGGACATAACAACGATGACAAGGGTGAAGGGGGGGGGGGAGACGACGCCGACAAGGGCGGGGCTAGACGACGACGCCGGCAAGGGCAAGGGGGGGGGGGGGCTAGGCGACGGCAAGGGCGAAGGGGGGCTAGACGACCACGACGGCAAGGGCGAAGGGGGGCTAGACGACCACGACGGCAAGGGCGAAGGGGGGCTAGACGACCACGACGGCAGGGGCGAAGGGGGGCTAGACGACCACGACGGCAAGCGCGAAGGGGGGCTAGACGACCACGACGGCAAGGGCGAAGGGTTTGGGTAGCTGACGACGACGGCAAGGGCGAAGGGGGGGCTAGACGACCACGACGGCAAGGGCGAAGGGGGGCTAGACGACCACGACGGCAAGCGCGAAGGGGGGCTAGACGACCACGACGGCAAGGGCGAAGGGGGGCTAGACGACCACGACGGCAAGGGCGAAGGGGGGCTAGACGACCACGACGGCAAGGGCGAAGGGGGGCTAGACGACCACGACGGCAAGGGCGAAGGGGGGCTAGACGACCACGACGGCAAGGGCGAAGGGGGGCTAGACGACCACGACGGCAAGGGCGAAGGGGGGCTAGACGACCACGACGGCAAGGGCGAAGGGGGGCTAGACGACCACGACGGCAAGCGCGAAGGGGGGCTAGACGACCACGACGGCAAGGGCGAAGGGTTTGGGTAGCTGACGACGACGGCAAGGGCGAAGGGGGGGCTAGACGACCACGACGGCAAGGGCGAAGGGGGGCTAGACGACCACGACGGCAAGGGCGAAGGGGGGCTAGACGACCACGACGGCAAGCGCGAAGGGGGGCTAGACGACCACGACGGCAAGCGCGAAGGGGGGCTAGACGACCACGACGGCAAGCGCGAAGGGGGGCTAGACGACCACGACGGCAAGCGCGAAGGGGGGCTAGACGACCACGACGGCAAGGGCGAAGGGTTTGGGTAGCTGACGACAACGGCAAGGGCGAAGGGGGGCTAGACGACCACGACGGCAAGGGCGAAGGGGGGCTAGACGACCACGACGGCAAGGGCGAAGGGGGGCTAGACGACCACGACGGCAAGGGCGAAGGGGGGCTAGACGACCACGACGGCAGGGGCGAAGGGGGGCTAGACGACCACGACGGCAGGGGCGAAGGGGGGCTAGACGACCACGACGGCAGGGGCGAAGGGGGGCTAGACGACCACGACGGCAGGGGCGAAGGGGGGCTAGACGACCACGACGGCAGGGGCGAAGGGGGGCTAGACGACCACGACGGCAGGGGCGAAGGGGGGCTAGACGACCACGACGGCAGGGGCGAAGGGGGGCTAGACGACCACGACGGCAGGGGCGAAGGGGGGCTAGACGACCACGACGGCAGGGGCGAAGGGGGGCTAGACGACCACGACGGCAGGGGCGAAGGGGGGCTAGACGACCACGACGGCAGGGGCGAAGGGGGGCTAGACGACCACGACGGCAAGGGCGAAGGGTTTGGGTAGACGACCACGACGGCAAGGGCGAAGGGGGGCTAGACGACCACGACGGCAAGGGCGAAGGGGGGCTAGACGACCACGACGGCAAGGGCGAAGGGGGGCTAGACGACCACGACGGCAAGGGCGAAGGGGGGCTAGACGACCACGACGGCAAGGGCGAAGGGGGGCTAGACGACCACGACGGCAAGGGCGAAGGGGGGCTAGACGACCACGACGGCAAGGGCGAAGGGGGGCTAGACGACCACGACGGCAAGGGCGAAGGGGGGCTAGACGACCACGACGGCAAGGGCGAAGGGGGGCTAGACGACCACGACGGCAAGGGCGAAGGGGGGCTAGACGACCACGACGGCAAGGGCGAAGGGGGGCTAGACGACCACGACGGCAAGGGCGAAGGGGGGCTAGACGACCACGACGGCAAGGGCGAAGGGGGGCTAGACGACCACGACGGCAAGGGCGAAGGGGGGCTAGACGACCACGACGGCAAGGGCGAAGGGGGGCTAGACGACCACGACGGCAAGGGCGAAGGGGGGCTAGACGACCACGACGGCAAGGGCGAAGGGGGGCTAGACGACCACGACGGCAAGGGCGAAGGGGGGCTAGACGACCACGACGGCAAGGGCGAAGGGGGGCTAGACGACCACGACGGCAAGGGCGAAGGGGGGCTAGACGACCACGACGGCAAGGGCGAAGGGGGGCTAGACGACCACGACGGCAAGGGCGAAGGGGGGCTAGACGACCACGACGGCAAGCGCGAAGGGGGGCTAGACGACCACGACGGCAAGGGCGAAGGGTTTGGGTAGCTGACGACGACGGCAAGGGCGAAGGGGGGCTAGACGACCACGACGGCAAGGGCGAAGGGGGGCTAGACGACCACGACGGCAAGCGCGAAGGGGGGCTAGACGACCACGACGGCAAGCGCGAAGGGGGGCTAGACGACCACGACGGCAAGCGCGAAGGGGGGCTAGACGACCACGACGGCAAGCGCGAAGGGGGGCTAGACGACCACGACGGCAAGCGCGAAGGGGGGCTAGACGACCACGACGGCAAGCGCGAAGGGGGGCTAGACGACCACGACGGCAAGCGCGAAGGGGGGCTAGACGACCACGACGGCAAGCGCGAAGGGGGGCTAGACGACCACGACGGCAAGCGCGAAGGGGGGCTAGACGACCACGACGGCAAGCGCGAAGGGGGGCTAGACGACCACGACGGCAAGCGCGAAGGGGGGCTAGACGACCACGACGGCAAGGGCGAAGGGTTTGGGTAGCTGACGACGACGGCAAGGACGAAGGGGGGCTAGACGACCACGACGGCAAGGGCGAAGGGGGGCTAGACGACCACGACGGCAAGGGCGAAGGGGGGCTAGACGACCACGACGGCAAGGGCGAAGGGGGGCTAGACGACCACGACGGCAAGGGCGAAGGGGGGCTAGACGACCACGACGGCAAGGGCGAAGGGGGGCTAGACGACGACGACGGCAAGGGGGGCTAGACGACGGCGACGACGGCAAGGGCGAAGGGGGTAAGACCACGACGGCAAGGGCGAAGGGTTTGGGAAGCTGACGACGACGGCAAGGGCGAATGTGTGGGGAGAAGACCACAACGGCAAGGGCGGGGGGAGACCACGACGGCAAGGGCGAAGGGGGGGGGGGGCAGCTGACGTTGACGGCAAGGGCGAAGGGTGGGGGAAGCTGACGACAACGGCAAGGGCGAAGGGGGGCTAGAGGACGGCGGCAAGGGCGAAGGGGGGCTAGAGGACGACGACGGTAAGGGCGAAGGGGGGGGAGAGACCACGACGGCAAGGGCGAAGGGTGGGGAGACAAGACCACGAGGGCAAGGGCGAAGGGGGGGGGGAAAGCTGACGACGACGGCAAGGGCGAAGGGTGGGGGAAGCTGACGACGACGGCAAGGGCGAAGGGTGGGGGGGGAGAGAAGACCACGACGGCAATGGTGAGGGGGGGGGGTGGGGAAGACCACGACGGCAATGGTGAGGGGGGGGGGTGGGGAAGACCACGACGGCAAGGACAAGGGGGGGGGTGGGGAAGCTGACGACGACGACGGCAGCGGCAAAGGTGAAGGGGTGGGAGACGACGACCACCAGGGCAAAGGGGGGGGGGGAGAGAAGACGACCATGGCGAAGGTGGGGTGGGGTGGGGTGGGGTGGGGGGGAGAAAGATGACCGGGGTCGGGGGGGTGAGAAGACAGAAAGACGATCAGGGTGAATGGGGGGTGAGGGTGAGAGGACAAGGGCAAGACGGCAGTGAGGGCAAAAGGTGGGGGAAGCGAAAGGGCAGACGCCTGATTTACTCTCCGCATCGCAGCCGGGTGCCTGGCGGGGGAGGGGGGGGGCACTGTGCTCCCCTCGACATTGGAGGGGTTCGCCTGGATTCCCGGGCCCGCTGTCTGCGGTGGCACTTTGGCTTCTCTCCTCGTGTGACCGGATGAGGAGCGCACCTCTCTCTCCCTCACACACACACACACACACACACACACACGAGAAAGGCCGCCACTTCCGCACTGGGGAAAGGGAGGGCACGGCGGGCAAAAAGGGAGGATAGGAGGGAGGGACAAAGACAGACAGGAAGACTGACAGACACCGAGATCACCAAATTTTAAACCAAATAAAAATTACATTCCACCGACTACCCCCACAACAAAACCCTCTCTTTTTTCTCCTCTCGGTCGTGCGCACCGTTTAACCTCCCGAATGGTGAGGCCTGTAGCGGAGCAGCACGCCGGCCGTGCGAGGAGGCGCCGAGCCCGGGCACCACCCCTTCCCTCCAGCCACCACCCCCTCCTACTCCTCCCTCCCTCCCTCCTCACATTCCCATCCCCCCACCAACTCTCCCGGTTTACCGACCTGCTTGCTCCAGCTCCGGTGTCGGGTGGAGGAGGAAAGTGGGGGTTGGGGGCTGACGGTTTGTGTGTGTACACGTATGAAAAAGACGACTCCGGTTTTCGTTTTTTTTCCTCCCCCCCCTCCCCACCACAAGCTCCGTTCCTCTGTCTTCCCCTCCCCCGCTCGGGTTTTCTTCGCTGTTGCGCAGCCCAGAGAGAGAGAGAGAGACCGACCGAAGCTCCGCGCCGCGCCGCCGCCTTCCCCCTCCCCTCGAACCAAACTGCCAAACGGTTGCTGCACGTTCCGTTACGTTCGCCATCACATGACCGGAGTGGGCTGAGAGCTCCCGGGGCGCTGAGGCGGCGCGAGGGCGACAGGACCAGGATAGCAGGCGGGCGCCGGCCGAACGGCCCGGGGGGGCGGGGGGGGGGGTTGGGCGCCGCCGCTTTACTGGATGGAGCCCGCGCCTTCGCTCCCTCTCTCGGGCGCGTTTTCACCATTCGCCCGCTTTCCACTTTTTGCAGCCGGTGCAGCTCCTATCGTGTCTCTGTTATTTTTTTTAAAAAAAGAAACTGACAGCTCTCCCCCTTCGTCCCCGGTAACCGAGTAAAAGCGAAGAATGATCTTTTTTAATTTTATTTTTTTTAAAAAAAATTGCAAAAACATTGGCTTCCACCGTTGCATTGCATTAAATGCAATTCCCCCCCACCCTACTTTCTGACCCCACTTTTAATTAAATATAACTGTGCACCGGAATGCCCCGTGTTTTTAAAACAAAGAACGATGCACCGGCTTGTGCTGCAATCCACCCCTCGCGTTTAAATGCATGCGACCGATTTTCTCCCCCCCCCGCCCAACTTCTGGTCAAAAACTTTCTATTGTTTACTCCAATAAAAAGTTAACTTGGTCTTGAGTTTCGCTCCTTTATACATAATATATTTTATTCTGTGTCTGCAATAGAATCCCACCCCTCCCCGAAAGGTCTGCAGCAACAACCCAAGGTCATTTTGGTAGCACGCTGTCCAAATATGGTAGTGAGGCGATTACATTTGAAGCAAGGCGGGGGGAGGAGGAAAACGAATAGGGCTAGGCAGTTACCGAAATATTTTAGATTGAGGCTTCTACTGTTCATGTTGTTTAACGCACCGCGCATCGATTAAAACAAAAATCACATTTCATTCCTCTCTCTCTCCATCCATCACCCCGTTTCTTCCTTGCATTGACCCGGCATCAGTCCCAGTGGCAAGTTTTTTTTGTCCGTCCCATGCTTCTTTTAATTGCAGCGAATTTAAGGCATTAATATGGACTCCTTCACTGTCGGGTCACTTTGATTTTTTTAAAGAAAACTGCGCCCTTAATTTTTTTTTGCGTTTGTGCTCCCTCCGCATATAATTGTTTGTCAGAAACATGCTCTACCATGCGATGGGCTATGTGCTTTAGCACTCCCCTCCCCCTTGTTTCTGGGCTTTCAAAATGCTGGTTAGAGAGGCAGCTGGGAGGAGACATTTTGTGGAGAATTGGCTGTTCGGCGGCGGCAGGAATTGAGTGTGCTGACCATAACCCTCTTTTTCTCACTGCTGATGTCATTAGTGGACTATGCACAAAATGTCTGCTTTTCAAGATGCCTTTGGCAAGTAATTTAGAAAGCATCTACTTTGCATCTGCACAGTATAACTACAGGCAAACAGGAAGATCTTGGAGCTGTGGTCAGTAAGTGTGTAACTTACCTCCCCGGTTGATTATTCAAAATAATTCAACGCTTTTTTAAAAATGCATTGGGGTGCATCGTTAGATGGCATGGGATTGCTTACCCATGTGCCCCTACAAACCAAATTGCTTTCCAGTCCTGAGCTGAGCCATTACTTCCAACCTTTGATCTGGACAGTGAGTTGTCACAAAGCAGACCCATTTTACTAAAGACGTTATATTGCTGGTGGCATCATATTACTGATGGCAGAGTGTGTTGAACAGTGAGAAGTGCACTTGCAAAATTTGTTTGGAAGTGTGGGTTCTGGTAGGATTCACTATAGTCAGATTTTTACTCAAACTATATATCCAAAGTACACCAAATTATATAAACTGAAACTTTTATAAGAGTAGCAACAATTAAGAGGCACCTTTATTTTTCCTTTTCTCTGTATTTCCCTTTATCTTTTATGTGTCTGCTTCCATATCTCTCTGTTTTAGTTTCTTTCACAGATCCTAGGTTTATAGGATTTACTGATGTGAGTGCTATCCCAGCATTCATAACTGTAAGTGAAAGCCTTATATTAAAACTGTACATCCTGCGGTTTTAATAGAAGCCTTTCACAGCCACTAGGAATGCTGGGATAAGCCTGTCTCCAATAAATGAAAGACAAATCTGAAATTACTAGCCTAACCTGTACAAGTGTGAGGCTGTGACTCCATTACAGGAGCGCAGGGGTATACACAGTGTGATTTACCAATCTCCAGTACAGGCACAATGTGATTGTCCAATATCTCATATTGGCACAGTGTGACTAGCTTAACAGTTGAACTGGCACAGTGTGATTTACCAAAATTGCATACAGGTTCTGTGTGATTTACCAACTTCTATACAGGCATAGAGTCGGTTAGTGTTGTACAGTGAGGTAGAGGAAACCATTCAAGTGAAAGGAGTAAATAGGAATGTTGTGACATGGTGGGAAGCAGTATAATCAGGAGGATAGACACCATTCCTTGAAACCTAGAATGAGAGTCCAAAAGGTTGTGTTGTCTGTTGCTGTTCTTCTGATCCTCCTGGAGTAAAAAAAAACCTCAAACCTGAAGAAAGCCACATTATTCCCGCTCATCGGTTGCTCAAGGTTTATGTCTTTGAAACAATAAGTCAGAGACTTTGTAAGCCTGAACCAGTTACTTTTTGCCTCCTGCAAATGAAAGAACCTGGAGAAGAGAGATGAAGAACAGTAAGTCCTGACAAGTGGAAAAAGATCATCTCTGAAGCAAAGGGACGGGACCACTGAACTACTTTCTCAGTTTTCCTTCTGCCCATAACACCCATTTTATTATGTCTATCAGTATATGGTGTGTACAGGGAATTTTAGAAGTGTGTTAGAGTATTAACTGATGAATTAGATGCCAATGGTTCACAATTGTTTAACCATGGCTGGAACCCATTGATTTTCTAATGAATAGTAATTCTTGTTTAGTACAGAAATTCAGACTGTGCTTCCTGTCATCCTCAGTTTAAACGGCAGGTAAATTGAGGACTTTTGCATATCTTCATAACATTTTTAACTTTTGTGACAATTCTAGGAAAAACAAAGTGGGCCTAATTTCCAGCATGCTACTCCAATGAGATGTAACACTGTGCATCTCCTTATTCAGTAAAGGATATAATTGTGTTTGAAGTGGTTCAGAGAAGAATCTCTCAACTCATTCCTGGGATGAAGGTCTTATCTAAATGAAGAAATATTGAACAGAATGGGCCTACAACAATTGGAGTTTAAAAGAATCAGAAATGATGTCATTGGAACGTAAGAACCTGAGGAGACTTGATAGCATGGATACTGAGAGAATATTTCCTCTTGTAGAAAAGATTAATATTAGAGAACACAGTTTAAAAATGAAATGCTTCCTTTTTGAGATGGAGAAGAGAATTTTTGTTTCTCAGCAAGTCACGCACAAATCCATGGAATTACTCTCTCCACAAAGCACTAAAGGCTGTTAATTTTATTCAAGGTAGGGGAGGCTGGGTAGATAGAATTTTGATAGACAAGTAACTCAGGATTTGGGGATAGAAGATAGGATACTGCAGGTGAGATCACAATAATAGCAATAATGATCTCATTGACTGCTGGAACAGGTGTGAAGGGCCACATGGCATACACCTGCTGCTAATTCCTGTTTCTATCAAACTACTAATGGCACTGTTTTTATTTTATTGATTGCCCTTTAATCAGTTCTCTTCAAGTCATAGAATGATGGTCCTTTGCAGGTCATTTGCTTTGAGAAGAGTTCATTTTATTGATAACAGAGGCAGGAGCAATTGCCCAAGGTTGCAACTTATTCCACACAGCTTACGGGGCTATTCCTTGTTTTGTGATTCAAGTTCTCCCTTACAATACCTATGTTTGACTAAATTGTTCCCAATGTAAGGAGATGGTAAGTGGTTACTCCAAGTAGCTCAACCTCGGCCCCAGTTAAAGCTTCTCTCTGCAAGTCTAGGGAAATAGGATAATCAGGAACTGTGTCTCTGCTTACTTGATCCTGTTCAAGGGCCTTTATTGGCAATTGGGTATAAGCAAACAGTGCCCACTCACAGACTTCCATTGCCATTTGGCTCCTCATTAGATTTATTGGTGCAAGTTCTGACACCCAATTTTAGCCAGTATCACGCAGCTCACGAAGCTCAGTATTCTCTTCCTGTTTGGTTTAGGTGTGATTCTAGAATTTCTCTAGCTGCACTGCTGTAGTGTGACACCAATGTAATACATTGTGTGTAACATGGTGTGAATGTATAAAACAGTATGCAATGGTATAACAATAATGGATTATTTGATGAAATTGTACATGGTGTGTTATTCTGGAGTTTTAATGTACCATATACCATAAAATAATAAGATCCTGGATTATATCCTAATTAGATCCACTTTGGTGTCACACCAGACACCACACTGGTAAGAGTGCTTGCGCATGTACAGTGAACAGCCAGACACACACACAGCTGCCAGATCATGATGGGTACATGCTGATTTGACACAAGTGGTTTTTGGAGCTCAATGTTCCCTCTCATAACGTGTGCATTCAGCAGCAATGACACCCCACCAGCGATATTTAAAGAGATCATCCACTGCTCACAGATTAGTTGCTGATTGATTCCTTCTGGACATTACTTCAATTCTACAAATGTTTTGTGCTTTCTTTGTCTGTTTAAATTTGCAAATGTCTGCAGGGAGTGGTGTGGTAACATCTGAAAGATGTATTGCTGACTTCAAGGCTGGTGCACAAACCAACTGCTCCTAACCATGAGTGTGCTATTCTCCTTGGCTTACACATAGCCTGCAGAAAGAACAGAGGTCACGTAGAACTGGACAAGCTGCTGGATGAGAGAATGAGGAATGGTGATGAGCTCTCAGCAGGAGGCCCTATCTGCTCAGAGTGTTAAGAGCATAATTCTCCTTCCTGAAACGTAGCAAAGAGCAATACGTGTGGTGTCAAATTAATGTTTTAGGTCCAGTGACCCTTACCCAGAATTGGACCCACAACCTTAACTCTGATTTCATTCCACAGATGCTGACAGGTTGCTGAGCTTTTCCAGCAATTTCTGTCTCACTTCCTTAATGTTATTAGTTATATGAGACCTCTTTTGTAAATATGAGCATTCGTAAGTCAGAGATCCCATGTTTTTCAGAAAGAAGCAGGAAAAGCAAGGTTCACTAGGATTTCAGTCTTCCCAATGGGACATAACTGCACAAATATCACTTGTCAGGTGCAGCGTATTGACTTTGCCTGATACTAGAGCCAATCGTGATTCCACTCCTCACCATCCAGCTGGTGCATGACTATAGTTAGAGAAGTAGGAATATCAGTGTCGTGGCAGCAATCATGATAGCTTCATTCTGTGGCAGCCTGTTGTGCTGCTTTTCAGCCACAATGGTAAACCAAAGGGTGGCTACTAAACAATTGGGGCTTTCCATTGGGACAAAGCTGATGACACTCCAGTACAAATATGAAGCATGCATAAAATGAAAGTTCAGCTGCCACATGAAAAGCTGAACAATTCTTTTTTGGCTTTATCGATTTGGAGTCCTGCCGAGGGCGGCAGGGGCTCTAACAAGAATTGGCAGGGCCCATTGTATGCTGCACAACACTATAAACAAGAGGGGCAGCCATTGTGACCAGCAGTATGGCAAGTTTCTTAGGCGTGGAAGGAATTGCTCCTCTGAATGTCATATTTATTCATTGGCCATCATAGTTGAACAGCTCACTATGAAATGAGTGTGTAAGGCTTGTACCAATGCTGACCATATGAGGGTGTGGTGAAGGTTATGAACATCAGGTAAGAGTCCTAATTTGTCAAGTAGACATTGGTAAGTGAGACAAACTGATGACAATCCAAGCCTAGTGATGCAATTGATTAGTTACAGCATTTGAAGATGTATCCTTTGACTTGACAACTCATGTAAATTTCTTACAGAACTGTGTGCAGCACCTTAGGGCTCAACTCCTGGCATTGATCCGATGCCTTCTGACTATGCAACTGCCCAAAGATGGAATGAATGGCCCCAATACAAAGAAGACTTCTATTGCACAAATGAAAGGAGCTGAAAGAGGGACATTATTTAAAACCATAGGCAGACCAATTTAAATATGAAGACCAATAGTAAGAATCTAGGCAAATATGGTATGTGCCAAAATGTGCCTTTTAAACAGATTGTACTGTGAGAACCACACATCCCACCTATAGCAGGAGCTCAATATTCTCAAAACATGATCTCAATGTTTTGTGTCAAAAATCACATGACGCCTAGTTTTAGTTTGACAGGTTTATTTGAAGGCACAAGTTTTTGGAGCCTGATTTCTTCTTCAGAATCTGTTTGACTGTAACCTGGTATTATGTGATTTTTGAACTTGTCCACCCTAGTCCCACAGCAGCACCTCCGCATCAACGTTCTGTATGATTTACTACAGTGTGGTCTGAATTATAAAACTTTTTTTTTCCATTCTAGATACTTAGTACTATAAACACTTGAACTTTAGCATGAGATCTGACACAGACAATTTCCAAAATGGTGTCTCACAATATTTTCAGGGTATGGGAGGCAGAAATAGCATGCGTCCTGGTTGCCCTGAAACCTCTAGGAGTCATAGATTAAGCTTCAGGACACTGCTGGGAACAACCCAGGAGGAAAAAAAAAATCACAGGAACATTGATAAACCATTTCCTTTCAACACTTATACTGAATGGTTGTACATGTATTAGCATTATGTCACACACAGTGATATTTGTTCCTTTCAATTGCCTATAATCATTGCATTTGTATGTTAGGCATGTCAGTTTTCTTATCTTCAGAGTGAATGTTCCAATTAAGTAAAATCAGCAGCAAACATATTCATTTTTTTTAAATAAAAAACTTTTTTAATAACGCATGCTCGCACTAGATTTTAAAACACTGCATCTCACTCATTTGTCTCACTCTCAGATGTACAAATATTCAATAAAGGTGAAGATAACATCATACAGTTATGACTTGTAATTATCTCCGTCTCTTTCATGGCGAACCTGTAGTTCCTTAGATAAAGGTGATGCTTTAAAGTTGAATGCAAGTCTGGTGAAGAAATGGTTCTCCATAAATTGTGATGTTTCTGATAGTTGGATTTTCAGCAGGTTGAATTTGGAACAAGTTGGATAGGCCTTCCCAATTTAGGGTCTTCCACTACCAAGGTACTGCCTTTTATGCATCACATTGTCTGCTTAGATGGCTTCAAACCTTTCAGAAGGATTTTCTCTGCAGAACAACTTCTTGCTGTTTTGTTAAGAGCATACAAAAAGTGGCTTTGTCATCATGAGACTTCCACAAGTTGAAAAATATTTTTTCCAGACAAACGATGTGGTTTCTGTTGATTGCAATTATTCCATGTCCTTGTCTGATACCTGAGAGTTTCAGACAGTTCTGTCTTTGTGTTTGAAAGGCCATTTGAAATTTTGACTTATCTCTGGGGAAAAAAAACATTGATACAACTGTTGTTTGGAATGCTCCTTTTGTACCCTCTTGGGGCAGGAGAGTGGTTTCCATCTCCAAAAGAAGTCAGGTGTCCCTGGCATGGCCATATTTTGCAGTGTTTTGATCAATATTGACTGAAGTCCACTATATACTGACACATGACAGTGGAGCCAGAAAAGGCTTTTTGACTTACAAAGTCTGTTCACATTGCAGTTGCATCATGCCATGAGAATGGATAGCTGCATGGGCAGTTGAGTGAAATTTAGCTTTGAGCAGTGGTAGGAAGGATGTTATGTGGTGAACTGTCAAAGTTACACCCTGCAAGGGCTGACAATTATAACAAGTGGTGCCCAAGATTTCAGCAATCCAATCAAGGTATTGCACGACTCTGGAGAACTGCGGTGAAAACGGAACTCCAAGAAACCCTTGTACATTATATGAAGGAAGCTATGATTACATTAGAACCATACCCTGTGCATGCACACTTCCAAGGAAAGAGACATACAGCCATGAAGAAAATGAGTGTGCCTTGAAAACCCAGGTGAAATCAACAATTTACTGTAGGAACAAGACATCATTGTGCTGGATTCATACCAAATTTGCCACTGAGACACCACCGGCACGGGAGCTAGCCAGAAAGAATGTGCAATGAAGCAGGGAATAGTTTTGTGGTTACATTAAAGGGGGACATTACCATGGAGTCAAAGTCGTTTCTGTTCATTGATTCCTCTTGCAGCTTACCATGGACAACACCAGAACAACCTTGATTTATAAAGTGCTTTTGACATAGAAAGTCATTCTAAGCCAATTTACTGAGGTGTAATGAGAGGGGAAAGTGCTACCACTGAGGGCAGGGTGACTTAATGGGAAACTTCCTCAGTGCTGAAGTTCCTGTGCAGCATTAGTAACATCAAGCTGCTGCTCATTTCTTGAATAACGATTCTGATATAACAAATTGATATGTTCTTTTCCCTAAATATGAGCACTGTTGTTGGTGTAGAATGAGCTAACAAGGGCACAGGTCAACAGCAATGCTGCTTATTTATTCTTCCGTCTTTTTGTTTGGTTTTACTGCCAAGTCGGCATAAGAGCAGATGGGAGCTGATCTTACCAGTGCCAAAATATCCAAAAGTTATTCACTGAAGTAATTGTTTCCATCTGGAATCTTCCATCTGACAAGATGGGACTTGACTCACTTTTCTCTCCACATACAGAATTATATGTTACCTCTTGGACTAATTTTGGTCACCTAAGGGGATGGAAAAGGGATTTCCCAAATTTTTATTTTCTCATAACGGTGGGAGTTTTATTTATTTGTTGCCACAAAATGGTTTGGATTCAGATGGATGAGGTAGTGAATATGTTGTAATGCAGAGTATATATTCATTGTGTAGTATTGGCCGGATGGACCAGAGGGTCTTTTTGTGTCCACTGTTTGTGTAATTTTGTCTTTATGCTAGCACGTTTTCTATTTTATAAGAGAATTTTGTGTTTTTTTTTTCTCTAGTGTGAGTATTGGCTCATTGGGATAATGCTGACCTTTGAGTCAAAGTATTGTGAATTTTAGCAACTGTCCAAAAATTTGGATGAGCCAACTTGATTATTAGGTCAGGGTATTGTTGAGGGAAAGGGCTGAAACTGTACCAAAATTGTACCTACTACATTACATGACAAAATTATCCCTTTTCCTTGTGATATTCTGGCTAATTTCATATTTCTAACCTAATTAAGAAATTGTGTAGCAACTTTAATGTAGAAAAATACCCCAAGGTGTGTAATCAAAGAGGAGTGGATGAGGTGAGGAGCCGTAGACAGACAGTCAGCATCACTGAAAGGAACAGGCAAGGTGAATACCCTGAGACTGACAGTATCAGAAAGAGAAATGGGTGAGATGAGGACCTAATGAGGCAGGCAGCTAGCATCAGAGAGAGGGAGAGATGTTGGTGAGGAGACAGAGTAACACACACACACAAAACAAAAAGAGGAAGAGGACAGTACAGCCCAGCACAGCTAATAGAACACAGCAAGATCCCTTTAGCAGTCAGAGCTAGATTCATTGGAGCTGATTTGAATTGATTCTTGGCTCTGCGACAGAGAAAGAGCAAGCTGTTTGGTGAATGTCTGATAAGTGGTTTAGATCTCTTCTTTCCTTAAATTTCAATACAATATGCAAGCTTTTGGTAAAATTAATAAAACATATAAAAGATCATGAAAATACATAGAACATAGAACAGTACGAATCATTTAATCCAACAATTAAAATTCATTAAAGAGAACGGTTCAGGTGATATGCCAAAGCTGCAGCATGGGGGAGTTCCTTGATCCAGGGCAAGCGCGTCTGGAGTCAGTGTTTGAAAATCGAGCAGCTTTGGCTCAGAATATATGAGCTTGACGCTGAGCTACAGAACAATCCAACCTACCACAGAGGGGGAACATTACCTGGAGTCTTTGTACCAGCAGGCAGTCACATAACTTAGGGTAGGGTTTTCTAATTTGGTTAGTGGTCAGGGAAAAGAATGCGTGACTGTAAGTGACGTAGGTAACAGGACACAGAGGGCAGGAGTGTCAGCTCCTGCAATTGCCCAATGGGTGTGAAGTTATTTGAATCAGAGTGGTAAGGGCACAAACCAATCCTGGCCCCATGATCAAGTGGGAGGAGCAACAAAGAATGCAGCAGTAGTTGATAGTATAGTGAAAGCTATTGTTACCGCTCTCTGCAACAAAGAGCAAGAGTCCAGATGGTTGTGCTTCCTACCCAGTGCCAGGGTTTGGAACATCTGTTCTGGGGCTGGAAAGGAATTTGCAGCAGGAAGTGGAGGAGCCAGTGCTCCTGGTCCATGCAGGGTCCAACCCAACATAGGCAGAACGAGGAAAGAAGGTCTGTTTTGCATGTATAAGGAGCTAGGCATTAAACTGAAAATCAAAACCTCAAAGGTTATAATGTCTCAATTATTACCTGGGCCAAGTGTAAATTTGACATGGGGCACATAAAATTGGAAAGATGCACAGGTGGCCCAAAAATTGGTGTAGGAGACGGGGATTCTGATCTGTGGACTGCTGGCACCGGTAATGGGAATGTGAGAGCTGTAATGTTGGCATAGTCTACACCTAAACCATGCTGGAGGCCAGTGTTATTGCAAACTGCGTAATTAGAAATTTAGTCAAGGGATGAACTGTGGAAAGATGTGGTATGTGAAAGGGTAGAGACAGGCCATTAGACAAAAATAATAAAATGGGAACTGAGGGTTGGAGAATGACAAGAAGAGGCGTAGAGAGTGGGAAAAAAAACCCTCAGAGCACACCAATTGTCAAGACTTGAGATTATAAAGTAACAAGAAAGACAAAACTCTCCATCTGAACATGTGCAGTGCTCATGATAAAGTGAATGAACTGATACCTCACATTGAAGTCAATATATGTAATCTGATAGCCATTAGAGAGGTGTGGTCTCAGGATGACAAGGATTTAGTCTTGAAATGATGGGTATGTGACATCCAGGAAATATAGGAAGTTAGGAGAAAGTGGAGGGATAGCTTTGTTAATTAAGGGTGTTATTTATGGATAGTAGGAGATGAGGAATAGTAGGGCAAATAAATTACTAGCGAGATTGGTTTACAGGCCCCTTGAAATAACCACGTTGTGGGACAAGGTATACGAGAAGAAATATTGGATGTTTGTGATAAACAAATGGAAATAATTATGGGTCACTTTCATCTACCTAGCAACCTGGAAAAACAGGTTGGTAGTAGTAGCCTAGAGGAGTTCATAGAATGCTTTGGAGATGGGTTCAAAATAATTGCTGTAAGAAACTAAGCAGAGAGCAGATTTTATTAGGCTTCATATTGTGTAATGTGATAAGGTTCATTAATGACCTCAGTGTTACATAGCAGCAACCACAGTATGTTTGAATTTTATACCCAGTTTGAAAGGGAGAGGATTGAGTCTAAGGCTAGTAGTTTAAACCTAAATAAGGCTATCTATGTGGGTGTGAGAGTTGAGCTAGCTGGTGTATTGGCAGGGGATAGATCAAGCGAGACATAGTGACATGCATTTAAGGGGATATTAAAGAATACACAGAATAACAATATTCCTTTATTGAAAGAATTCCGAACGGAGGACCCACAATCCATAGTTAACTAAACAAGTTAGTGAAGGTATCAACCTTAAGAAAAACTGCTTAGAGACCTGTGGCAGGTATAGCGATTGTTCAGAATATAAGGAATGGCAGAGCACGACTCAAAAGTTAATTATAAGGAAGAAATTAGAGTAGGAGAAGAAACTAGCTAGGAATGTAAAAATGGGTGGCAAGAGTTTCTCTAGGTATTCAAAAAGGAAAAGAGTAAATAAATTGAGTGTTGATCCTCCAGTGAGTGAGAATAGAGACTTAATAGTAGACAATAAACAAATGGTGGATGAAATGAACATTTTGCTTCTGTATCTACCATAAGGGATACATAACTCATTCCAGTAATAGTTAAAAAATCAGCAGGAAAGGAACTTAGAAAAATTATAACACAGCATGGAACTGGAGGAATATAGCGGCATCAGAGGAGCAGGAAAGTTGTTGTTTCAGGTCAGGACCCTTCTGAAATGGGGAAGGGAGGTCAGAAATAAATAGAGGAGGGATGGGACTCGAGAAGCTGGGGTGAGATGGTGATAGGTGAGTGCAAGTAGGGAGTGGTGGGGATTGGTTAGTGGGATGGGAGGGTTGGATGGGTGGGAGGGAAGATGAACAGGTTGTGTCAAGGCAAGGAGGTGGGGATGAGAGGGAGGGTTGGACATGGGATGAGGCTGGGGGTGGGGAGATTTTAACACTGGTGAATTCCATGTTTAGGCCATTGGACTGTAGGCTCCTGAGGCAGAATATGAGGTGCTGCTCCTCCAGTTTGCGGGTGGTGTCATTGGTCTCCCACCTATCCACCCCTCCCATCCAACAGATCAATCCCCCCCCACTCAGTCCCTGCACTCACCTATCACCAACCCACCTCCCTTCCCCAGCCCCACCCCTTCTCTCTGTGTATTTATTTCTGAGCTCCCATTCCTCTCCCCATTTCTGAAGAAGGGTCCCAATCCAAGTTGTCAACTTTCCTGCTCCACTGATACTGCCTGGCCTGCTGTGCTCCTCCAGGTCCATACAGTGATATCTCTGACTCCAGCATCAGCCGTTCTTGCTATCTCTTAGGAGAATGATGAACATGAAGGAAGTGGTACCAAGCAACTGCTAGAGGTATGGTCTGCCAAGTCTAAATGGATTTCATCTTACGATTTTAAAAATGCTATGAGGTGGTAAATATGTTAATGTTAATCTTACAACTTTTCAAAGGCTCAGGAGAGGGTGCATAGGACTGGAATCAGGTATATTCCAGGCCAGTTAATTTGACAGATTTTTTTGGGGGTAACGTATTTGTGTGGAAAGAAGTTTGGTTGGCTGGCAGAAAGCAGAGAGTGTGCATAAATGTGTCTTTATCTGATTGGCAGAATGTGATGAGTGGTGCCTCCACAGTGGTCTGTGCTGGAGCTTCAACTTTTTACGACTTTTATTAACGGCTTAGCTTAGGGGAGTGAAGGCATGGTAGGTAAATTCACTGACAACATCAAGATAGGGAGGAAAATATGTTGTAAAGGAAACATAAGGGAGTTGCAGACAGATAGAGAAAGGTTGAGTGAATGGGCAAAACACCTGGCAGAGGGTGTATGATGCGGGAAAATGTGAAGTTGTGCATTTTAGCATGAAAAGCAAAGTATTACTAAATGGAGAGCAACTGCATAAGTCCAAGGCATAAAGGCATTTGGGTGTTCTGGTGCAGGAGTCACAAAAGGTTACAATGCAAGTACAGCGCAAGTCGTCAAGAAGGCTCAACGGATGCCATCCTTTATGAAGAAAGAATTGGAGATAAAAATAAAGAATATTATGCTTTAGCTATACAGGGTATTGGTGAAACCACGGAGTCATAGACCTGTACAGCACAGAAACAGCCCCTTTTAGTCCAACTTGTCCTTGCCAATTAGATGTCCTAAATTAATCTAGTCCCATTTTCCATCATTTGGCCTATATGCCTCTAAACCCTTCCCTTTCATGTACCCATTCAGATGCCTTTTAAATGTTGTCATTGTTATACATTTAACGTAAGGTCCTGGGGAGTGTTGCTGAACCAAGAGACCTAGGGGTGCAGGTTCATAGTTCCTTCAAAATGAAGTCCCAGATAGACAGGGTAGTAAAGAAGGTGTTTGGTATGCTTGCCTTTATTGGTCAGTGCAATGAGTATAGGAGTTGAGAGGTAATCTTTTAGTTATACAGGGCATTGTACCTCCACTTCCTCTGGCAACTCATTCCACACATGCGCCACCCTCTGTGTGAAAAGTTTGCCCCTTAGGTCCCTTTTAAGTATTTTCCCTCTCACCTTAAACCTATGCCACCTAGTTTTGGACTTCCCCACCCCAGGGAAAAGACATCGGCTATTCATCGTATCCGCGCTCCTCATGATTTCATAAACCTCTATAAGGTCCCCCTCAGCCTCCAATGCTTCAGGGAAAATAGCCCCAGCCTTTTCAGCATCACCCTATAGCTCACACCCTCCAGCCCTTATAAATCTTATAAAGCTTTTCTGAACCCTTTTAAGTTTCACAACATCTTAGCTATAGGGAGATCAGAATTAGATGCAGTATTCCAAAAGTAGCCTAACCAATGTCCTGTACAGTCACAAAATGACATCCCAACTCCTATTCTCAATGCACTGACCAACAAAGGCAATCATACAAAATGCTGCCTTCACTATCCTGTCTATCTGGGACTCCACTTTCAAGGAACTATGAATCTGCACCCCTAGGTCTCTTTGTTCAGCAACACTCCTCAGGATCTTACCATTAAGTGTATAAGCCCTGCCCTGATTTGCCTTTCCAAAATGCAGCATCTCACATTTATCTAAATTAAGCTGCCACTCCTTGGCCAGGGCCCATCTGATCAAAGTTTCACTGTACTCTGAGGTAACCTTTTTCACTGTTCACTACCTCCAATTTTGGTGTCATCTGCAAACTTACTGACTATACTCATATGTTCTCATTCAAATCATTCATATAAATGATGAAAAGCAGTGGACTCAGCACTGATCCTTGTGGCACACTGCTGGTCACAGGCCTCCAGTCCTGAATTCCTCCACCACCACCCCCAGTTCTGTATCAAAATGGCTAGTTCTCCCTCTATTCCATGTGATCTAACCTTGCTAACCAGTCTACCATGCAAAACCATGTTGAACGCCTTACTGAAATTCATATAGATCATGTCTATCACTCTGCCCTTATCAATCCTTTTCATCATTTCTTTAAAAAACTCAATCAAGTTTGTGAGACATGATTTCCCACACATGAAGCCATGTTGATTATCCCTAATCAGTCCTTGCCTTTCCAAATACATGTAAAACCTGTCCCTCAGAATTCCCTTCAACAACTTGCCCACCACCGATGTCAGGCTCACAGGCCTATGGTGGCCTGGTTTTTCCTTATTACCTTTCTTAGATAGTGTCACTACATTATCCAGCATCTGGTCTTCCAGTGCCACACCTGTGGTTATCGATATTAGCTTCCCACAGAGTTCTAGGGTACACCTGATCATGTCCTGGGGATTTGTCCATCTTTATACATTTTACGATGTCCTGCACCACCTCCTCTGTAATATGGACAATTTTCAAGACATTGCTATTTATTTCACCACGTACTATATCTTCCATATCCTTCTCCACAGTAAATGCTGATGCAAAATATCTACCCCATCTCCTGCGCTTCAAAACATAGGCGGCCTTGCTGATCTTTAAAGGGCCCTATTCACACCTTTGTTACTGTTTTGTCCTTAATGTACTCTACGCTGTAGTGTCCCTTTGGATTCTCCTTAGCCCTATTTGCCAAAGCTATCTCATATCCCCTTTTCGCTCTCCTGATTTCCCTCTTAAGTATACTTCTACTGCCTTTATACTCTCCTAGGGATTCACTTGATCCCTGCTGCCCATACCTGATACTTCCTTCGTTTTCTTGACTAACACCTCAATTTCCTAGTCATCCAGGACTTCCTATACCTACCAGCTTTTCCCTTCACCCTAATAGGAACACACTGTCTCTGGGCTCTCGTTATCTCATTTTTGAAGGCCTCCCATTTTTGAGCTGACCCTTTACCTGTAAATATCTGTCCCCAGTAAACGTCTGAAAGTTCTTACCTAATACTGTCAAAAATGGCCTTCCTCTAATTTAGAACTTTAACTTTTAGACCCAGTCTATTCTTTTCCATAACTATTTTAAAGCTAATAGAATTATGGTCCCCCACTGACACCTTAGTCACATACCCTGCCTTATTTCCCAAGAGTAGGTCACGTTTTGCACCTTCTCTAGTAGGTACATCGATATTACTGAATCAGAAAAGTTTCTTGTACATATTTAATTAATTCTTGTCCATCCAAGCCCTTAACACTATGGCAGTCCCAGTCTATGTTTGAAAAGTTAAAATCCCCTACCATAAGCACCCTGTTATTCTTACAGATGACTGGGACCTCCTTACAAATTTGTTTCTTAATTTCCTGTTGACTTTTGAGACTACAACTCCAATAAGGTGATCATTCCTTTCTTACTTTTCAGTTCCACCTGAATTACTTCCCTTGGTATAGCCGTAATGTTATCTGTAATCAAAAATGCCATTCTCCCTTCTGTCATGCTCCCCCTTTCTGTCTTTCCTATAGCACCTATACTCTGGAACATTAAGCTGCCTGTCCTGTCTATCCCCGAGTCATATCTCTGTAATTGACTATGATATCCCAGTCCCACGTTCCCAACCAAGCCCGGGTTCATTTGCCCTACCTGTCGGGCCTTTTGTGTTGAAATAAATGCAGTTTAATATGACGGTCCTATGTCATTCTCTGCCTTCCCTGACTGTTTGACTCACTCCTTTTCCCAACTGCACCAGTCTCAGACTGCTTTCTTTTCTCACCGTCTCCCTGTGTCCCACCACCACCAAACCCCATCCCCACCCTTACTGGTTTAAATCCTCCCGAGCAGTTCTAGCAAATCTCCCTGTCAGTATATTAGTTCCCATTCCAATTCATGTGCTATCTGTCTTTCTTATACTGCTCACTTCCACCCTAGAAGAGATTCCAATGATCCAAAAATATGAATCCTTCTCCCCTGCACCAGATCCTCAGCCACACAGCCACCTGCTCAATTCTCCTTTTCCTACTGTCACAAACTCATGGCACCAGGAGTAATCCAGATATTACTACCCTTGAGGACCTACTTTATAAATTTCTTCTAAATTCCTAGATACTCCCCCCAGAATCTTGTCCTTTTTTCTTCCTATGTCATTAGTTCCAATGTGTACAATGAACTCCCATTGGTCCCTCTCCCCTTTGAGAATATTCTGGACCCTCTCTGAGATATCCTTGACCCTGGCACCAGGGAGGCAATACATCATTCTGATGTCTCGCTGTCAGCCACAGAAATGTCTGTGCCTCTGACTAGACAGTCTGCTATCACGATTGATTGCTTGCAACATTCCATATCCCTTGTTACATTAGAACCAGTCTTAGTACCAGAAACCTGACTGTCAGTGCTATACTCCCCTGACAATGCATTGCTGCCTACATTTTCCAAAACATCATACTTGTTTGCGATGTGATTAGACACAGGAGACCCTTGCACTTCCTGACTATCCCTGCTACCTTTCCTGGAGGTAGCCTGCCTACCTGACTGTATCTGTGTTTTTTCTCTCTTCCTGTAATTGCTATCCATCGCACTCCCAGCTCCTGTAAATTCCTCATTGCCTCTAACTGCTGCTCCAACCAGTCCATGCGATCCGACAGGATTCACAACTGAACACACTTCCTGCAGACATAATCATCAGTAACATGGAAACTCTCCCTAATCTCCCGCATCTGACAGGGAGAGCACATTACTCTACTAAAGGCCATCTTTGCACCATAACAATCTACAGACCCAGGAGATAGCTCAGTCTTCCTGCTCTAAACACACTGCTCCAGACTAACTCAGTACCTATGTTTTATATTTTTAAAGTTTAATGAAGAGACAGATCACAATAAAAAAAAATAGAATCAAAAAAAACCCACTCTATTCTAGATTTACAAAACAACCAGTTAGGTAGAGTATGATTAGGGCCAGTGAAGGACCGTAGTGGCAAGCTGTGCATGGAGTCCGAAGAGATAGGAGAGGCGCTAAATGAATATATTTTGTCAGTATTCACACAGGAAAAAGACAATGTTGTCGAGGAGAATACTGAGATACAGGCTATTAGACTAGACAGGATTGAGGTTCATAAGGAGGAGGTGTTCGCAATTCTGTAAAGTGTGAAAATAGATAAGTCCCCTGGGCTGGATGGGATTTATCCTAGGATTCTCTGGGATGCTAGGGAGGAGATTGCAGAGCCTTTGGCTTTGATCTTTATGTCGTCATTGTCTACAGGAATAGTGCCAGAAGACTGGAGGATAGCAAATGTTGCCCCCTTGTTCAAGAAGGGGAGTAGAGACAACCCCAGTAATTATAGACCAGTGAGCCTTACTTCGATTGTGGATTACGTGTTGGAAAGGATTATAAGAGATAGGATTTATAATCATCTAGAAAGGAATAATTTGATTAGGGATAGTCAACACAGTTTTGTGAAGGGTAAGTCGAGCCTCACAAACCTTATTGAGTTCTTTGAGAAGGTGACCAAACAGGTGGATGAGGGTAAAGTGGTTGATGTGGTGTATATGGATTTCAGTAAAGCGTTTGATAAGGTTCCCCATGGTAGGCTATTGCATAAAATACAGAGGCATGGAATTGAGGGTGATTTAGCAGTTTGTATCAAAAATTAGCTAGCTGTAAGAAGACAGAGGGTGCTGGTTGATGGGAAATGTTCATCCTGGAGTTCAGTTACTAGTGGTGTACCGCAAGGATCTGTTTTGGGGCCACTGCTGTTTGTCATTTTTATAATTGACCTGGATGAGGGCAGAGAAGGATGGGTTAGTAAATTTGCAGATGACACTAAAGCCAGTGGAGTTGTGGATAGTGCGGAAGGATGTTGCAGGTTACAGAGGGACATAGAGAAGCTGCAGAGATGGGCTGAGAGGTGGCAAATGGAGTTTAATGCGGAAAAGTGTGAGGTGATTCACTTTGGAAGGAGTAACAGGGATGCAGAGTACTGGGCTAATGGTAAGATTCTTGGTAGTGTGAATGAGCAGAGAGATCTCAGTGTCTATGTGCATAGATCCCTGAAAATTGCCATCCAGGTTGATAGGGTTGTTAAGAAGGCGTACGCTGTAATAGGTTTAATTAGTCGAGGGATTGAGTTTCGGAGCCATGAGGTCATGTTGCAGCTGTACAAAACTCTGGTGCGGCTGGACTTGGAGTATTGCGTACAGTTTTGGTCGCCGCATTATAGGAAGGATGTGGAAGCATTGGAAAGGGTGCAGAGGAGATTTACCCAGGATGTTGCCTGGTATGGAGGCAAGGTCTTATGAGGAAAGGCTGAAGGACTTGAGGCTGTTTTCATTAGAGAGAAGAAGGTTAAGAGGTGACCTAATAGAGACATGCAAGATGATCAGAGGATTAGATAGGGTGGACAGTGAAAGCCTTTTCCCTTGGATGGTGATGGCAAGCACGAGGGGACATAGCTTTAAATTGAGGGGTGATAGATATAGGACAGATATCAGAGGTAGGTTATTTACTCAGAGAGTAGTAAGGGCTTGGAATGCCCTGCCTGCAACAGCAGTAGACTCACCAAGTTTAAGGGTATTTAAGTGGTCATTGGATAAACATATGGATAATGATAGAATAGTGTAGGTTAGATGGGCTTTAGTTTGGTTTCACAGGTCGGCGCAACATCAAGGGCCGAAGGGCCTGTACTGCACTGTAGTGTTCTATGTTCTATGCTCTATGTTACACTTTAAAAACTAGCCACTTAGCTGTGAACTACCCCACACATGTTTTTCCAAGGTCAGCTATGAATTTCACTGTTTGTTTATTTCTCTTGGATAAACTCTGTTGTCCAGAGGTATTTGAAACCAAACAGCAGAGCCAGTCAGCTATGTTGGTTCACTGCTGGGTCAGATAGTTATGCAGATTTACTTCTTTGTTTAGTTCACTTCCCCACTACTCTTTACTTTGCCTCTCTTCCTCCTTTTTAAAGTGCCGCTGTTTTGATCTCTTTGTTTTCGAAAGTTCCAAAACAGTGAAGCAGCTTATAAATCAGTAATTACTGCTGCCAGAAGTTGAGGAAATCAGCTACAACACTGAAAATATCTCAAAAAAGGAGCAGCTTTTACAATCACATTTTTCCTTCCTCCATCTTGGATTATCCAGAATCTTGTACTCTGTGCAGTTTTGGTCTCCTTATTTATGGAAGGATATAATTGCATTGGGGGTAGATCAGAGGAGGTTTACTAGGTGAATACCTGGAATGCGCAGGATGCCTTCTACGGCAATGTGATTTCCCTACATTGTGGAAATGGGCCCTTCGGCCCAACAAGTCCACACAACCCCTTGGAGCATCCCACCCAGGCCCATTCCCCTATAACCCATACACCCCTGAACACTACAGGCAATTTAGCATGGCCAATCCACCTAGTCTGCACATCTTTGGACTGTGGGAGGAAACCAGAGCACCTGGAGGAAACCCATGCAGACACGGGGAGAATGTGCAAACTCCACACAGACAGTTGCCTGAGGCTAGAATTGAACCTGGGTCCCTGGTGCTGTGAGGCTGCGGTGCTAACCACTGAGCCACCGTGCCGCCCCTGTGTGACTGGGTGGGATTATTTCCACTAGAGTTTACAAGAGTGGGGGATGATTTGCTGAATATTCTTGATAGTGCACTTGTGGAACTGATACTTCTTGTGAGTGAGTTCAGAGCTAAGAGGCTCCACTTTAAAACTAGTGGTTGTCCTTTCAGGGCAGAGTGGAGGAGAATTTTCTTCTCTCAACAGAGTTGTGTGACTTTGGAATTTTGTACCACAAAAGGCTATAGAGGTGCAGTCATTGAATATTTTTAAAATTAGAGCTGGATAGATTCCTGTCAGATGTAGTGGTCAAGAGTTTTTGGGAGTAGTTGGGAATGTGGAATTCAAAAGACAAACAGGTATGAGTGATCTTATGGTTTACTTCTGCTTCTATTTTGTCTAACTGGCAAATATCGACATCAAGCCAAAAAGGAATGTTGGAAACCCGTAAGTTTTGTCAAGAAGGTAGGCTGAAAGATAGGGAAAGTAGAGAGGCCAAGGTGTTTAGATTAGGAATTTTTGAATTTAGGGCTTAGATAATTGAAAGAAAATTCACAAATTGTATCAGAAAGACATACAGTATGATGATTTTTATTTGGTAGTACAGAACTTGAGCACTGCTGGAAAAGGACATATTTGTCAAAGCTTTTCATCTTGCACTAATAAAGACAATTCGCAAAAGTACTGATTCAAGAGGAAATATGTATAAAACATAAGTGGAGATTACTCCTTATTGGTTGGCAAGTGGACTCCTGTTGGGGTTGCCATGAAGAATGCATCAATAGTGACTCAGAGTAACAGGCAGGTTTCCGTGTTGACAAATCTGTCAGAATTCTTTCAGGAGGTAATGAGCCAGTCAAAACATGGACTGCAAGTGGATGTTATTTATTCGCGTTTCCAGAAGGCCTCTGACAAGGTGCTGCACAAATTGCTGCTACATAAGATAGGAGCCCATGGTGTTAGGGGCAATGTACTGGCATGGATGGAAGATTGGCTGACTGGCAGAAAGCAGAGAACAGGAATAAGGCCATGTCCATTTCAAGCCCACCGACTCCCACAGCTACGTAGAATACACCTCCTCCCACCCACCCTCCTGCAAAAACTCCATCCCCTATTCCCAATTCCTCCGCCTCCGCTGCATCTGCTCCCACGATGAAGCATTCCACTCCCGCACATCCCAGATGTCCAAGTTCTTCAAGGACTGCAACTTTCCCCCCGCAGTGATCGAGAACACCCTTGACCGCGTCTCCCGCATTTCCCGCAACACATCCCTCACACCCCGCCACTGCCACAACCGCCCAAAGACGATCCCCCTCGTTCTCACACACCACCCCACCAACCTCCGGATACAACGCATCATCCTCCGACACTTCCGCCATCTACAATCCGACCCCACCACCCAAGACATTTTTCCATCCCCACCCCTGTCTGCTTTCCGGAGAGACCACTCTCTCCGTGACTCCCTTGTTCACTCCACACTGCCCTCCAACCCCACCACACGCGGCACCTTCCCCTGCAACCGCAGGAAATGCTACACTTGCCCCCACACCACCTCCCTCACCCCTGTCCCAGGCCCCAAGATGACATTCCACATTAAGCAGAGGTTCACCTGCACATCTGCCAATGTGGTATACTGCATCCACTGTACCCGGTGTGGCCTCCTCTACATTGGGGAAACCAAGCGGAGGCTTGGACACCGCTTTGCAGAACACCTCCGCTCGGTTCGCAATAAACAACTGCACCTCCCAGTCGCAAACCATTTCCACTCCCCCTCCCATTCTTTAGATGACATGTCCATCATGGGCCTCCTGCAGTGTCACAATGATGCCACACGAAGGTTGCAGGAACAGCAACTCATATTCCGCTTGGGAATCCTGCAGCCCAATGGTATCAATGTGGACTTCACCAGCTTCAAAATCTCCCCATCCCCCACTGCATCCCAAAACCAGCCCAGTTCGTCCCCTCCCCCCACTGCACCACACAACCAGCCCAGCTCTTCCCCTCCACCCACTGCATCCCAAAACCAGTCCAACCTGTCTCTGCCTCCCTAACTTGTTCTTCCTCTCACCCATCCCTTCCTCCCACCCCAAGCCGCACCTCCATCTCCTACCTACTAACCTCATCCCACCTCCTTGACCTGTCCGTCTTCCCTGGACTGACCTATCCCCTCCCTACCTCCCCACCTATACTCTCTCCACCTATCTTCTTTACTCTCTATCTTCGGTCCGCCTCCCCCTCTCTCCCTATTTATTCCAGAACCCTCACCCCATCCCCCTCTCTGATGAAGGGTCTAGGCCCGAAACGTCAGCTTTTGTGCTCCTGAGATGCTGCTTGGCCTGCTGTGTTCATCCAGCCTCACATTTTATTATCTTGGATTCTCCAGCATCAGCAGTTCCCATTATCACTCACTCAACAGGAATAAGGCAGTCCTTTTCAGGATGGCAGCTGGTGATTAGTGGAGTTCTGCGGGGGTCCATTGTGGGACCACAACTGTTCACTTTACACATTAATGATCTAGATGTAGGAAATTGGGGCATGGTTGCTAAGTTTGCAGATGAGGCAAAGATAGGCAGAGGAACAGGTAATGTTGAGGATGCAGGAGGCTGCGGAAGGACTTGGACAAGTTAGGAGAGTGGGCAAACGAGTATCAGATGGAATATAGTGTGTGAAAGTGTGACATTATGCACTTTGGTAGGAAGAATAGAGGCGAAGACTATTTTCTAAACAGGGATAGGCTTTGGGAATCTGAAGCACAAAGGGACTTGGGAATCCTCATTTAAGATTCTGTTAAGGTTAACACGTAGGTTCAAACAGCAGTTAGGAAGACAAATGCAATGTTAGCATTTATTTCAAGAGGGATGGAATATAAGAGGAGGGATGTACTTATGAGGCTCTAGCCAGACTGTATTTGGAATTCTGTGAATAGTTTTCAGCCCCATATATAAGGAAGGATGTGCTGGTGTTGGAGGGGTTTCAGCTGAGGTTCACAACAATTATCCTGGGGATGAAGGGCTCCTTCTATGAGGACTCTGGGTCTGTCCTTGATGGAATTTAGAAGGATGAGGTGTTATCTGATTGAAACTTACAGAATACTGAGAGGCTTGAGTAGAGTGGACATGGAGAAGATGTTTCCTCTAGTAGGAGAGACCAGGACCCAACGGCACAGCTTCAGAGAGAAAGGATGACTCTTTAGAACTAACATGAGGAGGATTTTTTTTTCAGCCAGATAGTGGTTAGTCTGTGGAACTCATTGCCACCAAAGGCTATTGAGGCCATTGAGCACATTTAAACAGAGATAGATAAGTTCTTGATTAGTAAGGGAACAATGGTTATAGGGAGAATACAGGATAATGGGGTTGAGAAACATATCAACCATGACTGAATGGTGGAGCAGATTCGATTGGCCAAATGACCTAAATCTCCTCCTAATTCTTACGGTCATATGAGTTTCATTTATCTTTGACAGTGGTTACAGTCACACGTTAACTGGCCTAATGATTAAATTGATCGTTTACACGTTTGTGACTACTTGTGGCATCATGGGGGTTGACCCCCATTGCACTTTTCCCATCAGGATCAAGGCCTGAGTCTCTGCTGCTGTTAGCATTGGGCATTTCTTCATTTTCTCCTCTTCCTATTCTTCCTTGAGCACAACAAAGCCATTACAGCCGTTGTGTTTAGCTGACTAAATGTTTTGTATTAGAGTATCAATCTGTGAACAAACAGGAGGAAAGAGATATTTTGTTTCCTTCTGAGAACTTGCCCTAGTCAATAATAACCTTTGGGACCTTATCAGGCCACTCCTATCCTGAGCCTATCTTCTGTTTCTGCTCTAAAGCAACTTTCATATGTCGAGGCCCATCCTGCTTCACCATGAATGTCTGTCCTCTTCCCCAGTCAACCGTGTACAAGGAGAGAAAACCCTGAAATCATGGAATTAACAGCTCCATCCAATGTCCTTAAAACCCAGGCTAGTGAGACTCCTGCATAGCTTCAACTAGACCAACTTTCTTCCCCAGCAATGCTGTTGAGTGTGAGTTATCCTTCAACTCAGAGCTCAATGCATTACATGACATGTTATAAGTAGCTAGAGCAAAGTAGCCTTCATGTTGCAGTGAGTGCTTTGTTTCAGTGTACAGTCTTTAACGAAGAACTCATGCAATCTGATGTTTATTTGTTACTGTTTTAGATCATTCACATTTGACTGTTTGAGTTGTGCAGGAATATATGCAACTTGGGCTCAGCCTCCACCCACTTTTGCTGCGTATTCTCAGTGAAGTAAGCCATTTTTCACCAGCATGAGAAACTAATCATCTGTATTCATTTCTCTTCTGATTCTTTCACCTACAATCTTCAGCCTCTAACTTATACTCTTCTCCCTTCCTTTATAAACATAGGATATTGCAGAGCCTGGAAATCTGAAACAAACACAGAGATTGCTGGAGATACTTAGCGAGTCTGGCAGTACCCATGGGGAGTGAAACAGAGTTAATGTTTCAAGTCTGGTATGACTCTACTTCAGACCTCTCCTCCCTTTGACTAAATTCCCTTTTCTGTCACACTTCAATATCCTGACTCTGTTTACTATTTCCAGTGAGTATTCCAACATTTCCCTTGAGCTCCCTGGCCTTAAACTGAAACCACCCTTTTGACAATTCATCCACTCCTTCACCCTCACCGGCACACATCACGTCCCCATTCCATTTCTAAGCATTAACATACAGTTCCTATTCTTCCTTGACCCCTTGCCCATATCACTATGGCTCTACCCTTTTGCCTCCATTGCCCGGGATATTTCTGTCGCTACAAATGGCCACACCTTTTAAATGTTAATCCCTGCCATACCTTCCACCATTCCCACAACCATCAGCCCCTTTTGTACTCAGTCTCTTTAGTGTTTTCATACCATTTCTATTTAGGTCGTAGTGCCTGTCCTGGAAAGGTTTCCTGGCAGCTGCCAGTGTGAGCACCTCACTGACTAGCTGCCCTGGGTAGACTGCATCCCTTGCACAGTAACGGTAGACAACAGTAAGCCCTTTCAAAACTGATAATGAATGAGACTTTTCATGAGCTAGTTGGCTCAGGCAGGCTGCATCCCTTACACTGGAACTGTTTGAGCAAGGAAACACATTAGTTATGAAGGATCTATGCTAGTGAAGAAGCATGCACTCTCCAGTGCTTCCAGGATTCATCTACCCACCAGGCATACACCTCATTTGCAATGTCATGCTTGTGACCACATGATTTTCTCATTTTGACTCAAAAGATTGTGACCCGTAACATAACTCCAGCGTTAGTGAATACTCATTAATTGACAATAAATTTAAATGAAGTTCCAGGCCATCATTGTTGGGAAGGCTGATCTTCCTAAAAGTTTCTGACAACTTAATACCAGAAGTTGAACTCACCAGCACAAGTCTCAGTTGTGCTTTCCTGCCCTATTAAGTTCCCCATTCTGATTCTCTGTTCAGTCCAGACGGGCCCAGAAGATTCTGCCACTTGCTTCTAAGGCAGAAGGTCAAGGACGCAAGTCCCACTTCTGAGACCCGAGACCTTAACCTAGGCTTAGACTTAAAGTAAGAGGCTTAAAAGTTAGCACATTTCAGTGGTCCCCAGTCTCACAGATGCCAGTCTTCAGCCAATTAAGATCACTCCATGTGATATCAAGAAATGGATCAAGGACCTGGGTACTGCAAAATTTATGGACCCTGATAACATTCTGGCTTTAGTACTGAAGACTTGTGTTCCAGAACTCGCTGCTCCCCTAGCTAATCTTCCAGTACAGTTACAACATTGACATCTACCCAACAATGTGGAAAATTGCCCAGGTATGTCCTGTATGCAGGAAACAGGACAAATCCAACCAGGCCAAAAATTGCCCCATTAGTCTACGCTCGATCATCAGTAAAGTGATGCAAGGTGTTATAAAATAGAAGCTGGTGTTCTGTCACTGAATCACCCCTTATTTACTCTTGCACAGTATGCTGGCTGGAACGAACCAACCAGTCAGCCAGCTCAGAGTCTGTCCTTAACTGAGGAGATTCTCATCTCCTGGTTAAACTTGTCAGCCAAAGCTTTCCTGATTTGGCCCAGGTTAAGAACCCCAACCCAGAACCTCACAGTTAAGGAGGTCCACCTGATTCCAATTCTTTGAGAAGGTGACCAAACAGGTAGATGAGAGTAAACCGGTAGATGTGTTGTGTATGGATTTCAGCAAGGCATTCGATAAGCTTCCCCACAATAGGCTATTGTGCAAAATGCAGAGGAATGGAATTGTGGGAGATATAGCAGTTTGGATCGGAAATTGGCTTGCTGAATGAAGACAGAGGGTGGTAGTTGATGGGAAATGTTCATCCTGGAGACCAGTTACTAGTGGTGTACCGCAAGGGTCAGTGTTGGGTCCACAGCTGTTTGTCATTTTTATAAATAACCTGGATGAGGGCGTAGAAGGATGGGTTAGTAAATTTGCAGATGACACTAAGGTCGGTGGAGTTGTGGATAGTGACGAAGGATGTTGTAGGTTGCAGGGAGACATAGATAAGCTGCAGAGCTGGGCTGAGAGGTGGCAAATGGAGTTTAATGTGGACAAGTGCGAGGTGATGCACTTTGGTAGGAGTAACCAGAAGGCAAAGTACAGGGCTAATGGTAAGATTCTTAGTAGTGTAGATGAGCAGAGAGATCTTGGTGTCCATGTACACAGATCCTTGGAAGTTGCCACCAAGGTTGACAGGGCTGTTAAGAAGGCATACAGTGTTTTAGCTTTTATTAATAGAGGGATCGAGTTCCGGAACCAAGAGGTTATGGTGATGCTGTACAAAACTCTGGTGCGTCCGCACTTGGAGTATTGTGTACAGTTCTGGTCACCGCATTACAAGAAGGATGTGGAAGCTTTGGAAAGGGTGCAGAGGAGATTTACTCGGATGTTGCCTGGTATGGAGGGAAGGTCTTACGATGAAAGGCTGAGGGACTTGAGGCTGTTTTCATTGGAGAGAAGAAGGTTGAGAGGTGACTTAATGGAAACATATAAAATAATCAGAGGGTTAGATAGGGTGGATAGGGAGAGCCTTTTTCCTAGGATGGTGACGGCGAGCACGAGGGGGCATAGCTTTAAATTGAAGGGTGAAAGATATAGGACAGTTGTCAGAGGTAGTTTCTTTACTCAGAGAGTAGTAAGGGAATGGAACGCTTTGCCTGCAACGGTAGTAGATTTGCCAACTTTAGGTACATTTAAGTCGTCATTGGATAAGCATATGGACGTACATGGAATAGTGTAGGTTAGATGGGCTTCAGATCGGTATGACAGGTCGGCACAACATCGAGGGCCGAAGGGCCTGTACTGTGCTGTAATGTTCTATGTCCTATGTACATGTCATTCACAGTGCGAAGAAGCAATTCCTGCTCAGTGACACCCAGTTTGGGTTCCACCAGGTTTTTACAGCCTCATTACAGCCTTGATTCAAGCATAGACAAAACAAGCTGAATTCTGGAGGCAGGGTAAGAGTGACAGCCCTTGACATCAAGGCTACATTTGATCAAGGTACCACAGCAAAACTGGAAACAATGGGCATCAGGGGCAAGCTCTCTGCTGGTTGGAACCATACCTGATGTGTAGAAGGATGGTTGTATTTGTTGCAGGTCAGCCATCTCAGCCCCAGGACATCTCTGCAGGAGTTCCTCAGGGTAGTGTCCAGGGGTCAACCATCTTCAGCTGCTTCATTAATGACCTACTCTCAATCATAAGGTCAGAAGTGGGAATGTTCGCCCATAATTGCACAATACCCAGCACCATTCATGATTCCTCAAAAATGAAGCAGACAAGAAGATTCAGATAATATCCAGGCTTGGGCTGACAAGTTGCAAGGAATGCTCACATCACACAAATGCCAGGCAATGACTGTCTCCAATAAGAGACAATCTAATCATTGCCCTTTGACATTCAATGATGTTAGCATTACCGAATCCCTCACTATTAACGTTCTGGGGTTATCATTGATCAGAAACCTAACTGGGCTCACAACATAAATACAGTGGCTAGAAGAGCAGGTCAGAGGCCAGGAACACTCTGAGCAACTCACCTCCTGAGTCCTGAAAGCCTGTCTACCATGAGTCAGGAGTGTGATGAAATACTCCCCAAATTCCTGAATGGGAGAAGCTCCATCAATGCTGTAGAAGCTTGATGCCAGCAAGGACAAAGCAGCCCATTTGATTGGCACTACAACGATATGCACCCACTCCCTCCACTACTGATGCACAGTAGCAGCAGTGTGTATTATCTACAAGATATATGTCCTGCAAAAATTCATCAAAGATCCTTAAATTGCATTTTCCAAACCCACGACCATTTCCATCTAGAAGGTCAAGGTAACAGATATTTGGAAACACCACAACCTGCAAGGGCCCCTCCAAGCCACTCATCATTCAGACTTGGAAATATATCACAGTTCCTTCACTGTCACTTGGTCAAAATCCTGGAAATCCCTCCCTAATCGTATTGTTGGTCAACCCGTAGCACATAGACTGGAGCAGTTCAAAAAGTCAGTTCACCACTGCCTTCTCAAGGGCAACTAGGGATCCCAGCTTCATTTCAGTGTCTAAATTCAGGAGATGGGAGTCACTCAAAGTCTTAGTGGTGAAATCACCCAGGTACTTTTCAAATACATCCATACCACTACATGCCTTACCCAGCCCTATCTGAGAAACTCTGTTGTAAACCCTGTGTGGTGCAGACCTAGTGTCTCCACATCCTGCACACTTCCTGTCTTTCCACTGCTTCTTTAGCTGTTCAATGCTGGTTCTCTATCCTAGGCTCTGAGGAACTTTGGGAACATATAATAACATCTCCTCATCACAGCACTACATTTGTCTTGTGCCAAGTGTTAAACTGAAGTCCTTTTAGCCTGTTTTGGTGATGCAAATGATCCCACAGCAATATTTAGAGAAACTCAGGAAATCCGGCTGGTGCCCTGGCCAACATTCCTCCCTCAACTAACATCGACAACAGGTCAATTGTTATCCTCAATAGAATTTTAAAAATGGGAGCTTGCTGTGCAATGATGACGGCACTTCAAAAATGCTTCAATTATGACTGATATGTTTCAGATTCTGTAAACATGCATTAAGTTTGTGTGTGCATGGGCATGCACACATACCCATTTTCCTTTAACATTATTCATATTCATTGAAGCTCTTCAGTTTTTTGATATTCCCCTCAAAGCAGGGACTATGAGGAATATAGATCAAGTGCAAATTGAGTACAAGGTGAATAGGGCTCTGTTTTTGGTGTGGTTTATTTTTCACTGGGTGTTTTCTGCTTTTGAAAACGTATACTTGTTCCTTAGATTTAACAATGGGGATGGGAGGGGGCTGTTTGTAAAGTCATTCACTAAATTTCACAGGCTTGTTTGGCCCTCGATGTTGGGCCGACCTGTGAAACCAATCTGAAGCCCATCTAACATACACTATTCTTCCCACCTTTTCTAAGCAAAAGCCACTACCACAGTTAAGACCTTGTGGAGCTGGTTTTTCATGGCATACAAGAGAAACATCCTTGGGTACAGAAAATACTGAATGGAATTTGCTCACCAGGGTGTCCAGGTAGAAAAATGTGGAGGTGCTGGTGTTGGACTGGGGTGGACAAGATCAGAAGTCATACGACACCAGGTTATAGTCCAACAGGCTCATTTAAAAACACAAGCTTTTGGAGCATTGCTCCTTCATTATCGAACCAACCACATTGCTGAGGATTTGGAATCACATAACGTCATAGCCATAGAGTCATACAGCACAGAAACAGATCCTTCGGTCCAACCAGTCCATGCTGACCATAATCCCAAACTAAACCAGTAGAAGATTAATATGGATCTAACAGCTTTGTCTTTTCCTGTGCCTTAGCTTTTATTAATTCTCTCAAAAATGAGATGCCTGTCATGATTTATAACTGAAAACTAGTAGACTGCATTTTATATTGGGATATTTTTGTGTATTTTTTAAAACAACGTGCTTGTTCTACCCTGCAGATGTATCACAGTTGTCATTCTATCTACCACGACTCATGGCTGTCAGATTTTATCATTTAAGTTACTATGGTTGCAGTATTTAACAGAAGATCCATTTGCTTAGACTAAGAAGTGGTTTAAGCAAATGCACTTTGAAGGCTAATGCTCATTCAGAAGGTAGGAACCCTCAGCAGAAGCATTAATGTTGATATCATTGACGGAAGTTACTCGGTCCATTGTGTTTCTCTCATCTCTTTGCTTGAACAAACACAATTATTCCCATTCCCCTCCTTCCCTTGCCAGAGCCCTGCGTCTTCCTTTCTTTCAAACATTTACGAAGATTTGCCCGAATACCAACTATTCGCTGTGACAAAGGCCACAAAAGAGGTTGGTAATATACATTTTCATAAATGTTTGCTATGGGACATTTTTAACCACATTTTAAATTCTGCCCCAATTGTCTCTTTATAAAAGATATGGCAAGGCTCTTGGGGGACTTTTTGAAAAAGAATCATTCACATGATGTAGGTGTTGCTGGCTCAGCAACCCATGTGCTATAGGTTCACCAGAGTGCTGTTAGAAAGAGGTTTATGCCTTGGTTCCTGCCGGGTGGTCCGTCCAGTTTCATTCATTTTATCAGACTCGGCAGCAGTTTGATAAAACTGAATGGTTTGCTAAGCCATTTCAAAGGGTAATTAAGAACCAACCACATTGCTGAGGATTTGGAATCACGTAATGTCATAGTCATAGAGTCATACAGCACAGAAACAGATCCTTCAGCCCAACCAGTCCATGCTGACCATAATCCCAAACTAAACTAGTCCCACCTGCCTGCGCTTCGCCCATATCCTTCAAAACATTTCTTATTCATTTACTTTATCCAAATGTCTTTTGGAAGTTGTAACTGTATCCGTATCCACTGCTGACTCTGGAAGTTCATTCCACACGCGAACCACGCTCTGTGTAAAAAAAAAAAAAAATATTACCCCTCATGTCTTTTAAAATCTTTTTCCTCTCACCTTGGGAATACATCCCCTAGTCTTGAAATCTCATCCTGGGGAAAAAGACACTTGCCATTCACCTTATCTGTTACCCTCATTATCTTATAAACCTCTATAAGGTCACCTCTCAACTTCCCATATTCCAGTGACGAAGGTCCCAGCCTATCCAGTCTCTCCCTGTAACTGTAACTCAAACTCTCCTTTCCCGGCTATATCCTGGCAAATCTCTTCTGAACCCTCTCCAGCTTAATAATATCCTTCCTATGACAGGGAGACCAGAACTGGACACAGTCCTCCAGAAGAGGCTTTGCCAATGTCCTGTACATCCTCAACATAATGTCCCAACTCCTACATTTAAAGGTCTGAGCAATGAAGGTGTAGTGATTGGAAACAGGGCCAGGTGGATCTCACTGACTATGAGATCCTTGATTTGAGCCAATCAGGGAGCTGGATATAAACAGGAGATTCAGAAGGTCTCCTCTGTATGGAGACTGGCTTTGAGCTGGCCTGTCGGAGCTCATGTACTGTGCACATATGAATAAGGGTGACCCTTTGATGGGATACTGCCTCTGTGCAATTATTTTTAGACGGCAAACATGCTAAACGTCTTCATAACCACTCTATGTGATGCAAACTGCATATCAGAAGAATGTTTGCGTCCCTCGTGATATTCTATACAACAAAACTGATTTGTAAAATACACTCTTCTGTCTGCCAGCAATTAAAACCGTGACAGGTTTCTTTCAAGATAAACTTCAAAGTCAAGAGGCAGCATGATAACATCCTAATAATGTTGCAGAGGCCATTTTGAGTTTGGGGGCTATGCGAAAGGAACCTAATCACAATATTTGGCTTCTCTGGCATCAGTGGTATGTAGGAGCAAAACAACACTGATGCTGCATGTGCACACTTGCAAGCTCAATAGCAATTGACAGTGGTCATTTTGTGGAGGGTGGTAGCCCAGATTAGCAATGAAGGCTAGTTGTGCTGATTTGATCAGACTGCTGCCACTTTCAGCCTCGGTACTCCAGCCTACACACCTCCTTAAATACCCATGACTGAGGAAGCATTCTGCAGCAGTAAGGAGACGCTTTTGGACAATGCCTTAAAGAGAACCTCCACTAGTTCAGGTTAGTGGCTTATTGCTTTTGGCTGGCTCTGTCTGAGTTTGTAAGATTGCTGTGAGTTTTTCTGAAACTGTCTATTTTGATAAAGTCGACTGGGTACAGTGCTGCATTTGGAAAAGTCTTTGATTTTGACTTTAGCTTGGGCCCAATCATAGGAACTGGAGCTACCAACTTGCTTGGGAGGGCAGTGTGAAAGGTCAGATGAGCAGTATTAGTGCAGAAGAGGAGAAACAGTTGGAATAAGGGTGTGGAGGAGCAGGACAAGGGCTCTCAGGTGTAGGCTTTTTTCAAACATGGTCTTTAACATAAAGTGTCTCAACTCCATATTCTACACGGGCTGCCCAAAGAAATCAGCGACCCCTTGCAGGCAACACTGCAGTTTCAGAACAGGACAAGGGTGTGTGACTGTGGTGATTTCTTCAGGCTGGGATCCTTCCAAGATGGAGCAGGTTATATCTCCCGTTGCATCACCCACTCCACCTCAAGGTAAATGACTGACACTCTTTAATCTAGGAGACTAATCATATTATCCCTGATCAGAGAGAAGCAGAGCATGCTCATGGCTTTACCAGGACTGTAGGTTTCTCCATGGTACAGGGTGCCATTACCTACATGGGCCCTCGCCTAGATGAAGAGGTACACCACAAGTACAAGGGCTTCCACCTCCTGTATATCTGGTAGGGGTATATGATGATGTTTAACACATCATGTAGATGAACTCTGGGTCTCATGGCTGAGTAACTCTATGAAATGCTAACCCAGAAAAGCTATTTGAAGGCTGTTGACTTTCACCAGGGGAGACTGCAGGTGACCTCACAGGATGACCTTGAGCAGTTCAAACCCTGGAGATCCTGGTGTTGAGGTGCACTACCCTGGCAATCTACCCTACCAACAGCAATCTGGGTCATCTGACAGATAACAGCAAGGGCACTGGAGGAATGCCTATGATGAGAGGACAAATACCCTCATCTTGAATGAGGGCAGTAGGTTTGTCTTCCTCGTATCCCTAAAACAATTCGGCAATCCTAGTAATCTGTTAGAGGTCAAAATGCTGGATTTCTGAGAGATCCTTTGAGTGCTAATATCTACATCTGTGGTAGCAAGTTTCCAGAAAGTAGTAATATCCTGAGCCTTCATCACAAGAAAGGAAATGTAGAGAGGATGTTTGTCTTGCTTGAAGGATCTAGGACTAGGGGACACAGTCTCAAAACAAAAGGCAGGCCACTTAAGATTGAGTTAAGCAGGAACTCCCCCACTCAGAAGGGTGGCAAATCTTTAGAATTTTCTGCCCCAGAGGCCTATAGAGACTCAACCACTAAGTAAGTTCAAATCAGAGACTGTTATGACTGATCCCTGAGTGGGTCCCTGTTTCAATAAACTTCCAGGTAGGAAATACTTAAAATGGTTATGCTGTCAAATGAGAAAGAATGAAATATCCCCCCTTTACTCAAATCCTCCCTGGATTGGTTGTAACTAGGTTAGTTTATAAAAGGATCCATTCCCACTATGGACACATCTTCCCAGCTCAAGAACATATTTATAATTTACAGGATCCAATTTAACCAACCTTTTGTAAGTTAAAGAAAGAGTGAGTTTATTAGCTAGTAAAACCAAGATAATAAAAATTGGCACAGATGCACACATGAGAAATGAGCAGTGAAACCAAAGAGCTTTTAAAAAAAAGTCAGGTTTTGGCTTGTCCATGATTAATAGATGGTAAAATATTGGTACCATTAAAGTGAAAGATTCCAGTAGAGCTGGTTTTGTCATTTGAGTCGTTGATTGGATCAACAGTGGCTGGTGATCTGTTGTTCATCAGATGGAGATTTTATTTACTTTTTCCTGCACACACAGGGCTGCGAAGCAAAATTGCCAGCTGTGCCTCTCCTCTGCACGCTTTGGCGTGATGGAACTTGAACCAGAAGCGAGCAAGCCAGTTCTCTAGTGTAGTTGTACAGAGACCAGGGAAAGCACTTGGGTTTTTCTTGTATATTCCCTGGAAGGGAAAAACACAAGCATGTTTATCTCCCAAACCTTTCCTTAAAATTCCTTACATTTCCTTCCATTCACAAGACCATAAGAAGCAGAATTAGGCCATTCAGCCCATTGAGTCTGCTCTGACATTTGATTGTGGCTGATATATTTCTCAACCCCATTCTCCTGCCTTCTCCTCATCAGTCTTGATCCCCTTAGTAATCAAGAGCCTAACCATCCCTATCTTAAATAAACCCAATGATTGGCCTTGACAATAATTCCATAATGTTAATGTAAAGCCTAAAAGCAACTTCTGTAAATTTAAAGTGTACTGTCACTAGGATTACATTTTTTGAAAAAATGCATTATCTTCTGAACAGTGCTGGTGACCAGCTGTCAGAAATTCCAGTTCTGAGAGAATTCAGATTGGGAGAGTGCTGGATAATACAAAGTTAATTATAGAATTAAAACGAAGATATTGAGCATTTCTTAAGGAATTACTGTGTAGACAACACAAGGTGGCTCAGAAAGAAACAAAACTATACAATAGAGCTGTCTAATAGAAACTGCTGACCAGCGAAACAGGTTGATACTGTTCCAGTAATAATTTTAGCTGTAAACCTCTGAAACATACACACAATATGAATTAAAATGGTATATATTCATCTATTTGCTTCACAAATATCTGCCAGCATTCAGTAGCCAAGGAAGTTGAACCCTCACAAGAGTCAAATAACATTGATCAACAAACTTTTGTCTTACCATTCATCAATAAATGGACCAAAAGGTTAAAATTCACATGAAGTGACAATAAATCAGACCCAACATTGTTGATTACTTGTTTTGTATTTACTAATTAGAAATGCAATTAGCCACATCTGCTTTCCCAATGAGTCACATGTGGTTAATATTGGTCAACACTGGCCTAACAAGCCTATTCTGCTGCCATTCAGTCAGGCTATGTCTGACCTCTAACCTACCTCCTACATATATGCTCTTCCCCATATCCCTTCATCTCTACAGTTAACAAAAATCTATCAATCTAAGATTTTAAAATGAGCAACTGGTTTAGCACCAATTTGCTGCTTGCAGATGAGAATTCCAAACATTTTCCACCTTTTGTGTGTCAGAGGGTTTCCTAACTTTGGTGCCAAGAGTTCTGGCTCCAACGTTGAGACTACATTCCTTAGTCCTGGAGCTAGATTTAGTGGAGGTGACTAGAGTCGGCTCAATGACACAGGGGCTGGGAGAATCAGCTGTGAATGCCTGCATTGGATTCCTGAAGTTGAGAGAAGTATCCCCATTTCAGTTGAGTGTGGGGAAGGTCTGATGCAGGGACCCCACCTGCCTACAATAAGAAGGCAGGTAGGTTCATTAATGGAGGTGTCTCAAAACCAATTATTCCTGAGTTGTGTGGAACTTAATGGTGGCTCAGGGATTAATAGGGTTCACACAGGTTTCCCAAGTCTCCCAAAAGCTTCCCATAAAATTCTGTTAGGCTGGTCAATAGCCTTGTTGCTTGAGAGAGGGAACCCCTATTGATTGGCAATCAATGTCTAGTTGAGGGTCCTGGCATTGTAAAGTGAGGGTGGCAATGACAACCACCCCTTAGCGTCCAGCCTCCATTCTTCTCTCTCTGACAAGCCCCTTCTTCTGCCCTGTATTTTGGATCCAGAGTCAATCCTGGAGACTAAGTCCCTGAGGCATAGCAACCACAGCTCCCTGCAATGGAGAACTGCTGGCAGCTTTAGGAGTGGGATTTATGCCCCACTGGGGTCTACATTACATGGAGATTCCAAAGTTGGCCTGTTAAGTGCCTGATGGAGCGTTTTTTTTATATCAGGCTGCTTTGCTCCATGGAAGTGACATGGCGCTCCATTGATTCTCCTACCTCCAACCTAACCTGGCTTCTGGATCAAAGTCTCTCATCTTCCCAACTGGTAGAAATAGTTTTCCACTTTCTACTCTATCCATTCTCTTGATAATTTCAAAACTTTTGTCATGTTTTTACACAAGTCAGGAAACTCCACTATAGTTTGTATAATCTCTATGCAAAATTTGACCCTTGAAGTTCATGTATCATTCTGGTAAATCCATGCTATATTCTTTTTAAAGGCAATATCTCCTTCCTAAAATATGGTGGCCAGAACTGCTCACAGTACTCTGTGTATGTTTTAGCCAGGGCTTTATACTCCTAGCTATGGCATAACCCTTTGTACTCTAATCATCTAGATTGAAGGGGCAGCATTGCATCTGCCATTTTTGACAATTTAATAAACTAACTTATTTAGATTAGATTAGAGTCCCCACAGCGTGGAAACAGGCCCTTCAGCCAAAAAGTCCACACCACCCCTTGAAGCATCCCACCCAGACCCATCTCCCTATAACCCACGCACTCCCCTGAACTCTATGGTTAGTTTAGCATGGCCAATCCACATAGCCTGCACATCTTTGGACTGTGGGAGGAAACCGGAGCACCCGGAGAAAACTCATGCAGACACAGGGAGAATGTGCAAACTCCACACAGAGGCCCGAGGCTGGAATCGAACCTGGGTCCCTGGTGCTGTGAGGCTGCAGTGCTCACCACTGAGCCATTATGGATTCCAAGTTCCTGTGGATCTCCATTTTTTTTTAAACTTTTCACAATTTAAGAATCTTAACAGTATCAGGTTGTAAATAAAAAAAATCTGTTTTTTATAAACATAGTTATTCACTTGTCGTCAAAACTAAACCTATTCAATAAATTCACAATATTTGGTTGAGGTACATAGTTAATGATATAGAACACAGGTATGTCTCCTATAACAGAATAGTTGTGTTGTGTGACCTTGCGCTATAGAAAAATCGCCATAGAAAATCACATATAGGGAAATCGCAGTAGGAAATCGCTACACAGTACAGTAGAAAATTTGAATTATCCAAACAGTGTCCACTATTCATCAATCGTGTTATAGCCAATTTGTGTAAACAAAACACGCATTATAGCAGAAATACCTCTAAATGCATATCCCTATAAAGATTTCTAAAATTCTCAAACATGCACACACTTCTCTGCAGAAATTGGCTTTCTGAAACAAAAAAATGGCCAAAGGTTTATTGCTGAAGAAACATAGCACAGGGTGTTCTGGAGTATGTTACACTGAAGTTCTGACGTGTGTGGTCAAGTTACTAATGTTTGGTTGTGGTGTCATGTTTATCTTTGAAGTTTTGCAGACACAGCTAGCTCTGCAAATGCAATCCTAACATATTCTTTTAACCATTCTTTCGAAAGAACTAATAGGGTTCCTTCTCAGAAACTGATGAGATCACATGGGCAGTGTGTTTCATAGCAAGTTTTCCTCCCAACTTCGCTTTTTCTTAACAAGCTTCCCTCCAAATGAACCAGATAAAATAAGGAATCTCTCCAAACCAGTCACTGTTCAAAACAGCCCTGCTATTGTCAATCATGTGATTTCTAAGAAGGCTTGTTAAAAAAGGTCCAATGTCTACAGTAAAATTCAACAATGTCTTTAAAGTAACCACTCAAGTAACCCATAAGACTTAAAATAAATTGCTTTTTCCACAATGCTTCATATCAGCCACACTCTGTGTGGAAAAAGTTGCCCTTCAGATCCCTTTTAAATCAGTCCCCTCTCACCTTAAACCTATACCCTCTAGTTTTGAACTCCCTTACCCTGAGGAAAAGACCTTTGCCTTGAGCATGACCCTCCATGATTTTATAAACCTCAACCTCCAGCACTCCAGTGAAAGAAGTCCCAGCCTATACAGCTTTTCCCTATAAAGCAAACTCTTCAGTCCCACGAACATCCTGGTAAATCTTTTCTACACCCTCTTCAATTTAATAATATCCTTCCTGTAGCAGGGTAGCCAGAACTGGCAGTATTGTACTCCAAAGGTGGCCTCACCAACATCCTGTACAACAACATGACATCCCAACTGCTATACTCAAAGGTCTTAGCAATGAAGGTAAGCGTGCCAAATTCCTTCTTTACCACTCTGCCTACCTGTGACTCAACTTTCAAATAATTATGTACCTGAGCCCCTGGGTTGCTCAGTTTTACAATACTCCCCAGGGGCCTACCATGAACTATATAATTCCTGCCCTTGTTCATCTTACCAAAATTCAACACCTCATAGTTATCCAAATTAAGCTCCATCTGGCACTCCCCAGCCTATTCACCCAATTGACCAATAGAACATAGAACATTACAGCACAGTACAGGCCCTTCGGCCCTCGATGTTGTGCCGACCTGTCATACCGATCTGAAGCCCATCTAACCTACACTATTCCATGCACGTCCATATGCTTATCCAATGACGACTTAAATGTACCTAAAGTTGGCGAATCTACTACCGTTGCAGGCAAAGCGTTCCATTCCCTTACTATTCTCTGAGTAAAGAAACCACCTCTGACATCTGTCCTATATCTTTTACCCCTCAATTTAAAGCTATATTGCTTTCTAATCTTAGATAACTGTCTTCAGTGTTTATTATATCACCAATTTTCATGTCATCCACAAAGACATTTGAAACATGGAACTTGAGAAATCCCAACGTTTGTATTAACCAGTGAAGGTAGGTTTGTGGTGAATGGTAATAGAGAACCTATTCATGGACTTCTCAACTTGTATATCAAGAAAAGGCAGCGTGCTGTATTGTTCCATTTCAGAGTCTTGCAACAAAAGACAACATTGAGAATGTCATGTCTGTGCCAGTTCTTTGAAGGAGCAATTATTCAATTAATCTCAGACCCCTCCTGTTTCACTATTGGCTCACAATTCTTTTGCACTTCAAGTGTGATCTAATCATTCATTGACAATTACTTGTGAATCTGTTCCCACCACCCTTTTGGGCAGCACAACAGGTACAACATAGATAGCAATAGGTCTCCTCACCTCTCATTATTAACCTTTCTGCTGGTGAAAACAGTTTCTGACCCTCTAGTCTAGATAATCAAACTATTCAGCCATGTAATTACACACCTCTGAAGTAGGTGGGACTTGAACCTGGGCCTCCTGGATCAGAGGTAGGGATAATCCCTCTAAGCCCCCCACACCCCTACCCCTACCCCTACCCCATCAAATCCCTTCATAATTTTCACACCTATGTTAACACTTTCCTTGACCATCTACTATCCCAGTGGCTATTATCATTGTATCCTTAATTCTCCCGTTGTCATTAGTGGCGTAACTACATTGTGGCCCTATAATAAATGGACAGTCAGTCAATGTTAATACCAGTGCCAGTATGAACATGGGCTGGCTACAATTTCATGACCTGCAGATTTACTGAGAGGGATCAAGCCAGGGATCACCCCCCATGGACAATGAATATAGTGGCAGAAATTGAAGGCAAGATTTCATAATGTTTATAAATGGAGCATATTTTAGAAAGCCATTCAGAAAACCTGGAAGATTGGAATCTACACTATAATTTAACTGCCAGGAATGGATCACTTGGGATCCAGGAAAGCAGGTTACCATATGGAATGTCAGCATTCACTGTTTGAGATATCTTTGCTGACCTTGTTTAGAATAACTCCCCTTAATTGGTTTTGATTTTGGGAGCTGAGGCTTCTTTTGCAAATAAATTGTGAGACGTTGGTCCTTTCTTATGATCTATCTACTGCCCTCAGTAATAATTATATGTCCAATGTAGAAACAATTCTGTAGCTCAGAGCTCAGTGTTTGGTCTCTCCTTCAGGCACTATGACATGCAAAGCAAGCATGAAGCCTAATTAAAGTTTGTGAAGAACTGTAAACACCGGACATGAAAATGAAACTTTGTTTTTATAAAGGTTAGTCATACCTAATGAGCTTTATTGACCATAAGACCATGCAAGGTAATGAGAGGCACGGATAGAGTCGATAGCCAGAGACTTTTCCCCAGAGCAGGATTGACTGCCACGAGGGGTCATAGTTTTAAGGTGTTAGGAGGAAGGTATAGAGGAGACGTCAGAGGGAGGTTCTTCACGCAGAGAGCTGTGAGTGCATGGAATACTTTGCCAGTGGTAGTCTTGGAAGCAGAGTCATTAGTGACATTTAAGCGACTGCTGGACATGCACATGGACAGCAGTGAATTGAGGGGAATGTAGGTTAGGTTATTTTATTATTTGATTAGGATTAATCCATGGCACAACATCGTGGGCTGAAGGGCCTGTACTGTGCTGTACTTTTCTATGTCCTAAGACATAGGAGTGGAAGTAAGGCCATTTGGCCCATCAAGTCCACTCCGCCATTTAGTCATGGCGGATTGGTATTTCAACTCCACTTACCCGCACTCTCCCCAAGCCTTTAATTCTCTGCGAGATCAAGAATTTATCAATCCCTGCCTTGAAGATATTTAACATCCTGGCCTCCACTGCGCTCTGTCGCAATGAATTCCACAGGCCCACCTCTCTCTGGCTGAAGAAATGTCTCCTCATTTCCATTCTAAATTGACCCCTCTAATTCTAAGGCTGTGCCCACGGGTCCTAGTCTCCCCACCCAATGGAAACAACTTCCCAGCGCCCACCATGCATTAACTTGTAAGTTTCTATTAGATCTCCCCTCAACCTTCTAAACTCTAATGAATACAATCCCAGGATCCTCAGCCGTTCATTGTGCGTTTGGTCTACCATTCCAGGGATCATCCGTGTGAATCTCCACTGGACATGGTCCAATGCCAGTATGTCCTTCCTGAGGTGTGGGGCCCAAAACAGGATGCAGTATTCGAAATTGAACTTTGTAGAACATGTGGCTAAAGTAGTGGGCAGTGAGTGTCTGTGGATCTTACTATTCTGACTTCCAGAAGACTTTTAATAAGGTTCTGTTAAGAAACTGTTTGCTGAATTTGAAGCTCATTGAATTAAAGATAAATTATTGAACTGATTAGAAAATTGGCTGAGTGCTTGGAGACCGAGAATAGGCATATTGGAGAGCTCCTCTAATTAGCAGGATGTGAGTAGCAGTGCCAGATGGATCTGTGCTGGGCCTTAACTGTTCACTATATTTGATAAGAACCCAGTACTGCTGTGTGTGTGTGTGTGTGTGTGTGTATTTAGACACACAAATTTGTCAGTGACACAGAGATAGGTGATATTGTAAGCAGTATAGAATGTTATTAAAAGCCTTATATTTAACATTCATGGAGGACTTTTTTTCTCTGTAGTGTAGGAAGTTGAGAGATGATCTTTTTTAGAGGTTTGGAAAATCAGGAGGGGCATAGATAAGGCAAAGGTCTTTTCCTGAGGGTAGGGAAGTTCAAAACTAGAGGGTATAGGTTTATGGTGAAAGGGGAATGATTTAAAAGGAACCTGAGGCCAACTTTTTCACGCAGAGTGGTTCATATGTGGAACGATCTGCCAGAGGAAGTGGTAGAGGCAGGCACAGTTACAACATTTAAAACATATTTTGACAGATACATGAATAGGGAAGATTTGAAGGGATATGGACTGAATGCAGGTATGATGGGACTAGTTTAGTTTGGGAAATTTGGTCGGCATGGACGAGTTGGACCAAAAGGTCTGTCTTCTTGCTGTATGACTAATATCGGCAAATCCGTAAACAAGGCCGTAGCCATTTGCTCATCTTGCATTTTTGATGCAGAAATAGAGCACTTTGTAACTATACTGCAGGACAATTGTTATCCTCAACATGTCATTGTTCACTGTGTATCCAGCACATTGATAAATTGGTCAAAGTCTGCTGCATTCATATCTGAGAAATATCAGATCTACCTCAAATTACCCTGGAAAGGCAAAATATCATAAACATATAGACAGCAGGTTAAGTAAGTAATTTCACTCTGCTACTATGCAGTGGTGACACAAGTTATATTTTCCGCCAATAGGATGCTGCTATCAGTCCAAAAAGACATTCTGCCCACCATAAAATTGAATAACATTGTTTTGATCCCAGCTGTGGACAATTGGATCCCAACGACTGGATTTTTAAAAAAAATCAGATCCCAGAATGAAACCTGGCTTCATAGATTACCTTTCTTTGTTGGTTAGTTACCATAGCAGCTATTCACACAAACAGATTGATGTGGGGCTGCAGATAATCTTTCACAGTAGAACATAAGTTTGTTACACAAAAGAAAGACAGCAAACCAAACTGTGTATGTATTATGTATGTGTGAGAACGCTCTTTAACGTGTTTCCCAATAATACTCATTACAGAGACTCAAGTCGAGAGAAATTACATGACTATCTCAAGTCCTCCAGTTTCTATGTAATTGACTCCTTCCAGTTTCTAATTCTTGAATTTTAGAATTAATTTCACAATTCTTCTCCAAGTCTGATGGTGTGACCCTTTCATAAATCTGTCCTAAACATGTTCAATTCTAACTACCTGCCACAGGAAAAAATGCTGTGTAACTTGCAAGAGTTCGGAAAAGTTTTACAAGGATGTTGCTGCGGTTGAAGGGATTGAGCTACAGGGAGAGGCTGAATAGACTGGGGCTATTTTTTCCTGGAACGCTGGAGGCCGAGGTTTGTAAAATCATGAGGGGCATGGATAGAGTGAATAGCTGAGGTCTTTTCTCCCAGGTTAGGGGAGTCCAAACTAGACTGAGGCGGGTGGTGGGGGTGGGGGGGGGGGGTGCTGTGGATGGGGGCTAAGATTTAAAAGAGACCTAAGAGGAATATTTTTCACGCAGAGAGTGGTACTTTTATGGAACGAGCTGCCAGAGGAAGTGGTGGAGGCTGGTACAATTACAACATTTAGAAAGCTTCTGGATGGTTACATAAATAAGAAGAATTTAAAGGGATGTGAGCAAATGCTGGCAAATGGGACTAGATTAATTTAGGATATCTGGTCAGCATGGACACGGTGGACCAAAGTGTCTGTTTCTGTGCTGTATAACACTATGGCTCTATAACCTGAAGATTTCTGACCCAATTTCTCCTGGTTAGAGATCTTCACAAGTTAGGAAAAAAAACCACTGTTGCTGTGGTGACTGGTTTCCTCTGAAATGAACGAAAGCCTGCTAAGAGAGGAAAAAAACTTCTGTCTGAACTCAACTGTAAGTCCATCTTAACTAAAACATCTGTTGTGCTTTGAATTGAACTAAAAACAAACTAATGGCTTAATGGGTTTTTATTGCTTGTCATAAGCCACAAAGAATAAACATCTCATTTCAGTAGTGCTACAGGGTTCCCTCAAGCCCTTTGATTATGGTCATGTCTTCTAGGAGCTGGAGCAATTACATCACTGTTCCAGAATGATTCCCTCATCTACAAATCCAAGTTCCAAAAATGATAATGATATATTTTACACATCACTCATACAATATTATGTATGAATCTCAGTGCTGGTAAAATGCCAGATACCTAGACCATCTATTCAGTGATCGGCTGATTGAATCAAATACCATGTTCTTTACAAATCCCAGAACAAAACATCTGTTATATGATGTGATTATGTGATTGTACAACACTTGCTGAACAATCTTGAATGCATTAACAGCTACATTAAAAACAAATTTAAGATAATTAATCAGTAATTTATCAGTGTCCCATTTATGGTTGCTAGAAGTGATGCGCGTTCATATGCAAGGACTTGTTCTCTGCAAACAAAAGGAATGTGTTCAAACCTGCATCTTTGCTAAATTACCTGGAGGCTTGGGAAGCCTATAGCTCCTGCTGTTTCTTTCATGAAAATGCATCAGTCAATCAGAGTTACTCTGCCAACCAGTCAGCATAGCTGTTCTCCTATTGTACAAATTGTTGTGGTCATTTGAAATTTGACACTAAGAACATACCAGCAAGGAATAAGAATGGGCCACTTGGCTATTTGAGCCTGTCTGCCATTCAATAAGTTCATAGCTGATCTGGTTTTAACCTTACTCCACATTCTTGCATTTGCCTGAAAATCTTTCGACCTCTTGGTAATCAATTTCAAAATGTTTAAATATTTTGCATCCACTGCCTTTTGAGGAAGGGAATTCCAAGGACTCAACCCTCTGAGAGAGAAAAAAAATCGTCATCTCTGTTTAAATGGGCACCATCTTATTTTTAAACTTTGACACCTAATTAGCCAGATTCTCCTGTGAGAGATGCTTTCAACATCTGATCAGTCAAGTCTCCTCAGGATGTTGAATGTTTCAATTAATTCACCTCTGACTCCTCTAAACTCCAGAAGATGCAAGTCTAGCCTTTTTTCATAAGGCAATCAGATCATTCCAGGTTTTAGTCCAGTAAACCTTCTCAGAACTGCTTCCACTGCATTAACATCCTCCAGCAGGCATAGTGACATTGCACTTCAGAGGCAGTTTCACCAATGCACTGTGTAATGGAACCACAATCTCCCTACCCTTGCATTCAGTTCTGCTTGCAGTAGACCATAACATTCTGTTAGTTTTCCTGATTACTTGTTGTACCTGCATACTAACCTTCTGCGATTCATGCATCCAAACACTGGATCTCTCTGCATTTAGATAATGCTTGTTTTTATTCTTTCTGATAAATTGGATAATTTCACACTCTTCTACAATGTACTCCATTTGCCAGATCTTTGCTTGCTCATTCAATCTTTCTATATTCCTTCATAAGCTCCTCAAGTCCTCTTCATAACTCACTTTGCGACCCATCTTAGGTGTCATTAGCGCATGGCTACCATATCTTTGATCATTTCGTTCAATCATTTATACAAATTGTAGAGAGTTAAGGCTTCAGCACTGAATCCTGTGGCACTCCACTTGTGGCATCCTTCCAGGCTGAAAAAGACCTACTTATTTCCACTCTCTGCTCCCTGTTAACCAGCCAGTCTCCTATCCATGCCAATATGTTACCCACTACATCATGAGCTTTTACTTTCTGCAATAACCTTCCATGTAGCACCTTTATCAAATGTCTTCTGGAAATCTAAATACAATACATCCAGCAGTTCCCCTTTACCTATAGTACATGTTGCTTTTTTAAAGAACTTCAATAAATTAGTTAAACATGATTTCCCTATGACAAAACATGTTGGCTCTGCCTGATTACTTTGAATTTATTCAAGTACCCTGAATAAAGTCCTCAATAATAACTTCTAACATTTTCCCTATGACAAATGTCAGGATTTTTGCACTTCTTCTGCTAAATGGAAGACAGAAGACTTGACAACATGTTTCTCTTTTCAGTAATGTCCAAAGCAAAATTTACAAGATGGTCACGACCATGTAATGATAATATTATACATCTTGGAAAGGAAGCTCATCTGTTGTATAATAACTAGCATCTCACAAAATGGCTGGTAGAAGTTACATAACAACCTGTTAATGACTGGTATTGGGATCAGACTCTACGTATCTCACAAAGAAGTCATAACATGCCTTTCTGAAATTGAAGGAATATTTCTAAAGGTAAGCAGAAACAAGTTGACAGTGGTTCCCTTGGAATAGTGAACAGTCCATTCTAGCTCACCACAACCTGACAATGGGAACAACACAAGCTAATAGCTGCGATTGTTCAGTCTTAATTACCTGAACAAAAAAAAGGCTGATTTGGGTCTGTTACGGAATATGGAAGCACGATGTGACAGTTTTGAGACAACAATGATCTTAAGTTTTTTTTTAATCTATATAAGACTGTAAGAAAACATTTTGGTCAGAATTGCCAAGTGAGTTCAGAGAGACAGCATCTCTGTCTCTCTCAAGGATGTTGCTGCGGTTGAAGGGTTGAGTTACAGGGAGAGCGGAATAGACTGGGGCTATCTTTTCCCAAAGGGTTCCCAAAATACAGGTGGCGAGGAGTTAAGTAACTGAAGGACTGTTGTACTTATTGAAGCCTCTAAGGGTGTCAACCTGCACTGCCATAAAAGTTAAACAGGGGGATCTTCACTCACTCCCAAAACCTGCTCTGCCTAGTTAGCTTGTAGAAGCAACTTCCAAAGGTTTGGCTACTTGATTTTGATCCCTTTTGGGCTGTCCAAGATGGTGGTGTGGTAGCAGGGTTCTTGCCCTGGCTCATCCACTCCCCTCTGCTTTCTTTACTTTTTTTCTTCTTTTAATTTCTGCTCCTTTTCTTTTGCTGAGTCTTCCTTTTGTTTTTCTTTTCTTTGGCAGGTTAGTCAGAGGCATCGGTGCGGCAGTGACAGCGGGCCATGTGCGGAGTGCTGGCAGCCGGAGGCAGCGGCAGCAGGTTCATCCTAATGGCGTTTGGGCCTGGTGGCAGTGGCCTCTCTAATTTAGTGCGCCGGCAAGGCCACGCCTTGGAGAAGGGCAGCCGTAGCGGTGGCCTGGCCTGGCCTGGCAGTGGAGTCAGGGACTTGTGGTCGCAGTAGGCCCAGAGCGGGCATCATCAAATGTGGCAGTGGAGCTGGTGGCTTCTGGTTGCAACCGCGGTGGGCCCAAAGTGTGGATTCCTGGTTATTGACTCCTGGCAGCATCGGCAGGGGAACCGAGGACTCCTGGCTGTGGGGCAAGTGTGGGTTCAGCATGGGACTCGGTGGCAGTGTGGCAAGATGGGTGCAGCAGCAAAGACATGGCGACTCCAACAATGGTGGGTCCAACTGAGACAGCGACAAGGCAGTGGAGATAGGGTGGTGGCTCAGGTGTCATTGGGGGTGAGCTGACTGAGGACTCATGGTGGGGACAGTGCAACAAAGATAGACTCTCTTTCAGTTATATCTTTTTACTGCTTTTATTCTTGAATGGTGCCAGATTGTGCTCCATTTAAAGAACTCTCTATGCATCTGTTGCTGCCAACAGATTCTTTTTAAATCTCCAAGCCTAAAAAAAAATCTTTTAAAGGGACCACAGATTCTTCCCTCTATCATTTTACAAACATCAAATCCTAACTTCCTGCTTTCTAATCCACAAGTACTATACCAAACTTCACAACAATTCAGCATAGTGAGATAATAATGGATTGGGAGAGAAAATGTTTGGGATATTGAATGTTTTGGAGGGAGCAATAGTATGTGATTGGTTTCATTACGACGAGAACTGGTGTGAGGAGTGTTGAAGATTTTCACTATTTTACTGTATTATTCGATGTATACAGAGGCTGAACTAAATCCAAAGAATGTCTAAATGCCAAAACTTGCCTTAATATTTCTTTTCACTTGGATTCAGGTATCCCCTCCATGTCTGTTTGCAGACTGCCGATGTTTATACTGCTGAGTGTACAGCCAGTCATCAGTCTCATAGAGCTAGCTTTAACCCAGTCTACAAGCCTTCAAAGGAAACCATGGAAAATCAATTTAATGGTATAAGTGCCAGCTCCCAGAATCTGAATCAAAGGAAGAAAAATATACAATCTTGCATTGCCTGCAAAATCAGTGCCAGAAACAGCTGATGCAATGGAGTGGCAGTGTCTGAGTAATTAATGAGAGCTCCTGGTACAGCACTGTCTGCTGACAATAGCATTTTTTGATGTGCAACTTCCACTGACCCACACCACCAGCAATGTTGGATGCCTTGAATGCACACTTCTGCACTGCTGTTCAACAGCAAATAGCAGGAAATATGTTTTATTGCTCATTCAGGCTATGTTCAGCTCTTCATGTGACCCAGGCATCAGTGCTGTCACCACAACATTGTTTGATGAAAATAATTCATTGTTGTGCAGGAATGCTCAGCTTCTCTCCCCATTATTCCATCAGCCACTGCTTGTCCTGCCCTCTGACCAGTGTCCTTAGCTAGCCCATCCCAAACAGGATAACCTAACACTCCTCACACCAGTTCCCATCATAATCAAACCGCTCCCAATCACATACTGTTGCCCTCTCCAAAACATTCAATATCCCAAACACTTTCTCTACCAATCCATCATTATCTCACTACCCTGAATTGTTGTGAAGTTTGGTATAATGCTTGTGGATTGGAAAGCAGGACTTAAGGATTTGATATTTGTAAAATGATAGAGGGAAGAGTGTGTGGTCCCTTAAAAAGATTTTTTTTTAGGCTTGGAGATTTAAAAAGAATCTGCTGGCAGCAACAGATGCATAGAGAGTTCTTTAAATTGAGACATTGTATCAGAAGCAGGCAAAATAGCATTTTTACCAAGACAACAGGTTTTTGAATTTGACAAATTAATTTAAACCAGGTCCTAAATACCAAAACCCGATTAAATTTAAATTTGATAGTTTTGACAACCCAGGACCAATCCTATAGCAAGAAATTCATAGGTCATCAAGGGTATAAAAGAAGAGGCCATTTGAGAATTGGTGTGAGAACAAACTGCCATCTGAAGAGTAACTCACCAGGTAAGGATGGTAGTTTCTCTCTCAAAATTCTCTAAACTCTCAGAGTAAGCACCATCTAAATAAAGGTACTACAGCACACTTAGCTACTTTTTCCTAGTACAAGAATTTGATGGAGGAAGACGTTTCTGACTGAAGGACAGCGAAGAAAGCAAAGAACATTCCGGAAGTCTTATCCTGGCTGTAATTTTGAGAGATTAAGGTGTTAATTTTTTAAAAAATTGCTCTAAGTAAATGGGCTTTGTAGCAATTGGAACAGCATACATTAGAATTTTGTTTCATTTGGCAATAGTTAGTAGTTAAGGGGGGAGATGTTCAGTTTGTTGTTAGTTCTGTTAATTTGTTCACTGTTCGAGTTAGATAAACAAATTGTTACGTGTTACTTATAAAGTGAGTATCGGATTTCTTTCTTTTAAACAATGCTTCATAACAGAGGGGAGGCAACGACTTAGCGGTATTATCTATGGACTGTTAATCTAGAGATGCAGATAATGTTCTGGGGCCCTAGGTTTGAATGCTACCATGGTAGATGGTGGAATTTTGAATTCAATAAAAATATGTGGAATTAAGAATCTAATGATAACCACGAATCCATTGTCGATTGTCAGAAAAGTCCATTGGGTTCTCTAACGTCCTTTAGGGAAGGAAACTGCCATCCTTACCTGGTGTGGTCTACATGCGACTCCAGACCCACAGCTTTGTGATTGACTCTGAACTGCCCTCTTGGCTGTTAGGGATGGGCAATAAATACTGCCTAGCAAGCAACTAAGTCCTCCTCTGGTTAACAAATAAAGGATTTGGGGTGAGAGTCAGATTATACCACTTTTCACACTTCCTTTAACAGATTATGAGGTGAGCTTCTTTGGGTGTTTCAGTTTTAAATATCAGAAGTGTTGATCGCATCTCTGCTTCATAACAGAATGCCCACTCTCCCAACCATCCCTTCTCCCAATCATAGATTTTCCTGATTGCCCCTCTCTAAATTATTCAGTATCCCCATCATTTCCCTCTCAATCACTTCCTATTCAATCATCCCTCTCCCAGTCACTCATCTGGATCGCTCCTTCTCACAATCGCTCACTATTCCTTTCCAAATCACCCAATTTTCCAATCACTTTCTCTCCCAATCGCTCACTATCTCCATCACCCCTTCCCTAATTGCTCGCTATCCCCATCACCACTCTCCTAATCGCTCTTTATCACTGGGCCTCTGTTATTCTAGGATGAGGAGCAATGTGGGTCTTGCAGCTGTTCCTGGGATTGCGGGCTTAGCTAAAGATTTATTGTAGTTTTTTTTTACAGTAATTATAGTCATTATAGTTGACTAATACAAGACTTTTTCCAGAATCATGATTTTTTTTCTAACTGACTTGTTTGTAAACTCTTTTTTTTAAGGGTATATGGTGAACGACTGAGGTTTTTATTCTTGATTCAGGAATTTTAAAGTCTAAATATGTTTTAGAGGTTTCTTTTTACATGGCAAAGGTTTGCTTTTTGAAAAAAACAAAGTTTATTTTCAAATAAGGAGGTGTGTTTTCATTCCGGAGATTTCTACATGTTGTCAGCTCCAGAGATGATTTGTTTTTCTTCAAGGAATTTAATGGCGAAGAATCATTTTTATTCAGTTAATCAGCTAAGTGATTGACTTTGTTTAATTTTTTATATGTTTGATGTATATATATTTTAACTTCTTTTTAACAGTATTTTCTGTTGATAATGAAAGGCAGTTTATTTTATGTATAAGGTGTTATCAAAACATCCTTTATTTTTTAGGCTTAATATGTAAGGCCATACATAAGGTACAGAGTGAGATGGTGAGTAGGTTTAGAAAAGTTATTACCCAAATAGGATCAGTCGGATGGAGACGTGACTATCAGGAAGAGTCAGAAGGTGGTTTAAAAGTCTCTGATGGCTATTCTCCTATCACATAGATATTCAGTTTTTGGAACAGTTGAAGGAGACAGTCTGTCTGAGGAAAATGGAAGGGCCAGTCAGTTATTGGACACTTAGAATGATCCTTATGTTAGGCTGCATTTGACAAGATTTAATAGAATAACTGTTGTAGGGGAATCTCCTGTCAGGGGCATGGGCAGGTGATTCTGTGGCACTAAGAGTAAATTTAAGATGGTTTGTTGCTTTCCTGGTGTCAGGATTAAGGATGTTTCTAAACGTTTTAAGCATATTGTTAAAGCTTATATTGAGAAGCCAGAAATTATTGAACACATTGGTAGGAATGATAGTCTTAGGGAAAAGAATACAGCATTAAAGAGGTTAGGTACAAGATTGTTAAATAAAACCTTAAAAGTAGCAAGTTCTGGTTTACTTCCAATGCCAAATTCTCTCGAAGGAAGGAACAAAAGGTTAAATGAAATAAATCAATGGCTGAAGAGTTGGTGTATTGTTCAGGGGTTCAGGATTGTGTACAATTGGAATGTCTTTTGGGACAGAAGACACCTGTTCAAAAAGGATGGGTCTAACCTAAACTGGAAAGGGTCCAATATCTTAGCAAGGTAATTTGCTCATTCTATTAAAGGAGACTTTATACCGATAGGGAAGATGAGTGGAGGAACTCTAGGTTGCAGCATAAATGGAAGGATTGCTGGGGTAGGTTGTGCATATGAGGAGAAAGTCAACTAGAAAAGAAAGAGAAAATCAGAGTATGTAGTAACTCTGAAGAATTGAATTGCATTTATTTCAAAGCAAGAGGTCTTCCAGGTAGGGCTGATGTGTTCAGGACATGTTTGAGAACATGGGATTGGGAGGTCACAGCTATTACAGAAACTTGGCTGAGAGATGGACAAAACTGGAAGCTCAATGTTCTTGGTTTTATATGCAATAGGAAGGATAGAAAAGGAAGAAATGGGGGAGAGGGTGGTGTTTTTGATTCAGGAACACATTACTGCTGGAGCTAAGGAAGATATTTCTGAAAAAAACCATCCAATGAAAATATCCGGATAGAAATTATAAGTAAGAAAGGAAAGACCATTTAGATGTGATTGCACTATTAGCCGTCTGTAGTAAGAAGGAAATCAAGAAACAAATATGTAGGGAGATCTCAGATATATGCAAGCACAAGGTTGTAATAATGGGGGATTTTAATTTTCCAAACATTGACTGGGGCTACCATTATGTTTAAGGTTTGAATGGTGAAGAATTTGTCAAATATGTTGACGAAAATTTTCTTTATCAATATGTGGATGTTCCTACTAGAGTTGGAGTAAAACCAAACCTTCTTTTGGGCAATAAGGCAGGGCAGATGACTGAAGTAAATGTCAGAGAACACTTTGGGACTAGCGATCATAATTCTGTTAGTTTCAAAATGGTTATGGAAAAGGATAAGTCTTCCATAAAAGTAAAAGATTTTAATTGGAATAAGGCAAATTTTAATGGTATGAGACAAGAACTTTCAAAAGTTGATTGGAGTGGACTGCTCACAGGTAAAAGGACACCTGACAAGTGGGAGGCAGTGTGAAGGCATGAGTTCAGAGGCATTTTGTTCCTCAGATTGAAAGGTAAGGCTGGTAAGAATAAGGAATGCTGGATGAAAAAAGATATTGAGGTTCTAGTCAAGAATAAAGAAGAAACTTATTTTAGATATAGACAACTTGGTTCAACTGAATCTCTTAATCAATATAGAGAGTGTAGGGGCATTCTTAAGAGAGAAATCAGGAGGGCAAAGAGAGGAAATGGGATAGCATTGGCAAATAAGATTAAGGTTAATCCAAAGAGATTCTACAAATACATTAAGAGCACGAGAGTAACTAGAGAGAGGGTTGGGCTTCTTAAGGATCGAGGATCTTCGTGTTGAACCCCAGGGAATGGGATAGATACTAAATGAATATTTTACATCAGTTTTTACCATGTGGAATCCAGACCATATAAAGGTGGATAAATCTCCAGGACCTGATCTAATGTATCCCAAAACATTGTGGGACGTAAGGGAGGAAATTCTGAGATCCCTTGCAGAAACATCTGCATCATCTATAACTATGGGTGAGGTACCTGATGACTGGAGCGTGGTAATGTTGTACCTTTGTTTATTAAAGGCTGTAAGGAGAAACCAGGGAACTATAGACCTGTGAGTCTGACTTTGGTTGTGTGTAAATTGTTGGAAGTGATTATAAAAAGTAGGATTTAGGACATTTAAAGAGGCAAAAATTGATTAGGGATGTTCAGCATGGTTTTGTGTGAGGAAAATTGTGTTTCACAAACTTGATTAAGTTTTTTTTGAGCAAGTTGCCAAAAAGATTGATGGCAGAGTAGTAGACATTGTTTATTTGGATTTCAGTAAAGCCTTTGACAAGGTCCTGCATGGTAGACTAATTAGTAGAGGCGGGTCATATGGGATTCAGGGTGAGCTTCCAATTGGATATATAATTGGTTTAACAGCAGGAGACAGAGAATAATGGTGGAGGGTTGCTTTTTGGACTAGAGACCTGTACCAGTGGTGTTCTGCTGGGATAGGTTCTGGATCCTCTTTCATTTATCATTTATATAAATGATTTGGATGAGAATATAGGAAGTCTGGTTAGTAAGTTTGTGAATGACACCAAAATTAAAGGTTTTGTAAAATTACAAAGGGATCTTGATCAAATGGGCAATAGGCTAAAAAATGGCGGATGGTGTTCAATCTGGATAAATGCAAGGTAATGTAGTTTGGAATAACAAACAAGGGAGGGCTTATACAATTAATGGTAGGGACTTGGTGGTGTTGTAGAACAGAGGGACCTAGAGGTGCAGGTCCAAATTCTTTAAAGTTTGTGTCACACATAGACAGGGTGGTTAAAAAGCATGATTGCCTTCATTGTTCAGTCCTTTAAGTATTGGTGTTGGGATGTTATATTAAGGATGTACGTGACATTGGTGAGGTTTCTTCCAAAATACTGTGTCCAGTTCTGGTTGCCCAGTTATAGAAAGAGTTCTATTAACTTGGAGACAGTTGAGGAGAGATTTACCAGGATGTTGCCGAGTATGGAAGATTTGAGTTATAAGGAAAGCTTGGCTAAACCGGGACTTTTTTCACTGGAACATGGGAGGTTGAGAGGTGATCTGACAGAAGTTTATAAAATAATGATAGGTACAGATAGAATCGTCTTTTCCCTAGGATGGGGAATTTCAAAATGAGAGGGTGCATTGTTAAGGTGAGAGGAGAGAGATTTAAAGACAACATAAGAGGCAAATTTTTTACACAGAGGGTGATTTACATCTGAAATAAACTTCCTGAGGAAGTGGTTGATGTGGGTACAATTACAACATTTAAATGGATATATGAATAGGAAAGGTTTGGAAGGATATGGGCCCGGAGCAGGCAGGTGGCACTATTTTAGTTTGGGATTATGTTCGGTATGGACTGGATGGTCTGAAGGGTCTGTTTCCGTGCTGTATGAGTCTGTAACTCTATCACGCCTGGTAACCTTTCCCAATCCGTCACTATCCCAATCACTATCATGATCACCACTTCACTGAGTCACTCACTATTCCCATTACCCTTCTCCCAATCCCCACTATCCCAATCACTATCATGATCACTACTTCTCCCAATTGCTCACTATTCCAATCATTCCTCTTTCAATCCTCTCTTTTTCTCAGTTACCCATCCACCCTAGTCATTTCCTATCAAACTGTTCCTAGATTGTGTTTCTGAGGCTTTGTGTCCCACCTCTCCCTGCAGTGATCCTAATTTCCCAAGAAACTAAAGCCCTCCTTCCTGAACCATCTCCAGCCATGCATTAACTGTTTTGTCCTATTTTAATGGTCACTTCCTTGTTGTTTTGGGAGTAATCTATAACTTACCCTTTTTGAGTTCTGTCTTGTTAATTTCCTACCAAACTGTCTAAATTCTGACTCCAAGACCACATTGATTTTTCTTCTACCTAATCCTGTGTCACCTGGTATAGACCACTGGTGCTAGCTGTTTGACTACACAGAATCCTGAAAAGAGAAGGCAATCAGTGATGTCCTTAGCCCTAGCAACAGGGAAATAATGTATCATCTTAGATGTATATCTGCAACTAAAGAAACAACTGTTTTGTTCCCACTTACTATCGAATCCCTATGTCTACTGCCCTCTCAGTCCTCTTCATGCCCCATATACAACTGAGTTCACTGTGATGTGAAGGACTTAGCTCTGGTCATACTCCCTAGACATTCAATCACTGTCATAGAACACAGAACAGTGAAGCACAGTACAGGCCTTTGGCCTACGATAGTGTGCTGACCTATTCAAAACTGAATGCAGCTTGGAGAATGAGATAATGAGGTGTAGAGCTGGATGAACACAGCAGGCCGAGCAGCATCAGAAGAGCAGGAAAGCTGACGTTTCAGGTCGAGACCCTTCTTCAGAAATGGGGGAGGGGAAGGGGATTCTGAAATAAATAGGGAGAGAGGGGGAGGCAGATAGAAGGTGGATAAAGGAGAAGATAGGATGAGAGGAGGCAGACAGATCAAAGAGGCAGGGTTAGAGCCAGTGAAAGTGAATGTAGGTGGGGAGTTAGGGAGGAGATAGGTCAGTCCAGGGAGGATAGACAGATCAAGGGGGTAGAATGAGGTTAGTAGGTAGGAGTGGGGTGGGGCTTGAGGTGGAAGGTGGGGATAGGTGAGAGGGAGGAATGGTTAGGGAGGCGGGGATGAGCTGGGCTAGATTTGGGATGCGGTCGGGGGAGGGGAGATTTTGAAGCTTGTGAAGTCCACATTCATACCCTTGGGTTGCAGGGTTCCTGAGCGAAATATGAGATGCTGTTCCTGTAGCTTTCAAGTGGCATCATTGTGGCACTGCAGGAGGCCCAGGATGGACATGTCGTCCAAGCAGTAGGAGGAGGAGTTAAAATGGTTTGTGACTGGGAGGTGCAGTTGTTTATTGTGAACGGAGCGGAGGTGTTCTGCAAAGCGGTCCCCAAGCCTCCGCTTGGTTTCCCCAATGTAGAGGAGGCCACAACGGGAACAGCGGATACAATTTACCACATTCTACTATCTCTGGAGAATGAATTTTATTTCAAACATATACATTATTCATTAAAAAACCTCTATTTATATATAATGCATAATCACAAAAGCAGTAAAGTTCTGTAGAGTAGCATATCAAGGAAACAAACAAATATTGGAGATTGGCTCTGCCCAAATAAACCAAAATCATCTCTTACTTGAACCAGATTATATTTACATGTATTTGAGGCAACAGGAGGGTCTAATAACTGGACAGGCACCCATTTAGCTTTTGGCAGAAAGGCCTTAGATGGTGGATTTTCCTCACTACACTTTGGTAGCAGGTACCCCCAGGCTTTAGTGTGTCCCTCAGCACATAGTCCTGGGCATTGGAATGTGTCAGTCTGCAAAACTCGGTCAAGGTCAACTCATTGTTCTGGGAGACCAAAAGCGTTCAGGCAGACCAAAGAGCATCTTTCACAGAGTTGATGGTCCTCCAGGCACAGTTGATGTTTGTCTCAGATTGCGCCCCAGGGATCAGACCATAGAGCACAGAGTGCTGCGTTACAGAGCTGCTGAGGATGAACCTTGACAAAAACCACTGCATCTTTCTGCTGACTTCCTTTGCAAAGGCGCATTCCAGGAGGAAGTGTGTGATGGTCTCTCCTCCCGCAGCTGCTTCCAGGGTACCATGCAGTGACTCCAATGAGATGCACCCAGCTGAACTCCTGCACTACATGCCTATTTCTTCTTAACTGCCTTGTGGTTACCTACTTCCTCTTGTCCTGCATACTCTAAAGCTGCAGGGTGACCACATCTATAAATGTACAATTCACAACGCATCTGACCTTCTAAATGTGATGCCAGTTGATACACAAACTCTGATACACAGACTGGGTGTGCTACAGGTGACCACACGTATTGCTCAAATATCTATTCAGAGTATAGCAAATGCAAATGTGGAACAAGATGTGCACTCTAGGGGCTGTAGCTGCCTACATATTGCTTTATCTAAAAATAATAATGTTTACTACATTAAACCAAACTCATGAGCTGCTCACATCTTTTATTGTCACTTAAATAGAGGGAGGTTAATTGAAATGCTTTACTTAACTCTCATTATTGAAAACAAAAGGTCATTTTAATTTCCCAGCCAAATCAGAACCAACTTCCTTACTTTGGAGAAAAAGAAGTGTATCAGTCAGCTCACAATACTCCAATCAACTCATGACCTTCTGGTAATGTCAGAGTTTGATTTCTCTTCTCTCTCTCACACCTCAGTGATTCCAAAATGCACTTCACTTCTCCTGGTCTGCGTTAAACTCCTCCCAATCTGCTCTGAACTCCTCTAGGTCTGCATCACAGCAATCCCCGCCTGCATCATACTCTCTGACCTGCTCGAAAGTAATCCTGACAGCAACCCTACCTCCTTCACACTTATCATGTTTTGCTTCACCGTGATCCCAACTTGTTTCACAGTCTTGCTAGTCTGTTTAACAATGATCCTGACCTGCTTCATACTGTATTGGAATACTGTGTTCAGTTCTGTTCGCCTCATTACAGGAAGGATGTGGAATCCTTAGAGAAGGTGCTAAGGAAATTTACCAGGATGCTGCCTGGAATGGAGGGCAGGTCTTACGAGGAAAGGTTGAAGGAGCTAGGGCTTTTCTCATTGGAGAAAAGAAGGATGAGAGGTGACTTGATAGAGATGTACAAGATGATGAGAGACATAGATAGAGTGGATAGTCAGAGACTTTTTCCCAGGGTGGAAATGACTATTATGAGGGGACTTAATTTCAGGGTGATTGGAGGAAGGCATAGGGGAGATGCCAGAGGTAGGTTCTTTACACAGAGAGTGGTAGGCGCAAGGGATGCACTGCCAGTGGTGGTAATTAAGTCAGATACATTAGGGACATCTAAGCAACTCTTGGATAGGCACATGGATGATAGTAAAATGTAGGGTGTGCAGGGTAGTTTGATCTTAGAGTAGGATAATAGGTCAGCACAACATCATGGGGCGAAGGGCCTGTACTCTTCTCTGTTCTTAACATTTTAAAGCTTAAACAAATTCAAGAACAGCTTCCTCCCCACTGTTTTTAGACTTCTGACTGGATCTCTCAAATTTTAAATTTAATGTTGAACTCGATCTTGGCGCGCACACTTTGCAGCCATAACATTTGTATTCTTCACTCTGTTCAATTACCCTTATACACTTGGTATGGTATGATCTGCCTGTACCGTACACAAACCAAAACCCTTCACTGTACGTGTGACAGTAATAAATCAAATCAAATCTTGGTTTGCCTCACACTGATCTTGCTCTGCTTCCCAATGACCCTGACCTGCTTTGTACTCCTCCTGATCTAAGCCTGCTTCATAGCTATTCTGACCCCTTCTATAGTTACCGTGTTCTGCTTCATAGTGATCCCAAACTGCTTCACCATTATCCCAAACTTTCCTTCTGTTTTGGGTGATTAACTGTCTCATGCTGCAAACAAATAAATGCTTTTCAGACATTCAGTGACTAAAGGAATGCACCAGTAGACAATCCAGACAGAAACAATGGAATGATCAACCAGGTACTAGCGCACCTTTAAGAGGCTTGCTCTGAAAGGCATGTTAAAGTGAATGAGAGCTTTCCCTGTGAACTGGGAAGGGAACTGACAGATGACTATTGAAGTACATTGGAAAATATATCGATAAAACTTGTTAGGGGAGAGTTGATTATCTGTAATTTAGTCCTCAAATAAATCCGGTTAAGACTGAAGGAAATAACACCTTCCAACAGCACCTCTCAGGATCTCAGAACATCGCAAATCATTTTATATACAATTAAATGCTTTTTAAAATGCAGACCTAATTGTAACATTGCAAACCAGGCGGCAATTTATGCACAGTTAGTCCCCTTCAATGGCAAAGAGATAATAACCAGATTAAAAATTATTTTGAATTACGTTGGTTGGCGGATAAGTAATGACCAAGACACAGAAATGTGAGAGGTTATCAGGAGTTCAAGCTGGCCTGCATGGCTTAAAGCAGACTGTCTCTCTTCAAGGGGAGGTGATGTTTTGGATCAATAAGTTCTTTAATTATTGTAAAAGTGAGTTTGATTTGAGAAGAACATAAGAATGTCAATATCAGCAGGCTGCACGATTCTCAGATATTGCACAGGAAGGCTTGGCTGATGTGGCGCAGGAAGTGAGAGATGCCGTCTAAGCTTTGGGATTGCATCATCTCACACCACAGTCAGACAAGTTGGTCAGAGTGAGCCTGAGTTGTGTAACTACTCCTCTTCTTCCTGCTATTCTTCTTTGTCCTCCGTCACCTCTTCCTCTTCAGCTGGTTACCAAATATTTAGGAACAATGCCCTGCCCTCACTGTGAAGCATGTAGCAGACCACCATGAATCTTGACATCTGTTCAGCCAAACACTGCAGTGTTCTTCCAGATGAGTCCGGACAGTGGGAGCATTGTTTTAACACCCTGTTTGTCTGCTCGGTCACGTCTTGTGCGACTGTTCTGTGCATATGTCCCATGTGTGCAGGTGTTGCATGCAATGTCATGAGCCATAGATCAGTGGATAGTTGTCTTCTGCCAATACCAATGTCATGGTGCAGATGGTACAGCAGATGCAAGACTCATGACTGCTGCTGGATACCAGGCATTGACCTGAAGCGACACTGGATATTGCCGGAGGTTGAATCTCCTATGGTTAGGTTACACCTCAAAGAGACATGCAGCACTTAAAAGCAACTACACGTGATAATCAGCCCTCTGCATCATGGGGAAGCCAGTAATCGCTGAAAAGCAAAATGCTTGCTCCATCTGTATCACCTTGGCAAGAGACAACAATATGTATTCAGCTCTTGGAATACAGAACATCAGTGACTTACCTTGTACAACAGTAGATGGTGAACTGGGAAATACTGCAAACTTCATCCATACGTATGAAAAGGAGCAGGAACAAGCTGTTCAGTCCTTTGAAGCAGAGCCATCTTTTAATTAGATCATGGTTGATCTTATTATAACCTGAAATCCACATCTCCAACTACCAATAGTAGTCTTTCACTCCCTTATCTTCCAAGAATCTGTCTGCACCTGCCTTAAAAATATTCAAAGCCTCTGCTTCCAACACATTTTCAGAAAGAGTTCCAAAAATTCTCAATGTTCTGGAAGAAAACATTCTATCACGTCTGCTTTAAACGATGATTTTTTAAAGCACTATCCACCACCTCCCTAACCTCCAGTTCTTATATTCGAGAAGAGTAGATATCCACTCCACATCCACCTTGTCAAGATCCCTCAGGATCAATCAAGTCGCCTCTTACTGTTCCAAACTCCAGCAGATACAAGCCTAGCCTGTCCAACCTTTCCCCATTAGACAGCCTACCAACTTCAAGTATTAACGTGGTAAAACCTCCCTGAATTGCTTCTAATTAATGTAAACCCTACCTCAAATAAAATGACCAATACTGTACACAGTACTCCAGATATGGTCTGGCTAGTGCCTTGCATAACTGAAGCATAACCTCCTTTCTTCTATATTCAATTCCCCTTGCAATGAATTAGAATTCTGCTAGCTTTCCGAATTATTTGCTATTCCTGCAATATAATGTTTTATGATTATGCATTAGGTCACCCAGATTCCTCTGCTTCTCAGATCAATGCAATCTCTCAACAATTAGATAATATGCTTCATTTTTATTCTTCTTGCCAATTCTGGTGTAACACTTGACCACATTTACCTCTCTCTTCCTCACTGAACAAGGCCCCAGTCACACCTTCCAAATTTACCTGCACCCCATTCAATCTAGTCTACTGTGTTTGCTGCACATAATGTCATCCTCAGTAAGTCTTCAGTACTACAACCACGATGTTATTTGGGCCAGTCGCCTGTGCTGTGTCCTGCACATTCAATTCTTTCTTGATGTCACAGAAGATGTATCAAAATGGTTGAAGACTGGTATTTGTGATGGTAGGGACATCAGGAAGAAGCACAAAGGTGCCGCAACTCTTCAGTTTTGATTTTTGCACTCTCCAGCTGGATCTACCATCATTCATGATGAGAATGTTCATGAAGCCTCCTCCTCCTCAAATGTTCACCACTATTCATGACTTGATGTGGGAAGACTGCATAATGTGGTTATGGAATCACTTGGTTCTTTCTATGGCACGTTATTTCCATTAACATGTTTGTAGTTTTATGCAGTAAGAAATAAGAACGTCTCAACAGAAAGCAGAATGAAGTAATTAGGATCTTCCATTGACTCATTTCAAACTGTAAAATATTTACAAAAGTGATTCACAAGCATGATGCTATACTTGAGAGGTTATAAGGAAAGATTGATCAAGGAAAATAAAAGTTGGAGTCACCTGTTAGAAATTATGAGGGGTTTCAAGATAGTTGATATATTATAGGTATTTACGAGAAGATGCCCAAATTAAAGGTCATAAATGAGATATTCAAGGGTAGATCCAATAACGAATTCAGAAAAACTTCATTCATCCAGACAGTATTTTAAATGTGAAGCTCGTTTGCACAGGGAATATTGAGGTAAATAAGATAGATGAATCAAGGATAAGGCATCTAAGGAATTGTGGGAAAAAAAAGAAAGATTAATTTAAAGTAAAGTGCTGGAGAAACTCAGCAGATCAGGTAGCATCTGTCCAGTGACTTTTCATCAGAACTCAAAGTATTTTGGAAAGGATAGTATTTATGCTGATGATGGGTAAGGGCTTATGGTGGTGGTGGTGGTGGTGGAAAACATGGAGACATTTGCTGAGAAAAAGAGAATGCCAAATAAAAGGAGGCAAACAAAATGATTGATGATGATGATAATCTGAGAGGAAGATGAATGCTGATTGGGTGCTAATATGTAGTACGAAAATGGGGCTGGTTGTGAGAGAGCAAGACCCCAGGATTTGCAGGTAGGTACTGAATCTGGAACAGGCTGTTCATGCTCTGAAATTCTTAAACTCAACTCAGGGTTTGCGTGAAGATTTGTAGCTTGGGTGCTGGTTGTAGATGTTGGTGTATTCACTGAACTGGGAGGTTCGATAGCAGACATCCTCAGTGCACAAGAGGCTCCACAGTACTGAGGATGTCACCTACTGAGGGGACAAAATAGGCTAGCCACCAAATCTATGACAAATCCACCAACTCTCTTGACTATCCATTCTCACACCTGGCTCCTGTAAGGACTCCATGTTTCTCCCAGTTTCTCTGTCGCCATCACATCTGTTCTGACCAAGCTACCTTCCACAGTGAACCCTCAGGAGTATCCACCTTTTCCCTCAACCAAGAATTGCCTGCTGCCATGATTGTCAGGGTCTTTAATGTGTCTGACTCATTCCTTGCACTTCTGCCCTCACCCCCTCCCCCACCCCCCTACAAAATGTTAGGTTCCCCATGTTCCTCACTTTCCATTCCACCAACTCTACATAAGGATCAAAGGCCCACCATTTCCACCACCTCCAGTGGGATGTCACCATCGGACACATATTCCCTAGAATTGGAGAAGCATAACCATTGATGTAGATGTTTTACAAAATGACTTGCTTTTGTGTTGTGAATTTGATGCATTGCACAAAAAAATGCCGGAAACCAGTTGAAATGAGAGTTCTGTTGTATAAATAAACTCCATAAATGAGGAATGTTTCTGACACTCTTCAAGACAAATGTCTCACATTTATTACAGGGAATATAAAGAGTGGAAATAGCTCAGTTAGACTAACATTCTTGCTAAACTGGTTCTCTATCAATTAGTTTTGACAGAAGACAATCCCTTTTCAGAGCAATATCATTGGGTTTTTTTCTCCCCTTATGGATACACATCATCTTGCTAACACTTCCACCAATTTTCCTTTCTAATTTAGCTTTCACAATTTTCAGATTTTTAAGGCTCTTCATGTAAATGTTCTGTTTCACACACATCAATATGGAAACCAAGTTTATTGTTATTCACACGAGGAGGTCTGTATGGTCACAATCCCCTTCAAATGAATTATTGTTCTTTTAGAAAACAGAAGTACCACAATATCTGTATTTCTCTCATTTTAACTTCATTTCTACCAGACTTTGCCAACTTAGCAGCTGGCAAATTTGGTCTTCCAAAAATTAGTGTTAACTCTGGGTACTTCAGCCCAGAATTGGGAGAAGACTGGGAACTTCCACAGAGATGTTCTGGCATGGAACAGAAGCAGAGGCTTTGAGCATTGCCAACGAAGTGAGCACTACAATTGAGAAGATTGCAGGAGATACTGTAAACCATAGGGCTTTTAAACAAAATCAGAATTACAGTCTACAAAGGTTCCAAATTAATTTGCAGACTTTATTGAAATTGCTAACCATTATGGGCTAACAGTATGGGGCTTGATAGATAGTGTCAATGAGGCTGAGCAGAAGGGTTACTAATTTTGCCCTTGATTTGGGGTTGAAATATCAGTCATGGTTCCTGTTTCTGGTTACCAGCCAGGAAAGGCTGTTGTGGGATGTGTGCATTCATTGCCTAGCTCTAATGACCTTTAAGAAGGGAATGATGAGTTTTTGAACTGCTGCAGTTCACTGGCGTTAAGTACACCTGCAGTGCTGTTAGGGAGGAGGACTTCCAGGATTTTAATCCAGCCACAGCAAAAAAATGGACACATAGTTCCAAATCATGATGGTGTGTAGCTTGAAGGCAAACTTTTAGGTGGTGCTAGCAAGAACTGCCTATGCTGGAGCCAGAGACAACACAGTGTGGAGCTGGAGGAACACAGCAGGCCAGGCAGCATCAGAGGAGCAGGAAAGTTGACATTTTGGATCAGGACGCTTCTTCAATTAGGTGATGTTCCCACGCATTTGCAGGCATTGTCTTTCCAGGTTGTGAAAGTCATGTGTGTGGTAGGTGCTGTCAAAGAGGCCTTTGTGAGTTGCTGCAGTGTATCTTGTAAACGATAAACACTGCTGCCATTCTGTGTCAGTGGGCAATCAAGACTGATGTAGGCAAAATGGTGAATATTGTCTATATAAGACTTCAGCAAGGTGTTAGCAAGATTAGTGATAATGGGACCTGCAGATGCTGGAGAATCCAAGATAATGAAATGTGAGGCTGGATGAACACAGCAGGCCCAGCAGCATCTCAGGAGCACCACCTATCTTCTTTTCTCTCCATCTTCGGTCCGCATCCCCCTCTCTCCCTATTTATTCCAGAACCCTCACCCCATCCCCCTCTCTGATGAAGGGTCTAGGCCCGAAACGTCAGCTTTTGTGCTCCTGAGATGCTGCTGGGCCTGCTGTGTTCATCCAGCTTCACATTTCATTATGTTAGCAAGATTAGATGGCATGGAATACAGGGAGAGCTAGCCATTTGGATGCAAAATTGGCTTGAAGGTACAAGACAGAGGCGAATGGTGGAGGGTTGCTTCTCAGACCGGAGGCCTGTGACCAGTGGTGTGCTGCATGGATCCATGCTGGGTCCACTGCTTTTTGTCATTTACGTAAATGATTTGGATGTGAATATAGGAGGTAAGGTTAATAAGCTTGCAGATGACACCGAAATTAGTGGCGTAGTGGTCAGCGAAGAAAGTTATCTCAGAGTACAACGGGATCTTGATCAGATGGACTAATGGGTTGAGGAGTGGTAGATAGTGATTAATTTAGATTAATGTGAGGTGTTGCTTTTTGGAAAGGCAGATCAGGGCGGGGCTACTACACTTAATAGTAAGGTCCTGGGAATTGTCGCTGAACAAAGACACCTTGGGGTGCAGGTTCAGAGTTCCTTGAAAGTGAAGTCACAGGTAGACAGGGTGGTGGAGAAGGTGTTTGGTACGCTTGCCTTTATTGGTCAGCGCATTGAGAATAGGAGTTGGGAGGGCATGTTGTGGCTGTACAGGACATTGGTTAGGCTACTTTTGGAATGCTGCACTCGTCTAGTCTCCCTGCTACAGCAAAGATGTTGTGAAACTTGAAAGAGTTCAGAAAAAGATTTACAAGGATGTTGCCAGGGTTGGAGGGCTTGAGCTACAGGGAAAGACCGAAAAGGGTGGAGTTATTTTACCTGGACCGCAAGAGGCTGAGAGGTGACATTATAGTGGTTTATAAAATCATGAATGACATGCATAGGGTTAATAGAAAAGGTCTTTTTCCCACAGTAGGGGAGTCCAAAACTAGAGGCAATAAATTTACAGTGAGAGGGGAAAGATTTAAAAGGGATCTAAGGGGTAAATTTTTTATGCAGTGGGCAGTGAATGTATGGAATGAGCTGCCAGAGGAAGTGGTGGAGGCTGGTATAATTACAACATTTAAAAGGCATCTGGATGGTACATGAATAGGAAGGGTTTGGAGGATGTGGGTCAAATGCTGACAGATGGGACTAGATTAATTTAAGATAGCTGGCTGGCGTGGATGAGTTGGACCGAAGGGTCTGTTTCTGTGCTGTACATCTCTATGGCTATGATTCTAAAATCTGGATAACAGCACTTTCCAAATTCTCACCCATTTGAGAAATACTCTGTATGTCTGCTCCTCCTAGAAAAGCAGATAACATCACACTTATTCAAATTATTTTTTGAGACCCAGACTCTCGGTCAGCCTGTCTAAATCCCAGGGAGGCCTCTACATTCTGCACACACTTCACATCCCCGCCAAATTTTGTAGCGTTTTTAAACTTGGAAACACTACAATGGGCACCACAGACAGTTCTTTTAATCAATCTGCTCAGGTATGTACTGATGGACCCCCGGGGCACGTGGGAATTGAGCCCACACTTTCTGGTCTAGTATTAGGGGTACTATCATTGCACCACAAGACCCTCAGAGATTGATTTTAATCAACTTGTTCAGAGATGTTACCGTACATCTCTGGAACAAATGAGGCTTGAACCTAGGTTTCCCTGTCCAGAAGTAGGAATGCTATCACTGCACCATGAGACCCCTTGCTTCAAATCATTGACATAGACTGTAAACAGTTGGGGGCTAAGCACTGATTCTGAAAATAATTCACTGGTCTGAGCCAACCAACCTGAGAATGACCTATTTATGCTGACTCTCTGCTTTTTGCCCTGTAACTAATCTCTAATCAATGCTTTATTTTGATTTTCTAACTTTTGCGTGGGGCTTTATCAAAAGCTTTTTTGAAAATCTAAATGCAACATATTCACTACTTCTCTCATTTCGACTCTGCCATTAACTTCCTAACAAACTTTACCATGATTTCGTCCGCATAATAGATGACTCGGTGTAATCAGACAATTATTTCCTACATTTCAAGTAGTCATATTCTTTAGAACAGATTCCAATGTTTTCCTCACTATTGATGCTAGTGACATGGAGGAGTACCGATTCATCAGCTGATGGACATCAGTAGGAGACTTCCATATCCACTTCTGCTCTGCTGCCATGAGAATTCACCAGAAATCAGTGTTGAGAATTTCAAGGCAATGTCCCAATATGTTGACGGGCCCAGTCTTACCAGTGCGAACATGATGAATGCACTTTGGTGATGGCGGCGTTGGGGACATTCTAAGTTTGCATTCTGTGAGTATGACTATGTCAGGCTGTTGCTGGACTAGCTTGTAACACTACTCTTGCAAAGTTGACACAAACCTCCAGTTATTAATAAGAAGGACACTTTACAGGGCACAGGTCTGGCTTGTTGTGGTTGCTTTCATTGCCTAGGTTAATGCCATCTGATTCATCTGGTTTCATACAATTTTTTTTATGGCTTTGTAGTCAGTAGATATGCCTGAGTGGTTCAGAGGGCAGCCAACCACATTTTTGCAGGTCTCAAGTCACATATAAGCCAGTCTTGGTAAGGATGGTAGATTTCCTTCCCTAAAGCTCATAGCTCAAAAGAAACAAGCATTTTTTTTTCTCTTTCAGAAGGTCTTTGGAATTCCCTTCATCAAAAAAAAACAGTAGATACAGATCTTTAAATATTTTTAAAGCAGAGTTTGATAGATTTTCGATTACTCAGGGAATTAAAAGCTATTGGAGGCACACAGGAACAAAAAGCTGAGGTTAAAATCAGTTCGGCCACGACCTTATTGAAAGGTGGAGCAGCTTGAAGGATCAAGTGGCCTACTTCTGTTCATTGTTCGCATGATTGTAAGGTCGTCAGTGAACCAGATGAGTTTTCATTACAAAAGTTACCACCTGACCTGAGAACCTTCCACCCATGCTCAGCACAGGAAATGTCAGATGACGGCAGCTGTCATCAGGATCCCAGCCCAACATCATTTTCTGGACTTTCCCATTCTACCAACAGATAGAACATACCTTTGCCTGACTATGAAATTCTGCTCCTGGTCCCTACATAACGAAAATAATACAGAAGCACTGGAATAGGTGGAAAGTAGATTTACATAGACAATGGTAGAACGGAGAGGTTACATTTATCAGAAAAGATTGAATAGGTAGTGATTTGTTTTCAGAACAGTAAAGACTAAAGTATGCTTACCATGGAGATGATTGGATTTCTGATTTCCAGCACCATATAGAATTATAGGGATGGTGTTCAACCAGCCACAATTGTACCAAATGATGGAGCACTTTTGATGGGCTAATGGGCTTATCCTACCTTCTCACTTGAAGGTAAATCAATTGAGGTCCTTCAAATTGCGAATAGGTTGTACAGTCTAGATGTGAAAAGAGATAACACAGTGTGAAGCTGGAGGAACACAGCAGGCCCAGCAGCATCAGAGGAGCAGGGAAGTTGATGTTTCGGGTCGGAAAACATGGAGACATCTTCAGAAATGGGGAGGGGGTAAGGAGCTGAGATATAGAGAGGAGGGGTGGGGCTGGGGAAGGGGGGGTGGGATGGTGATAGGTGATTGCAGGTAGGGAGTGGTGGGGATTGGACAGTATGTGGGAGGGGAGATGAACAGGTTGTGTCAGGTCAAGGGGGTGGGGATGAGAGGGAGAGTTGGAAATGGGATGAGAGCGGCGGGGGGGGAGATTTTAAAACTGGTAAAATCCATGTTTAGGCCATCCTGCATCTGCAGTTCTTGCTATCTCTTGATGTGAAAAGAATGTTTTTACTTGTGTGAAAATCCCAGAAAAAGAAGATAGGCTAAAAGGGAAATATAGAGAAATTTCTCTACTCAGAAAATCCTTGGAATGTGAAACATTCTACTGCATGAAGTACTTGAAGTAAATGACTAAGATCTTTTTGAAACAAAACTAGATGAGAGAGAGAAAAGGGAATGCAACAGCAGACTGAAAGGCTGAGATAAACAGAATGGGAGGACATATGTGTGGGATATGAATGCTAGTCACAAAAGGAAATGGTTAGCCACTGACTTGCATATTTTATGAACAATTCCAGGAAGTGCACATTTATTGCTACCACATCAACCTGTATTTTTCAATGCTGCTACAGCCCTTCTATTCCTATGTTACTTTCTACGCAAGCGCTCAATTGGTTTGATGTTTTGCCAGGCATTGGGTGTCTAAATCCTTCTCCATGTAGGGGTTGTATGCCAGCCCAAGTTATCAGTATGCCAACACAACCCTCTATGTAGCTGCTTTCTAACAGCCTGTCTTTGTTTGCCATTTAATGCATGCAGGTCCAAACAACACCATTGGAAGAGCTGAGTGTTAACAAGGGAGGCAGGAGAGCATGCTGCCACCTTTATGTATCTACTTGTGTTGGAGATATAGAGACAAAGAACAAAGAAAATTACAGTACAGAAACAGGCCCTTCTGCACACCAAGTCTGCGCCAATCTGGATCCTCTATCTAAACCTGTTGCCTATTTTCCAAGGATCTGTATCCCTCTGCTCCCTGCCCATTCATGTATCTGTCTCGAGGCATCTTAAATGATGCTATCATACCCGCATCTACTACATCCGCTGGCAACGCGTTCCAGGCATCCACCACCCTCTGCGAAAAGAACTTTCCACACATATCTCCCTTAAACTTTTCCCCTCTCACCTTGATATTGTGACCCCTAGTAATTGAGCCTCCCACTCTGGGAAAACCTTCTTGCTATCCACCCTGTCTGTACCTCTCATGATTTTGTAGACCTCATTCAGGTCCTCCCTCAAACTCTGTCTTTCTACTGTAAATAATCCTAATCTACTCAACCTCTCTTCATAGCTAGTGCCCTCCATTCCAGGCAACATCCTGGTGAACCTCCTCTGCACCCTCTCCAAAGCATCCACATCCTTTTGGTAATGTGGCGACCAGAACTGTACACAGTACTCCAAATGTAGTCGAACCAAAGTCCTATGCAACTGTAACATGACCTGCCAACTCTTGTACTCAGTACCCCGTCCGATGAAGGAAAGCATGCCGTATGCCTTCTTGACCACCTTATTGACCTGCGTTGCCACCTTTTGGGTACAATGGACCTGAACACCCAGATCTCTCTGTGCATCAATTTTCCCCAGAGCTTTTCCATTTACCGTATAGTTCACTCTTGAATTGGATCTTCCAAAATGCACCACCTCGCATTTGCCTGGGTTGAACTCCATCTGCCATTTCTCCGCCCAACTCTCCAATCTATCTATATTCTGTTGCATTCTCTGACAGTCCTCTTTACTATCTGCTACTCCACCAATCTTCGTGTCATCTGCAAACTTGCTAATCAGACCATTTATACCTTCCTCCAGATCATTATGTATATCACAAACCAGGGGCCCATTGGTTGGAGAGATGACCTGTTGCTGCTTTGCCACTTCGATTGAACTGGAATACAATGGGGAACAAATTTGATGTTGATAAAATACCAGCACTGACACAAAATGGCTGCAATGCAGGACTTAACTGGATGAATTACCCGCTTGCCTCTGTAGAGAAGATCGAACACGTGTTTCCTAACTTTTCTTCTGAACAGCCTGGTATTGAATTTAACGTCATGTTCCCTTGTGCTGGCATCTTCCTTTAGTAGAAAGGGTTTCTCAATATCTACTCAAACTATTCTTATCAATGAGCACTGAAGACACAGAGGACAAATGCAGCAAGATGAATAGTTTAAGAAGAAAACTGCAGTGTGGGGAAAACTGGCTGAAGACTCTGGCAGAATAGATCAAATTTGAGTGGGTTTTATTTACAAATGTCTGCTTGACATCATTGTGAATTACATGCCTTTCAAGTACCAATGTACATTTATAAAGCATCTTTGATGTAGTAAAAAGTTAGAATGTGTCTCACTGGAGTATTACCAGACAAGTCTGACACTAAGCCACATGAGGAGCTATTAAGGCAAGCAACAAAAAGCTCGGTCAAAGAAAGTTTAAATAACTTCTTAAAGGAGAAGAGCAGGGTGCAGTGGCCTGCGGAGGAAATTCCAATAACTGTGGCTTTGATAACTGATGGCACAGCGATTACAATTTTGGATGTACAACATGACAACATGGGACGAGCACAGAGATCTTGTGGAGTTTCACTTCTGGGAAAGGTTACAAAGCCAGAAAGGGGAGGGGCCATGGAGAGACTTTAAAAACAAGGATAAGATTTTAGAAATCACCTATCTAATCAGAAGTGAATGTAGATTATGTAAACACATCTTAGTATAAGCTTGGATTAGAGCAGTAGAATTTTGGACAAGTTCAGGTCTGAGTCCAATCAGCAGAGTACTGGAATAAAAGCAAAATACTGCTCAAAATCTGAAATAAAAACAAAGTGATGGACTGACTCAGTAGGTCTAGTCTGTGGAAGTAAAAACAGAGTTATGTTTCAAAAGTCCAGTATGATATCTTCGGAATTGAAGAAACTGAAAAATGGTGATTTTTATGCTCTTGATTAAGGGAGAGGAGAAGCAAGTAGAACAGACTGAGAAGGTGCTCAGAGCAAAAGATAGAGGGAATGATAGTGGTGGTAAAGAAGTGATAGAGATGTAAAGTCTGTATTCATGCGTTAATAACTCATGAATTTGCCTATCTGCACCAAAAGTTAAGTAGCAACAAAATTCAACATCCGTGGGCAAACTTGCCTATCTGTGATTTTTAACTTATATTTTTGACAGGCTCGGTGCTCATGGATGTCATCATTCGCAGCGGTTCTCAGAAATAGAAACCTTGCACATATGGAAGGATGTCAGTAGCTGTAAATATTAGTTGGTAAAAGGAGAAAATGGGTCAGCTCAGCTGACAGCAAAGTCAATCAAGACACAGCTGGGGAAGGGGGAGGATGTAGGAAACATGGAGGATAGAGATCACACTTTGAAGTTGTGGAACTTAATATTGAGTCACAGGAGTTGTAAAATGTCTATGCAGAAAATGAGTTCCCAAGTCTTTCCCTGCACCCCTGCTCAAGCTTAATATGATTACGTGCAAATTCAGGGACCATCTTTACTGTGAACCATGCTTCAAATTTCAGCTATCATTGTCATTACTTAACTCAGACTGGACGCTTAATATGATTAAGTAACTTGGCTCATTCGTGATTCTAAAAAGATGACCTGAAACAAGATATACAATAGAGGCCATTTTGTTACAATGCATAAAATAAAATGCAACAGTGGAGGCAAACAATGTAGAAAACATTTTATTACCAATTGAAACAATTTAAGATGGGAAATATATATCATTGTAAAGGGTATAATGTGCAAGATGAAAATGTGTAATACGCAATGAATTACAGCATAATCCTAAATTTCCCAATTGATTTTCTAAGATTTTTTCTAAACACTCACAGTAACAAACTTCACTTACTTGGTCACTCATCACCTTTATATTTTTGTCAACAATACTTACTACATTCTCACAAGTTCGCACATTTTGGTAATTCAATACAAATGTTCATTAGCAACAGCATTTTGATTAAAATGCAATACTGTCTTCAGCACAATAATAAGTGATAGGCCAGCAGCCAATTTTCAAGAATTAAATGACCTCCACTCTTCCTATTTTGATTGAAAGCAAAATGAGTTAGCCTCAGTAGTAAAGAATGTGGGTTTCAAGAAGTCAGAGTAGGGCATAACGCCTGATGTTATGTCGCTTTAGAAATTATTCTATACTCTCATACTCCTGGCATCAAAATTAAAGCAGACAAACTAGGGGATTTCTATGCGAATTGTCCTACCTGCATTAGATTTGCGGTGAAATAACTGAGTGAAATTGATGAAAAATGTGAGAAAGTCAAAAATTAGGTTCTGGAGAAACTGTTCCTGCTTAATATTTAAGTCACTGGCTAACTTCAAATACATTGACAATTTAAGGAAGTTATATCTATTTAGCCTCATTTAAACAAGATCCTCTGTAAACAGATCAAAGCTGACAAATAACCACATGCTGGCCACAAGAATGAACTCCCTTTTCTCTACGCTGATTTGATAACAGAATATTTGTAAGGTATGACAGATATTGTTGATCTAACATGATTGTTACAGTTTCACTGAAAGGCGAGGAGATAAACATGCGTTTTTTAGCCAATTTAACAGAAAAGTATTTAATCCTGGTGAGTTTAACACTCGCCCAAAATTTCGTTGGGCTGCAAGTGAACAGAGTAGGGACAAGGGAAAAGAGAGAAGTATGCAGGCAATGAGTTATGTGATCTTCTATCTGAATCAGATGTTTGTTGTAGCAACAATGCAGCCTTTCAAATAACCAGCAAACTTCAGACCCAAGGGATAATAAACTGATGACGGTGAAACCCAAGATGGCAGGGTACTGTTCACGGTCAGTCTATTTTGGCACTGACTGATACAAATCAAATTATGTTCAGCCTGGTTTTCTGTAAAATTGTTAAAAATGACCATACAGCAAACATCAAAATCAGAACTTATTCATTCTTAGAACAAGTTACTAAACCTTTTGCGAAAGAACTTCACAAACAAATCAAATGATGTAAGTTATAGGATAAGTTTATAAACATATTACACTACATTCAAATGGTCATCAGAGCTACCAGCCTGTGATAACTTCATCTTTATACAACAGCAGTTATAATTCCTTTTCCTTCACCTATAATGGCAGCAACTATGTTAGTTAGCTCAGAATTGCGGATCTGCAAGAGTTGGCTTACACATACTTCTTCCAGTCAGTGTGGACAAATGTGACATTGGAATAGGCTCTGAATGCCATTGTCAAACCAATAAAACCACCGAATTCTCTATATGACAAAGTGCAGCTGATCAGTAGCTTCTTACATATCACACCATTTTCAAGCATTCTGTGCCTAAATAGGAAGTGACTAGTATAAATGATAATAGAGTGTTTAGGAAATAAGGAGAGGAAAGTAAAGAATGGAGGTGAGATTTAAGGGATAATTAACAACATGATAACCTCCAGAAGTTAGCTTGTTAGATGAAAATAAGGCAGAAATGCCCAGTAAATTTGCTTCTGATGTTATCCCTTCACCAGAAATAGCCAAACCCCTGGTGCTAGGAATATGTTCTGAAAAATTAAATAGAAAACTAGATGAACACAGTACTACACAGGCAATCCTGGGTTGTGCATGGGTTCTGTTCGACAGTCTGTTCGCAAGTCGGGATATAATGCAGGACAATGTAAAGGCGCCATTTCTAAGTACAGGAAATATTCGCGTGTCTGTAGAATAGTGGAGGCTTTCTTGATGGTTTTTGAAAATAATTCTTCACATTACTGAAATAGCTACTGACAGTCTGTTTCATAGCCATGATAATGGCCACAGAGTCGTACAGCGTGCAAGCAGTCTGTTTTGAACATTATCCCAAACTAAGCTGGTCCCACCTGCCTGCTCCTGGTCCATATCCCACCAAACGTTTCCTATTCATGCACTTATCGAAATGTCTTTATAATGTTGTAACTGTATGCACATCCACCACTTCCTCAGGAAGTTCATTCCTCATGCAAACCACCCTCTGTGTAAAACATTTGCCCCAGGGTTATTCAGCAACTCTGCAGATACAAGCGTAGCTGTATTATGTATTTATTTTCATGGTTATCTGCAATAAATTGTATTGCAGGTTAACATCATAATAGAACATCTACTACTTTAATTCAAAGTCATCTTCTTTGCTTGTCAAAAAAAATTAATTAGCCACTTAGAAATAGGCAGTAGATTTTAGTTCTTTTACGAAAGCATTACTGTTTGATGTCAGAACTGACCCTCTTCTAAAGGATGTTCCAGCCCCTCAGCCAGCATTACTGCTTGTGAATTTCAGACATTGACTCTCAAACAAACTCATTGGTCATGAGCTGTCAAAGTTAACAAGGGTGTTGTTAACTCTTCTGAGACTCTTCTGCATAGGAAGTAAAGTATTGAAGAATCCATTCAAACAAATAACTTGGATGACATTCAAACATGAGATTATTAGTTTTGGTAGCAAAAATGATGCAGGGAATATTACATACTAATAAATTTATCTATTTTCCTTTAGTGTGGATGGGGAATCAGTTAGATCAGATGGCAGATAGCTAGTTTGCAATGCAGAGGAACACCAACAACGTGCATTCTATTCCTGCACTGGTTGAGATTACCACAAAGGACTCTCCTTCTCAATAATGCCTGAGGGCCTAGTGATCTTCAGGTTAAACCACCATCAGTCATCTCTCTTTAATGAGACAGCAGCCCTATGCTCTGGTAGGATGATGGAGAATTTATTTACTTTATTATACTTTGTCACATCTCTTTTGCTGAACAGAAAGACTAAGAAGGCATGAAAAATATATAGTGGGTATTTTCATTTAAATTACTTCAAGTCATAAAATGATATTTTGTCTGTTGTGATAAATATTTCAAGTTGATTCAGAATATGCCTCCTAATAACTTTATCAGTTGTAATAAAAATCTATTATTTCAATTTTATTCCTGCATAGAGAAAGCCAGAAATCTATGACTGGTAAAAATTCATGGAACAATCAGTTTGAAAAGATTTTAGGTGGCAACATTTTAAGTCTGCCCAGCAACAAAGGAGGGGCTTACGCAAGGTTTTCAATAGGTCATTCAGGGATAATTGAAGAGCAGCTAAAGAGAAGAACAGATAACAGACTCCACGTTGGAAGTGCTGATTATTAGCTGCCTTTCCTGCAGTAAAACTAAACTACACAGTTATAGTAGTTAAGTCCAAGACATTTGGATACTCTGTGCTGTTAAAACTCAGGCCAAGTTCTAGGAGTTATTAGGCAGTTTGGTATTGCCGTTGGGGATTAGGAAACATCTTGCAGGTTGTGATGGCTCGCAAGAAATCAGGTATCACTAACAATCAGTATAGCTGACAGTCAGGATTGACAACCCTTTAAGAAGCATTTGCTTTGCACCACAGAGCACGATTACAGCTCAGGAGGAACACAGGAACTGACGTTCCTCGGTGAAACCAGCAGTTGATGAAAGGTTGAAGTTGCGTCTCTTAGGGAGGGTAGTTTTCAGAATCCAGGGAAGCATCTGGTCAGGAAAGGAAGCTGATTGACTAGAACAGGAACAGTTGTTCAGGCAGTGTGATGAAATGGCTCTGGAGGGGAAGTTTCAGCACTAAACTTCCAAAAGAACTTGTAAGCTTTAACCAGATTTGATGACCCACAGTGTCATGAACATTTGCAGGGAGTGGCAGATAAATCTGTGTATCTGCCTTGATTGTGGGGTGTTTGATCATATTATATTACCTATAGTTACCATATTTTATTTCTGGTTGTTAGAAATAAGTTGTACGTATATTGTGCATTGTATTACTGTTTTAACTAGTGTGGTAAAGAATTGTTGTTTGCTCAAATATGTTTTGTGTGGTTGCTGCCCTTGTCCTTCTCAATGGTAGTGCGTTTGGGACATGCTGTCTAAGGAGATTTAGTGAATCCTAAGGTTCCAGACTTCTAAAATAATAGCCCATACGCAGTTCCCCTCTACCCCAAAGGATGCACAATAAGATATTACTCTGGCTCCACAGGTACCACAATGTCCTTGCTTCATTACATGCCAGTTTCAAACATTTTATGTAAAACAAAATTGCTACAAATTCAAGTTTATTCAGTCTTGGCTCCTGCATGATTAAATTGAACTAACAATTAAAACAGTTTTGCTTATTTTTCTTTGTACATATATATTCCAGAAATTAAAAATAAAGTCAAGTATATCACTGAGTGGCAGGCAAAACCACTAATGGGTGCAATGTGATTTTGTGAATGAGTAGTATAGATTGGATAGAAACTGAATTGTTAAAAATGCAGACGTTCCACAATGATCTGGCATTCAGGTAGCAGTAAGGCCTTCTGGAGGCTATTCTTTATGCCCCACCTGGAGATATGATCTTTGATCACTGTATTCCAAACTACTTCCCATCTGACTTAAAAAATAACACGTGCAAGTTCAAACAAGACCTGCGTAAGAAATAAGAAGATTAATTAACTTGCTTGGTCCTTGCAAAATATTGTATACCATAAATCACATGCTTGTGAAATTCTCATCACATTTGATGAACTTAGTTTATTATTCAGGAAGATCCTATTCCCTTCCCCACAGAGGATTCAACTAATTTTAAAATAATTCCAAGATTTCTGCCACTATTAGTCCATCCAGAAGACTATTCTGTGCATCCTTCACCCTTTGTGTGACAACCTTCATGATGCTACTGTTAAATGTGTATGTTCACTAGCTTTTGCCTACTGCTTTCATCCTACAGTCAGGATTTAGTTTGGAATTATGTTTTCAATTCTTGTCTTTACTTCTAAAATATATTAAATGGCTCTACATGTTCCATCTCTATTGGCTTCCTGCAAGGCTGAGACAAATTCATTTTTTCACCTTTACACACACTTCGCACTTTCCAAAATGCTTTGTCACCTATGAGGCACATTAGTCACTGTTGTAAAGTTTTTCCAATCTTTCCTCGAAACACAGTGTTTTGATACTAGACACTCCCTCTTCCCTACAGATTCGTAGTCTGACCTTTTAAAATAAAACCGTGTCTGGGACCAGAAAGGCCAGTGGCTCTACAAATCAGAGGAAAAAAGTTAACAAAAAAAGACTAGAAAAACTCTAGTCAGGCAACACTTATGGAGAAAAGCAGAGTTAAGTTTCATATCATTAAGCTCTTTGCTAGACCCATTCCCATTCTTTTTGGCTATTGCATCGTGAAATATTTTGTCACTTAATCTTCCCTGGCCTCCAATCTAGTACAGACCTTCAATTTGTTCTATCTAACTCTTCACCTCTTCCACCTGCTCAAAAACTTTTCCATTTTTATCTTCCTTCAATTCTGCTGAAAGGCCATTAACCTGAAATGGTAACTCTTTGTCTTTTACAGATGCTAACAGATATTAGTTTTTCCAGTAAAATAAAGCAAAGAATTGGAGATGTGAAAGAAATAAAAGCAGAAATTGCTGGAGAAATTAGTTTTGACAACATCTGTGGAGAAAACAGCGTTAACATTTCAAGTCCAGTGACCCTTCCTCAGAAATTTTTCCAGGCTTTCTTTTGGTTCTCATTTCAGGTTCTGAGTATTTGCATTACTTCACTGTGTGCTCCAGAAGGTCATGTTTGGATGTTTTAAGGGTTTTTTTTAATTTAGAAGAAAGCATACAAAACTGAGCAATCCTGCTCTCTCAGTGAGAAATCATTTAAGGGAAGTGAGGATCAGAAAATGAGAACTACAACGTGTACCTTTATCTCCAAGCATTTGGGAATATTAACTCCCCAGTGGGGAAAGGGTGGTGAACCAAAATTCGAAAAATAGCTGCATGCCTGACAAAATTGTGGCATAGGTTTGATGGCCCAAATAGTCTATTCCTGTGCTTGGACTAAAAATCTCAAGTAAATGTTAAAAATTGGAAGTCAAAGCATTCTTAAAAGCCACAATTTCTTTGAAAATCTTGTCCTCAATTCTTACTTTTAATTTCAACAATGATAGCGATACTAGATGCATCTATATTGTGAGGAATACTAAAAACTGCACATTCACTTTTAAAGGAAAACAAGTGAATTGTTCTTGGGAGTAAATAAGGTTTTCTACTAAGTCTTAACTGAAAGTACTCTAGTCTTCCACTTAGCAATTGCTGCTAATTACAATTTTGAATGTTGGGATAACTTGCTTTGAAACTGATATTATTAATCAACCTGCTGTTAAATTTAGCAGCTAGTATATACTTCTGTCCAAATGCTTCTCAATTCAATTAAGCATAATTGCAATAATGTGTAATACTACCATTGACTACTATTTACAGGAGACTGACATACCTTCTATAACAATGTTAACAAATGTAATTATCATCAGTATTTTGACCTTTGATCATTTTAACATCAATGAAATGTTAGCCATTGTTAAATGATTTGAGTAGAGGAGTAGTGTAGTCAATGGAGCTGTAGGAACACAGCAGGTCTGGCACATCAGAGGAGCAGGAAAGTCGACGTTTCAGGTTGTTGACTCTGACTCCAGCTTCTGCAGTTCTTACCATCTCCAAGAGCAGTGAAGTCTTGCTTTAATTGTGTAGGAGCTTAGTTAGGCTGCACCTGGAGTACTCTGTGCAGTTTTGGTCTCCTTATTTCAGGACAGATATTATTGCCATAGAGGGAGTGCGACAAAGACTTTTTACAGGATAGCAAGACTGTCCTATGAGGTGGAATTGGGTAAACTGTATCCTTTAGAATTAGAAGCATGAGAGGTGATCTTGTTGAAATGTACAAAATCCTCAAAGGCTGGACAGTGTAGATGCAGGTAAGATGTTTCCACTGGTTGGGGTATCTAAAACCAGGGGGCTTAATATAAAATTAAGGAGATTGCCACAAAGGTCTGCGTGAAGGGGAATTTTTTTCACTACTGGAGTTGTGAATTTTCTCTCACTCAGGACTGTGAAAGCTTAGTTTATTTTAGTGTGTTTAAGGTACAGATTGATAGATTTCTGATTACCAATGATATGCAGAGGTATAAGAAGGAGGTGAGTAAAAGGCATTGAAGCGTTCAATCAGTCATGATTGTATTAAATAGCAGAGTAGTTTTGAGGGGTTGAGTGGCCTACTCCTGTCCCCAAACTCACAACTCAATCAAGACATTATCAATCATTTAGTAGAAAAACATGAATGCTTGGAATTTGAAACTAGCAGTTCAATCCAAAATTACCTGTCCCATAAAATTCTGCAGAGTACAGTAAAAAGTCACAGATTTTGTCCTTGTTTTTTGCTGATTGCTGATAATTGGATCCATTTCGGAAATTAAAATAACTCAGCTACATTATCAGCAACTTCCAATAGTGAAGCCATGCTGAAAGGTCAATGTAAATAAAAGTGAAACCTCCAATTCACTTTCCTGTCAGCAATGCTCCCTGCTGGGATTGGGAATTACTCTTATGTTACTTTTTTAAAAATAAACTGTCGCATTGCATGATGCTGAAATTCATAATCATCATCTTCAGAGCTGTGTTTGAGGGATTAATAAAATTATTTATGATTCAGCTGTAGATTTAGCTTCATGCCTGCAGACTATAGTATCATTTTGTTTTTTTACCCAAGGAAGGAAAGGTGATATGAGTATTTGCCTGTCTTAGGATTAAATATTTAGTATTTGATTTTTTTCCGCCTTTGATGGTTTTGAAGCCACATCCATTACAAAGGATATTCAATTATTCGATGATGCAAAAAAGATATTTTGCAAAACCAATGTATTGGCAGAGTTTCCTCCAGGCTATATGGCCACACTGACACTCTGAGGATCCATGCACATTGCTTGGCGCACTGACACTGTTCCTTGCAATGACTTCTGGTTCTGGAAGCCACTGCCCAGGGGTCCATGCAGGAGGAAAAATATTAGTAGGTGTGTTGCATATTTGACTTGATTTTGATTTATTTATTGTCACATGTACCTAAGTACTGTGAAAAGCTTTGTTCACGAGCAGTATATAGTTTGCAAGGACATACAGATCATAGGATGTAAAAGAGACTTAGACAGAGGCAGAGATAATGGGAACTGCAGATGCTGGAGAATTCCAAGATAATAAAATGTGAGGCTGGATGAACACAGCAGGCCAAGCAGCATCTCAGGAGCACAAAAGCTGACGTTTCGGGCCTAGACCCTTCATCAGAGAGGGGGATGGGGAGAGGGAACTAGAATAAATAGGGAGAGGGGGGAGGCAGACCGAAGATGGAGAGTAAAGAAGATAGGTGGAGAGAGTATAGGTGGGGAGGTAGGGAGGGGATAGGTCAGTCCAGGGAAGACGGACAGGTCAAGGAGGTGGGATGAGGTTAGTAGGTAGATGGGGGTGCGGCTTGGGGTGGGAGGAAGAACCGGTTAGGGAGGCAGAGACAGGTTGGACTGGTTTTGGGATGCAGTGGGTGCGGAGGAAGAGCTGGGCTGGTTGTGTGGTGCAGTGGGGGGAGGGGACGAACTGGGCTGGTTTAGGGATGCAGTAGGGAAAGGGGAGATTTTGAAACTGGTGAAGTCCACATTGATACCATTAGGCTGCAGGGTTCCCAGGCGGAATATGAGTTGCTGTTCCTGCAACCTTCGGGTGGCATCATTGTGGCACTGCAGGAGGCCCATGATGGACGTGTCATCTAAAGAATGGGAGGGGAAGTGGAAATGGTTTGCGACTGGGAGGTGCAGTTGTTTGTTGCGAACTGAGCGGAGGTGTTCTGCAAAGCGGTGTCCAAGCCTCCGCTTGGTTTCCCCAATGTAGAGGAAGCCACACCGGGTACAGTGGATGCAGTATACCACATTGGCAGATGTGCAGGTGAACCTCTGCTTAATGTGGAATGTCATCTTGGGGCCTGGGATAGGGGTGAGGGAGGAGGTGTGGGGGCAAGTGTAGCATTTCCTGCGGTTGCAGGGGAAGGTGCCGGGTGTGGTGGGGTTGGAGGGCAGTGTGGAGCGAACAAGGGAGTCACGGAGAGAGTGGTCACTCCGGAAAGCAGACAAGGGTGGGGATGGAAAAATGTCTTGGGTGGTGGGGTCGGATTGTAAATGGCGAAAGTGTCGGAGGATGATGCGTCGTATCCGGAGGTTGGTAGGGTGGTGTGTGTGAACGAGGGGGATCCTCTTTGGGCGGTTGTGGCAGGGGCGGGGTGTGAGGGATGTGTTGCGGGAAATACGGGAGACGCGGTCAAGGGCGTTCTCGATCACTGTGGGGGGAAAGTTGCAGTCCTTGAAGAACTTGGACATCTGGGATGTGCGCCTTGAAGAACTTGGACATCTGGGATGTGCGTCTTGAAGAACTTGGACATCTGGGATGTGCGGCTTGAAGAACTTGGACATCTGGGATGTGCGCCTTGAAGAACTTGGACATCCCAGATGTCAACTTGCCCCCACAGCTCCTCCCTCACCCCTATCCCAGGCCCCAAGATGACATTCCACATTAAGCAGAGGTTCACCTGCACATCTGCCAATGTGGTATACTGCATCCACTGTACCCGGTGTGGCTTCCTCTACATTGGGGAAACCAAGCGGAGGCTTGGACACCGCTTTGCAGAACACCTCCGCTCAGTTCGCAACAAACAACTGCACCTCCCAGTCGCAAACCATTTCCACTTCCCCTCCCATTCTTTAGATGACATGTCCATCATGGGCCTCCTGCAGTGCCACAATGATGTCACCCGAAGGTTGCAGGAACAGCAACTCATATTCCGCCTGGGAACCCTGCAGCCTAATGGTATCAATGTGGACTTCACCAGTTTCAAAATCTCCCCTTCCCCAACTGCAACCCTAAACCAGCCCAGTTCGTCCCCTCCCCCCACTGCACCACACAACCAGCCCAGCTCTTCCCCTCCACCCACTGCATCCCAAAACCAGTCCAACCTGTCTCTGCCTCCCTAACCGGTTCTTCCTCTCACCCATCCCTTCCTCCCACCCCAAGCCGCACCCCCAGCTACCTACTAGCCTCATCCCACCTCCTTGACCTGTCCGTCTTCCCTGGACTGACCTATCCCCTCCCTACCTCCCCACCTATACTCTCTCCACCTATCTTCTTTACTCTCCATCTTCGGTCCGCCTCCCCCTCCCTCCCTATTTCTTCCAGTTCCCTCACCCCATCCCCCTCTCTGATGAAGGGTCTAGGCCCGAAACGTCAGCTTTTGTGCTCCTGAGATGCTGCTGGGCCTGCTGTGTTCATCCAGCCTCACATGTTATTATCTTAGACAGAGGCACACAGGTTATGCTTCAATTTTTAAAATAAAAACATTTCAAAATCTAAATGACTGACTTATGCAAAGGGCAGATATCTGTTTTATTACAAGATATCATCATTGCTAACTTGTAGGTACACAATAATCTACAAGTACAGTAAAAGTTATGATAAGATGGAAATGAACACGTTTAACACTCTTAACCAGGTTTACAATTTAGCCTAGACTGATAGAATGAAAATTTCCTCTCACTACTGGCTATTAAAATGCTGAATCTTGTAATGGGAGTCACATTTGACTCTGAGGGATTGAGTGAAATGGGTTTGACCCACCTCAAACTATTCGTGGGTCTGCTAAGAATTTGGCACCACTGAGGTTGTTTCTTGGCGAGGCGTGGAGGACAGCTGGTGTGGGAAAGAGAAAATTTCACACTGGTGCATCAGAGAATACTCTTCAGTTTAGTGCAAAGGCTCACTGAAAGGCTGGAGCGAAGAGAGCGCTGTATGGCTCACCCTACACTCAACATAGTGATGCATGGTGCCACGTAGGTACACAAGGTTGAAAGTTGTCTACTCCACCAATAAGCCTCACCTAATAAGTGCGACAAACAGAAATTGTAAACGTTTTATACAGGATCTGTAACAATAGTTAGCTTTAGGTTATTTTGACAACCTTGAATTGACAACCCTGAAAAATGAGATAACAAAATTGGTCTTAGCAGCTGAATGACCTACTTCAATAGAAATGAGGATCACGATCATCCACTCAAGACGTAGTCCATGTTTCTCACTTAGATGGTTTCTCATCAAGTCTGTTAGTTCAGTACAATGTTGTAACTTTTCATTAATCACCTACAGGGTTCAAAAGATTTGCATTCTTCAGGTATATTCATCTGATCATGGTTCTTTCTAGATTTCATGCAGCATGAATGTATGTCTAATATTAAGTTGTCACCAGCAGAAAGTTTGTTTTTTTACACATGGTGCTTTTGTAATTCATTATTCCATACTGTTGCATATGTGTAGACTCTCACAAAATTGCAGATTGCATAACTGTGCAGACAGCTCACCATATTGAATTTTTAACATTGCTGATACACGTCTGTCATTAAATTGAATCACTGGAAAATCTCAATCACCTTGAATTGCCCATCTGACTTCAAAATGTTTTTCCAACTTCTGGTCTGCACCAAAGCAGAGTTTTAATATTTACCATTGTAGACAATGTATTGTATAAACACTGGAAAACACAAGATCCAGCATTTAAAAAGAACGCTAACCTGTTCATTTCTATTATGCGCAAATACAGAAAAAGCAGTGTAACAAGACCAAAATCAAGTCCAGAAAATATTAGTGTTTTAATGACTCAAGTCACAGCTTTTCCTGAACAATCCAAATTATGAACAGAGGAACAAAACTAGGTCATTTAGTAACTCGGGCTTGTTCTACCATTCAATAAGGTCATGACTAATTTCAGATCAATATGGTCCATATATACACTGTTAGTGTCTGGATTAGTAATCTAGAGGCCTGGACTATTAACCTAGAGACAGGGTTTAAATTTAGCCTTGGGAGCCGCCAAATATAAGTTCATAACAGAGCATAGGTTACTGGACAAATCTTGTACAAAAATCTAGTAATAGTTACCTTGTAACTACTGAACTGTCACACAAAAAAAATCACCTAACCTGTAGGCGACTCCACAACCACAACAAAGTGGGTAATCCTACAGTGCCCTGTGAAATGACCCAGCAACCCACTCACTTAATGGCAACTGCATGTGCAGTAAATGCTGTTCTTGCCAGTGACGCCCACATCTTATGAACAAAAATAAACTAACAATTGCAGTTTTGATATTAAGTATTGACCCAGCGTCAATTTCCATTCGTGGTGTGAGTTGCAGACTTCTATCATCAAGTGTTTCAGAAGTTCACTTATGAAAGGTTGGGCTCTAACATCTACGCTATGTATACTTCTCACAGAGAGATGTGAGGTAACACAGAGAGACAATACAATACAAGCTCAATGGAACAACTTTGAGGGGAGTACAGGTACAGAAGAACTTAGGGGTTCACGTGCATTGTTCTCTAAGGTGGCTGTGCAAGTTGAAACAGTTGTAAAGAAGACACAGGATCCTTGACTTCATAAATGGAGCCATAGAGTAGAAAAGTAAGAAAGTGATTTTACACCTCTACAAATCATTGGTCAGAACACATTTGGAGCAGTGTATTCAGTTCTGGGTACCTTATTTAAGGAAGGATGTTCAAGCCCTGGAGACAGTATAAAGGAGATTTACAAGAATGATACCAGGAATGAGAGATTTTAGATACAAAGGAAGATTAGGGAAATTGGGTTTATTCTCCTTGGAGCCCACAAGATTAACAGGTGACATGACTGAGGTGTTCAAAATAATGGACAATTTTGACAGAATAAAGAAAGCAATTCTGTTACCACTAGTTGGCATGTCAGTAACTGGGATTCATAACTTGAAGAATGTCAGCAGCACAGCTAGGAGTGAGGCATGGAGCAACATCTTTACTGTGGGAGTTGTCAGGATTTGGAATGCGCTGCTCCGGAGAGTCGTGGAGGCAGATTCTGTATGATGTTTCAAAGAGAGCTGCATGTGTATTTGAAAGTAATTAATTTCGAGGGCTATGGAGATAGGGCTAGAGAATGAGTAGCTTTTTCGGGATCCATTACAGACATGATGGGTTGAATGGTCTCCTTATGTACTAAAAAGTTCTACTATTTTATTCTGTGATTCACCTGGATTTCCCAGTCAGAAGAAATATTTATCACTATTCCTGTAAAAAAAACCTTGTTTCTTTTGAAGCAAAATACTGTGGATGCTGGAAATCTGAAATATAAACAGAGTACTGGAGAAACTCAGCAGGTCTGACGGCATCTGTGGAAAGAGAAATGGAGTTAACATTTTTAGTCCAGTCTGGCTCTTCTTTTGAACTCAAAACATGTTTTATCCTAGTTTGAGACTCTTGCAGTTTAACGCTTGGGAGTCTAGGTATTTTCACAGATAATAGAATCTACGTGGAAACAGACCCTTTGGCCCAACAAGTCCACACCAACTTTCAGAGCATCCCACCCAGTAACCCACCTAATCTACACATCACTGAACACTACGGGCAATTTAGCATGGTCAATCCACCTACTGTGCACATCTTTGGACTATGGGATGAAACTGGAGCACTCAGGGGAAACCCATGCAGACAAGGACAATGTGTAAACTCCACATAGACAGTTGCCCAAGGGTTGAATCAAACCCTGGGCCCTGGCACTCTGAGACAGCAGTGCTAACCATTGAGCTAAAATCTAAGCTACTTCTTTGGAGGTAAAGATATCCTTCCTGAAGTATTGTGTGTCCAAAATTGCACAAGATCAAATGGGTAAATGGGCTGAAAAATGGATAACCTAATCTGGATGAATGCTGGGTATTGCATTTTGGTACAACAAACAAAAGTTGGGCTTATATTTATGGCAGGATCTTGAGTAGTGTTGTAGAGCAGACGGATCTAGGGGCGCAGGTAATATAATTCTTTGAAGTTTGCATCACATACAGGCGGGATGATTAAAAAGGCATTTAGCACGCTTACTTTCATTGCTCAGCTCTTCGCGTATGGGAGTTGGAAAGTCATGTTGAGGTTGTACGGGACAATGATGAGGCATTTTCTAGAGTACTGTGTCCAGTTCTGATCATCCAGTTGTTAAGCTGGAGTGAGTTCAGAAGAGTTTTACCAGGATGTTGCTGGGTATGGAAGGTCTGAGTTAATAAAGGAAGGTTGGATAGGCTGGGGCTTTTTTCACGGGTGCACAGGAGGTTGGAATGTGAACTTATAGAAGTTTATAAAATCCTGAGGGGTATAGATAAGGTCTTTTCCCTAGGTTGGGGTTTTCAAGATTGAGGTCACATTTTTAAGGTGAGAGGAGAGACATTTATAAAAGACATGAGGGACTTTTTTTTACACAGAGGATGCTTCACATGTGGAATGAACTTCCAAAGGAAGTGGAGGATATGGGCATAATTACAATACTTAAAAGACATTTGGATAAATACATGAACAGGAAAGGTTTGGAGGGAAATGGGCCAGCAACAAACAGGTGGAACTAATTTAGTTGGGGATTACATTCAGCATGGACAGGTTGGGCTGAAGGGTCTGTTTCCAAGCTGTATAACTCTAATGCAATCTAACCAGGGTTTTGCATAACTGCAGCATGACTTCATGAAATGGTAATAGCATTGAAGAGAGTTGTTGGGCCCCTTAAGCTTGTGGCAGCTCCTTGCAAGAGCAATTTTGCTACTTCCTGCTCTCCTGCACATTCCCATTAGCCTGCATTTTTTCCCTCAGATTTTTATCCAAATTCCTGAAAGCTGCAACTGAATCTGCCTCCAATACCTTTTCAGGCAGTGAATTCCAGATTGTGTTAAAAGCTTTTCCATATGTTGCCTAAGGTTTTTTCGCCAATCACCTTAAAAGATGTCCACTTATGTTCAACCTTTCTGCTGTGGAATTCCAGTCCCTTAGATAGAAAGGCTCACATTCCATTAAAACTTCTAATAATTTAGAATACCTGTTTATAAAATTTTAATAATCAATGCACATGAACGCTAAGTATCTTCCTTTTGATTTTTTTTGTTGAACTCACGAGCCATTCTCCGGCCTCCCACGTGGTCCCTCCTGAAACTTCCTCCTTCTCTCTCACCTTCCTCCTGTTTAAAGTATCATCATTTTTGATCTTCTTTTAAAAGTTCCAAAATCAAAGCAAAAACGTATAAAAACCAAAAGTACCACTTCGAGAAAGTGAAGAAATCAGCTCCAGCACTGGAAAAAAACCTCAATACAAAACAACTCTTACAGCCAAGATTCTCTTCCGTCCACTATTTTTTTGGGGGTTTGAGCTATAGGGACAGTCTGAATAGGCTGGGCTACTTCCCCTTCAGCGTCAGAGACTGGGGGGTCATCCTATAGAGATTTATAAAATTATGGGGGGCCTGGATAGGGTGGATAGACAAGGTGTTTTTCCCAGGGTAGGGGATCTAAAATTAGAGGCATAGGTTTAAGGTGAGAGGGGATATTTAAAAGGGGCAACTTTTTCACGCTGAGGGTGGTTCATGTATGGAATGAGCTGCCAGAGGAAGTGATGGAGTCTCACACAATATTTAAAAGGCATCTGGATGAATACATGAATAGGAAGGGTTTAAAGGGATACGAGCCAAATGCTGGCAGATGGGGCTAGATTTATCTAGGATATCTGGTTGGCGTGGATGAGTTGGACCGAAAGGTCTGTTTTCATGCTGTACATCTCCATGACTCCATAGCTATCTTTTGATTTTCACTGTTTCTAGCTCTTCTTTTAGAAAATGTGTTTTACGCTTCCTATTATTACTCATTTTTATACTTGAAGCAGTGGCACTATCTCTTTCCCAAGTTACTAGCATCGTCATTTTGTAGAAACAATTCTAAGCAGCAGAATTATTTAGTTTGGTACAAAATATGGTAATTGATATTTACTTCTTAAAATTATGTTTGACTTTGAAAGAATTTGCAGAATTGCTAAAAATGCCACTTAATTACTATGGGTAACCCATTAAGCGCTTCCTTCAGATCAAATAACATTTGTCAATATTGTAAAAGATAAACAGCAATATTCAGCGATTATCTGGGGGTAAAAAACAAAGTTAATGTTTTAGTTCAATGTCCTTTTATCAGAGCTGGAATAATTTAGGAATAATTTTGAAGAAACTGGAGTCAATGAAATGTATATGAGCAAAGAAAAAATCCCTGTTCTAAGTTGTTTCTCTGGAACACCCTGGATCACTCACATGCTTCTTCCCTTGCAAGTCCAAGAGATGCAACATCTGTCCTTTCATTTCCTTCCTTCCTGGTGTCACAGGCACTAAATACCCCTTCCAACTGAACGAGCAATTTATTCCAATTTAGGATTTAGTACTGATTACTAACAAAGTGGTCTTCTCTAAACTGAGGAGACCAAACGCAGAATGGATGATTGCTTTTCTGAACACCACTATTCAGTCACCAAGCATGAACCTGAATTTCTAGTCCCTTGCCATTATAATTATTCATCCCTTTCTGTCCTGCGCTTCCATCAGTTGCTCCAGTGAAACTTGGCATAAGCTCATCTTTCAGCAAGTGATTTCCATTCAGAATCAGCTTTCGGTTTAATATCCTTAGATTATAACCACAGCTCACATTATCACAGTCAGCAGTTATTACCATATTTACACCCCATGGATCATTTGCTTCTTTATTTGTCCTGTTACTTTGCACTTCCTTCCTTTCTGTCCATTTAATTACCCCGTCCTTCTCCCAAGCTCAGATTTTTCTCAACTTGCCCCTCACAAACCCATTACCCCCTCCTTTCCCTGGCTCTGCACTTGTTTATAAATTGTTAGAACCTATACTTTTTCCCAGTTCTTATTAAAAAAAACAACACTCTTAAATATTAAATATTTCAGTCCATTGATGCTTCCTAACCTGCTGAGTGTTTCTTGCATTTTCTGTTTTTATCTCAGATTAACAACACCTGGAATGTTTTAGATGTACTTCAGTTAAGTCATGTTTTCCCACTTATTGATAGCCTTTTTCATCTTCTATTGTGTATTCTCACTGCACCATTTTTATGCTAGAATGTAATATTATTTTCTACTAAAATAGCAAACGTAGTAACAATTATACAGTTGTGGTATTACCTTGCATTAACAGTGAGAAAAAAATCAGTACTTTAATTCTCATCCAATATGTTTGGTATTGCTTGTATAAATATGGGCTTCAAAGAAAATAAAACAATCCCTTACAATTAAAGCTCCATCCAGTGTAAATATTAAACATGGTGTGATTTGGGATTCAAATGAGTGTAATGTTTTCATCCTCACAGCTTTCAACATTATATGTACCATTTAACCAGATTATTCGATTGTAATTGCTTCTAGTTATTCAGTACTGTGCCTTGCTACTGGAGCTTTGAACATAAATAGAAGCATCGGCTTTGTGGGTTGAGTGGCACTATAGTTCAGCAGTCTGTCCTTTCACCTCTAGATCCAGGATTTGAATCCAGTATAAATATATGGAATGAAAGCTTCCTCTGTCTGCTGGCTGAAATAATCTGACCTGAATCATCTTTGTAAAATGATGTGCTTCTGTCACAAAAAACTGTGTCTAACCTCACTCAGAGAAATTACGAAGAGGATGACTTCTGTGAGAAATAAAAGTGATACGCTGCCATAGTAAAGGTGTTCTTCTGAGGTTAGGATGAAAGCAAACATTTAATGTACGTAAGGCAAGTTTTAATCTGCTTTAAACCTGCACAAAAGAGAGTTTTCTCTGTCAATAGCTTGTGATTTGAAGGGACAGGATCCCTCAGATAAGGCAATTAGTGCCTTGAACAGTGACCAAAATCTCCTGCTGTGCTGTTATTGATATCGGATTGCCACAACTCTTTTACTTTACTCCACCCCTATGCAGCTCTGCATTTTCAGCCAAGAATTTGGATCCCAAATTCTTCAGAAACATTGAGCAAACCTTCAATTGAAGCAGCACAGAAGCATTAGGGGAGAGGAAACAAGGCATGCCCTGTTTATACAACACTAGCTGTCATTTGTCGGCACAACATTGTGGGCTGAAGGGCCTGTTCTGTGCTGTACTGTTCTATGTTCTATAATATAAGTTTAAACGTTCAGAGTGAAGGAATGAGTAGTTAAGTGAGTGAAGTAAATGGGTAGAGTTGAGGTTTGGACAGATCACAGGTGAGTGGGGTGAACAGTTGTCAAGGAGGTTTGGTGATAATCAAGGAACTGCAGATGCTGGAGAATCTGAGATAACAAGGTGTAGAACTGGGTGAACACAGCAGGCCAAGCAGCATCTTAGGAGCAGGTTGGGTGGGGTTGGCTGGTCAGAGAATAGTCATTGAATGGACTAGTAATGTGGATTGGATGGTTCATCAGGTAATGTCGAGAGATAGGGTAGAGGGTGGGGTAATAATTGTAACTCTGGGTCAGTCATATTGGAGTTACATCTGGAATTAGTTTTCTAATATTTCCCAAATACTATCAAGGTTAGCACATCAGAACTGTTTGATTCACTGATTCCAGTTCAAAGTTAGAGATCTGTTTGGAGGTTCCAGGAGTGCAGGGAATTGCCAGTTTTAAGTCCATCCTACTTGAGCAACCTACATTAACTCAGAACTTCTGCATAGGGGCTTCCTGGTCCATACATCTAGTCTTCAGCAATCTGAAGATTTTACCATTTGGACCAATTACTACTTGTTTTAAATAGCGAAATGGTATGTCAGGAGCAACTACAGTTTCTCTTCCATTCTGGCAAAAGCATGAGACCTCTTATAGTGCTACTCTAGTTAAAATACACTTTTTTTTCTTGATATTAGAGACAGTATAAAGTGAGTCATTCCCAGTAAGTTCAGTTTGTTCTGCATTGCAGAGCCAAGATTTAAACATACCTAGCAGGAAACAGAGGGAAGTGTAATGATGCCAGACCTCCAAAAACTCAAAGTTTTGCTTTTGAGTTCTGGGGAAGGGTCACTGGACCCAAAATGTTAACTCTGATATTTTCTTCACAGATGCTGCCAGACCTGCTGAGCTTTTCAAACAACTTCTGTTTTACTTTGAGTGTTTTGCCTTATTGTGATATAAATTGTGCTGCAGTTACCCATCTGGAGTTGGCGAAAGGGCAATTTCAATTGAAATGTATAACTCAAAGGGATGGTGGTTTTTTGATCTTTATGTCTGTGCTCATTTTTGCTTAGATTTTCTTGACATTAGAACAGGAAAGAGTGTATGTACGAAAACAAAAGTAAATACGATCTGCAAAATTGCCAGTACGAAACTTATCAGATGAAGTATTCAGCATTCAGCAATACCAAAGGAAGATAAATGAGGAAATGTGAAAAGAAATTCCAAGCATACAAACTGCCAGTGCAACTTAGGGGAAAACAAAATTACAAGCGAATTGACTAAACAGGTAAAATGATAATGAAGGTAGTTTTTAAAGTCCCCCGAATACATTGTTTCATGGTTGATGTCACACAAGATTAAAGACTGGTCATACAGATTAGCAGTTATCAGAGTTGCACTTCCTGAGTTCATTATGCCACTAACTACCTCTGAAGACCTTGGCAACCTACTTGGCAATGATTGAGTACACTGCTTCGAAAGGCTTCGTAGAGCCATGTCATCTGTAGCAAGGTCAACCCACACCACTGGAGGTCAGTAGTGCGACTGACAATCAAGATCACCACTGCTCTCAACTTAACTTTCCAGGCTAGAAATGGATGGTGGTGCAAATGATCCCTATTTGCTATCTCCACATGCATGAAATAAACACATTAGTAAGCAGTTTTAAGATTCTTTCCACTGAAGAGCAACTAGCATGTGTTGTGCAGCCATCATGTTCATGCTCTTTCTCCAGATCATAACTTTTACCCATGTGCATTGAATAACCATGCCACCATTCCAAACACACTAATTATATCCTCTGGGATATGTGGAGCTACATTAATGTTCCGAGTATAGGCTGGGTCAGTTCTCCCTGAAGTCTGAGTGGCTGAGAGGTCACCTTATAGAGATTCATAAGGTCATGAGGGGCACAGGTATTTTTCCCAGGATAGGGGAGTCCAAAACTAGAGGGCGTAGGTTTGAAGTGAAAGGGGAAGGATCCAAAAGGGACCAAAGGGGCAACTTTTTCAAGCAGAGGGTGGTGCACGTAATGGAGAGAGATGCCGGAGGAAGTGGTGAAGACTGGTACAATTACAACATTTAAAAGGCATCTGGATGGTTACATGAATAGGAAGGGTTTAGAGGGATATGGGCCAAATGCTGGCAAATGGGACTAGATTAATTTAGGATATCTTGTTGGCATGGATGAGTTAGACCGAAGGGTCTGTTTCCACGCTGTACAACTCCATGACTCTATGAGTTATCCATCAGATGAATGACAAGACGCTAATAGTCACTCAAGAAAGTGAAAAACAAGACGAGGAGACATTTCTTCACCTAGAGAGGGGTGAGCCTGTGGAGTTCATTACCACAGGAAGTAGTTATGCCAAAATACTGAATGTATTCTGGCATCAAAGGTTATGGGGAGAATGCAGGATTAGGCTATAGAGTTGGATGATCAGCCACGATTGTGAAGAATGGCAGAGCAGCTCGAAGGGCCCAAGTGGCCTCCTCCTGCTCTTATTTTCTATGTTTCTTTATTTCAGAGATTAATGTCATCCAAAAGCACTTTAGCATATTTAAAACTATGTATGATACAGACAGACTCAGAAATTCTTCCAAGGTAGGTGCTTCAGAAGAAATGAAGAAAGTTAGAAAATTCAGTGTAAACAATAGCTAATTCTGGGCTTAGTGCCCTGCTTCTGTACTGAAATTTCTGCATTAAAAAAATGTTCGAACTCAGTGATGAGTAATTCAATGGAACAGATATGGTTTAAAGTGCTAAAGCTTTTAGTTAAAATATAGTGGACCAGAATAGCCTCTATTGTCAAATATATTCAATGAGTATTGTGAAAAGTTTACACATCATCAATTACAATGCCGATAATGATAATAATAACATTTTGAATATCTGTGAAAATAGTCATAACGAAATGAGCTCCAATTGCTTTGCACCTGCTTTCAGTTGCAGGTCATCCTATTGAGATAAATGAAAAATCAAGTTGACAGCAAATAAATAATCTTTGGTTGTGTCATATCTATGCTTTCCATGTACAATATGAAATTATGTTTAATGTTAATAAAATTCCTTAATTGTAATTGCAGGAAGAATTCCACATGTGATTCAAAAAAATTTTTAGCTGAAACTCCTGGGTATGGTATATAATAGGCTGGATTAGTCTCTTCTACAATTGTGTGCATGAGATGCAAATAGTAAATAATACATATTTGATACATATACAATAGATTCTCCAATCACAAAAGCCTAAATACAGTTCAAATAGCAATTTGAACCTTTCTAGACCATGTGGTTAGATTTTCTTTAGATGTGATGCTTTCTTTGCTAGTCACTTTAGATTTCCCAATAAGTTATTTATGCAAATACAAGGGTCTGCCTCGCACAAACATCATTTGCTAATAAATATTGTCACATTCACGAAATAGAACATTTTCAGTTATCTTTGTATAAAAATGTAGTTTATCGGTACTTCTAATTCACTTCTGAGACATGGAAATGCAGCTTAGGACATCTACAGCCTAACTGTGCAGCTTTCCCATTGATAACACAGTTACTTCTAAACTTATTACATGTACAGATTTTAGCTTGTCACTATTTCCTAGGACAACACATACCTTTACACGTCGGTTAATATTCAGAAATTGACAAGTTTTGTCATAGAGCTGTTCCAGGTTTTCTCTGTCCCAGTAAAAATCTGGGGTCATCAGGAGATCGGAACTCAAATTTATACGATGTCTGAAAGAGAACAAATTTCGGAAAACATCAGGCGGATTAGTGCTGTATGAGGTGCTGAACTCTTAGGTTAATACTCACAAAACATTTTGGTACTATTATTTATATAGGAAAAGAGAATATGCAGAGAAAAAGACAAAGTTATAATAATCTGTTCTGAAGAAGGGTCACTGGACCCGAAACATTAACTGTGCTTTCTCTCCACAGATGCTGCCAGATCCGCTTAACTTTTCCATCAATTTGTTTTTGTTTCTGATTTCCAGCATCTATAGTTCTTCGGGTTTTTTTTTAAAAGAGATAATAAGATTCCTTAATCTGAAAAAAAATTCTACTACCTGTATCTGTGTGTGTTTTGGTTCATAGATTATAGGCAGCTATCATACATCATTCTCCCCATTTTGGATTCCCATCATACTTCAAATGTTTAACCTTGCCAAATTTCTGAAAAATGTTCTTTATGATACAGGCTGGTTTGTTGTTATCTCTGCAGGATGCTTAGAAGATTTAATACCTAACCTAATGATTTCTCTTATTAGCTTACTTCCCTGTAGTCTGGTTTGAATGCATGGATCTTAATGGTAATTATCAAAAAGCAACACACAGATAAACTTGCACCTGATGAAATGTGGCCAAGGTAGATTTTATGGGGGAAAGAGAGGACCATGGTGATGGTATAGTCAGCAATGATGGGATAATTAAAATCAAGGATGTTGCAGGAATATGGCCACCAAATGCTTCTTGGTAAATTATGTTATTATCAATACAATGTTAATGTTGTCTTTGTGATCCTTGAGTTCCTACTGCTTTACTTAGAAACAAAGAATTAGATATGGAGCTCACATCTATTAAGTGGTCGATTTTCTGAAGTAAATTTTTACCTCAAGGCAAACAGCTCACCAATTTTCTGCATGACTTCAGAACGTGTAAGTTTCACTTGTTTTCCTGATTTCAGCATCTGAATAAAAAGGCAGAATGCTGTGATGACATGTGAACTTTTGAAGGTATGAATCTGACTATCAGAACTAGTCAAGTTTACAAATACTGTACATACATAGGTTTCAGTAAAAAAGCACAGATTAACATGCTAGCTTGACATGTTGGGTGAAATTGGGCTGTCCTTAACTATACCTAGTTTTATTTAATGGCACTCATTTCTTTTAAATTGACAAAAAGTAATGCTCATATCTGGAGTTCAGAATTAGGTCTCACAAAGCTCAAGAAATTTGGGGCCGAGGCACAATGTCTCTTAAGCCAATGCTTTTCTTTTAATAATAATCCTCATTAATTTGATCTATCATACAATGTAGCACAGGAGATACAGTAGAGATGAGTGACAATCAAACGAGGGGAATGGGCTGTTTCTCATTACTAGAAAACAGCCGGCCTCAAATTAAGGTAGACCTATATTCTTGTCCAGATCTTCACAGAGAAAGATGATTTGCTCTGTGTAATACATAAATGATTTCTAAAAAGTGCATTTAGTATGATTTAAATGGTGAGTGGATTTCTGCTCTATCTTCATGTTGTACGATGTAAGGGTGTCTTGCTCATTCCATGTATCAAAATATTCCCATCTTCCCAACACACATAATTGTGTAGTGAAATTATGTTGGAAGGGGGTTTCTTGCTCAATCCTGGAGGTTGCACCTCTTTTTCCATTTACTTCTTCTTTTTCTGAACTATCCCCTCACCTTCTTTACTTTCTCCCTCATTGTCCTGCATCATAGGGTTGCCAATTCCTGGTCACTCCCAAATTTCTAACAGCTGCAACTACAGCTTCCTGGCTTTGCTGAATAGATTCATGGTCTTCCTGCTGCCCTGACAGAGTCTTTTTGATCTCTTCCATTGTGCAAAGCAAGTTTTTTTTTAAGTTCTTTCATGAAAGCATCACTGGTGAGGTTGGCATGAGTTGCTCATTCCCAACTGCCCTTGGCAAGCGATCTCCTTGAACTGCTACGACCTGGCTATGCCTACAGTGCTGTCTCATTTTGTCCTTATCAGCGTGTATTCATGAAGATCAATTGTAATTGATCTCCATGGTGGAGACTGACCAATTCAGGAATGACCAAGAATCGAGCCTATCCCCTGTATTACATGGCAATGGACTTGTTCACTGAATTACTGAGGAAGCTGTGAAATACTTTGAAGGTGAAGGATAAATTAATAAAACTGGAGTCATATTTAATAAATTCTAGGTAATGCCAACAAATCAAGGTGGAAACCATGGTAGCTAACAGGCTTTCGCATCTATTTCATTTATATTCCAATCATAACCGAACTTTATTTGGTTTATTTTTATTTCAAGATCCAGGTAAGACATGCTTGACGATCTGATGAAGGAAAATGCTACATTACTCACCTCAGGAATGAACTGAATGGACTCAACAAAGTTATCCAATGACACCTCCCAGATAGCAAGTTTTACTGCAATCAAGATAAAATTAGAAACTTTTAAAATCACCAAAGATTTTAATAACTTGGATGAAATGTGAGTTTAAAAAAATTAAAAAGCTACATTGTGCATAGATTTCCTATGTAATAGCTGATGCTGAATTGGACTTTGTCATCCTGTAACATCAATACTATTTCATGTCATAAACAATGCATTTGTAATACTATTAAAACTTTAAAATTGCAAAATGACAATAAGTCAAACTAAATTCGAAAGATATGATAACTTTGGGGTAGTCCCAGAAAACAGTTGGGAAGCTGCCCAACTTTTATTGAGTGACTGACTAGTATCTTTCAGAGAAGGCAACCTTCCCACCCCCCATCAACTTAGCTTGATCTTAAGCCCCACTTTCAGCCTACTAAAAGTGACATCGTTAACAAACTACACAGTTAATACCAGAAAAACGTATTTACATTGCTAAGAGTGAGTGAAAAAGATTAGGATCCAGCTGTTCTGTAAATGAGCTGGAACTTCTCTCTATATAATGTAAAGACTGTGTCATTTTTGTGTTTACTCAATTGTGGGCTGGAAAGATAAAAAGAACTGTTTTAAAAACCAGGAATTTCAAGGATAGCGACATAATCTTGAAAGCATGCACCTGATACTCATTGTAAATATTATATGCGCAACTAATTAAAAACCAAAAGAACTGCGGATGCTGTAAATCAGGAAACAAAGTTGCTGGAAAAGCTCAGCAGGTCTGGCAGCATCAGTGGAGGAGAAAACAAAGTTAACGTTTTGGGTCTGGTGACCCTTCCTCAGAACTGATGGTGGCTGGGAAAACGTTAGTTTATATGCAGAAAATAGGGAGGTGGCTGGGGTGGGAGTAAACGATAGGATAGAGCCCAAAGAGAGAGAAAGATGGTTGGACAGACAAAGCAGTTGCTAACGATCAGGCTGGGAGGGTGAGTAGTTGTTAAAGGGGGCTGTAAGTGACTAACAACAGGGGGTGTGTAGTGGCAGGCTATGTGGTAACAAGGCCTGGTGTTTGGGATGGGGGGCTGGGTCATGGGAGAATTTATGGCCTAAAATTATTGAATTCAGTATTGAGTCCGGAGGGCTGTAGGGTCCCCAAGCGGAAAACGAGGTTTTGTTCCTCCAGCTTGGGTTTCACTGGAACACTGCAGCAAGCCGGAGACAGAGATGTTGGCCAGAGGTAGTGCACTGAAGTGGCAGGCAACAGGTAGTTCAGGGTCTTTTTTGAGAACAGAACATAGATGTTCTGTGAATCGGTCGCCAAGTCCACGCTTCATTTCCCCAATGTAGAGGAGACCACATTGTGAGCAGCGAATGCAGTAGAATAGATTCTTGGAAGTACAGGTGAAGTGTTGCTTCACCTGGAAGGTATGTTTGGGCCCTTGGATTCTGGGGAGGGAGGCCGTACATGTGCAAAATGTGACCATGTACACAACTGTTGGTTTAAGCAGTAGTGGGACAAGATTGCTGGCGTATTGGAGCCGAAGGATCGTGTACAAATGGAGCATTGGTTGGCAACAAGTAGCAAACTATTTCACAATTAATGGCCAGTTACCATTGACAAACATTTTTTGCCTGTCAGTTTTGTGATTGATTGACAGGTACCTGAATAGTTTGGGGCTGTGGACAAGATATAGCAGAGCCATCAGGTCTCCAGTAGCCCATGGACTCTGTTCTCTGCAACAAGCCACTTCAAGCCTGATGAAAACCCATTCAGTCGCTAAATCAGAGACCTTTAATCAGTGAACCAGCCACCCTGTATATCTTGCAAACCAGCAGGGGCACCTGGAAAACTAAAGCCAAAAAAAAGCAATCTTCTGATCAGTCCAAGAATCAATTCAAAAGATCCTGTGAACAAAGACTACTGAAATGCTTTCCCAATTTTCTCTCCATGGATAATATTCTCATTTGTTTTTACCCTTGTCCAAAATGTTTTAAGTGGACTTTTTAAGGGGATTGGAATTTTATTTAGTAGAGTTACACACCGATGATCCGTAACTGTTTACCTACAGCTAGGCTCTAGTTACTTGTAATACATAGTAATTCTTGTTAGTACAGAAGCCTGGTCCATGTTTTCTATCAACCTGGACCTAGAAGCCTGGTAAATTGGTGAATTCTGCATTTGAACAGAACAGAAAAGAATCTCTTACAGTGTGGAAACAGGCCCTTAGGCCCAATAAGTCCACATTGACCCTCAGTGCATCCCATCCTGACCCATCCCCTATAACCAAACTAATCTACACGTCCCTGAACACTACGTGCAATTAAGCATGGCCAATTCACGTGGCATGCGCGTCTTTGGATCGTGGGAGGGAACCGGAGCACCAGGAGAAAATCCACACAGACGGGGAGAACATACAAACCCCACACTGACAGTCACCCCAGGGTGGAACTGAACCCGGGTCCCTGGTGCTATGAGGCAACAGTGCTAACCACTGAGCCATCATGCTTAAACAAAAGCTTTAACTTTTGAGATAACTGAGAGTGTATTGATACTTGATTTCCAGCATTCTACCCTATTCGCAACAACAAAGGAAATCTACCAAAACACACACAATGCAAAATGATTTTAATTTTAATTACACAAAAGAATCTTGGGGGAGAAAATACAAATCATTACACCTGAGGACGATCATTAATATGACGGCTCAATGGTACATCAATTTTAAAAAATGGTTGAATATTGGTGATGCATTGAAAAATGATTATGTACAATAATTGTGAGGATATAATGAGAAAAATGTACAGGATCTGAAGTTCTTTCACATCTTTGAGTCTCACCTGACAGGGAAAGTGCATTTGAAAATGCAAATTTCTCCAAAATAGATTCATCTAGCTCCAGATCAGAGTTCAACAAAATCTGTCCTTTATGCAGCTTTGAATGCCCGCTGTGGAAAACAAAGAAAAATATATATACACTCAATATGATCGCGATAATATTTGGCTTTTTGCTTATTTGAAAATTCTAAGCAATATCATATCACTTGCTCAAATCGATCTTTCCACACATCATTATAAAACTTGAATATAAGTATACAAAATGAACCATTCTTGTATTTTCCCTCCATTAAAATGTGCATTTGGTACACAATAAGTTCTGGAAATGCTCAATAATCATATACATTCCAGTTTTACATGAAGACTTTTGTGGAGTAAACAGTCCAACTGCTCTGTAAGTGGGTCTCCCAGTTCTAATAGGAAACAGCAAGATGAGACAAATAGTCTTGAAAACTTTAACTCACATTACTAACATTTGTTCTCAAATCCACTAGCAAATGACCAAAACAAAGCACATATGTGCACATAATACAATATTCATTAACAGTAACAACAACAACAAAAACAGAAGTTGCTGGAACAGCTCAGCAGGTCTGGCAGCACCTGTGAAGAAGAATTCAGAGTTAGCATTTCGTGTCTGGTCTCCTTCTTCAGAACTGATGGTAGCTGGGAAAACATTGGTTTATATGCAGAAAACAGGGAGGGGGATGGGGTAGGGAGTAAATTATTGGATAGAGCCTGAAGAGAGAGAAGAGCAGTTGGATAGACAAAGGAGTTGATAACGATCTGGCTGGGAATAGTTGTTAATGGCGACTGTTAGAGACTAACAATAAGTAGTGTGTAGTGGCAGGCTAAGTGATAACAAGACCTGGCATGTGTGGTAGGGGGCTGGGATGGGAGAGTTTAGGCCCTAAGATTATTGAAGTCGATATTGAGTCTGGAGGGCTGCTGGGTCCCCAGAAAATGGGTGCTGTTCTTCCAGCTTGCTGAAACACTACAGTAAGCCAGAGACAGAGATGTTGTCCAGGGAACAGGGTGGTGTGTTAAAGTGGCAGGCAACAGGTAGTTCAGGGTCTTTTTTGTCAGCAGAACATAGATGTTCTGTGAAGTGGTTACACAGTCTAAGCGTAGTTCCCCCAATGTTGTGGAGACTACATTGTGAGCAGTGAATGCAGCAGACTAGATTCTGGGAAGTGCGGGTAAATAGGCAGGTGTTGCATGGTCGCTGGTTGCAGAGGAAGGTGCTGTGGGGATGTGGGGAGATGTTGAGGGTGGTGGAAGAGTGGACCAGAGTGTCACAGAGATGTTGAGGAAGGGAAGGGAGGAGTCAGAGATAGACCAGGTGAAAGTGAGGGCAGGGTGGAAATTGGAGGAGTATTCGATGAATTTTTCCAATTCCGGATGAGACAGGGAAGCAGCGCCAATGATAGCATCGATATATCAAAGAAAGAATTGTGGGTGGGGGCTGGAATAGGACTGGGACAAGGAATGTTCCACGTACCCCATGAAGATACAGGCATAACCGGGGCCCAAGGCCACCCCTCAGAAATTGAGGGGCATTAAAAGAGAAGTTGTTGACAGTGCGGACGAGCTTGGCCAAGTGGAGGAAGGTGATGGTGGGTGGGGACGGTTCAGGTCTTTGCTCCAGGAAGAAAGGGATAGCCCAAAGACCCTCCTGGTGGGGAATGGACGTGTAAAGGGATTGCACATCCACGGTAAAGAGGTGGTGGTTGGAACCTGTAAACTGAAAGTTTTGAAACTGGCATAAAGCATTGGAGCAATATTCATTATCTGATCAAGAGGTAATTGAGAGGTGTGGACATTCATGCAGTTACATGAATCACAACCTGTACTGCTGCAGGGACCACAGCTACTGAATGAAGAACAAATAGAAAATGTGCTGTCGAGACATTTCAAAAAAGAGCCAATCTCTTTCCACATTAACTGGAGTTGGGAGATTAATTTCAGAATTGTCTAAAAATTAAACCAGATGACATGTAGTGAACACTTTAGTTGTGAGTTCATCATTATTGTTTTTTGTATAATACTGATCTTTATACTATAAAATACAAATGCTACTTCTCTCAAAACATTTAAGTATCCTTGCTTTATTTCGGCAAATTCTCTGGGGAATATCTGTACTTGGAGAGAGGGAACACTCTCCTATGCTTTCCTTGATTTCACAGATATACATGCTTTTCCTATTTTATGCTTTACTACTCTACAGCAGACTTGCCAGTATTCCCTGAAGCAGGCTTGTCCAATTTTTTTTTGTTTTAGTTCTCCTAAATAGAATGTTGTTCCATTTGTTCCTGCATTTTTAGAAAATCAGCTATATTAATCTTCCTAAATAATCAAAATGAACAGCGGCAGCAAAATGGCTCAGCGGGTAGCACTGCTGTCTCACATCTTCCGGTCACTGTCTGTATGGGGTTTGCACGCTCTCCCCATGTCTGCGTGGGTTTCCTCCGGGTACTCCAGTTTCCTCCCACAGTTCAAAGATGGGCAGGTTAGATTGACTATCCACACTAAATTTCCCATAGTGCCAGGGATGTATAGGTTAGATGTGTTAACCGTGGGGAATGTAGGGTTACAAGGAAAGGGTAAGGAGATCAGACAGGGTAGGATGCTGTTTGGAGGGTCAGTATGGACATTTTGGGCCGAATGGCTTGCTTCCACACTGCAGGGACTCTATAGAACGCGCACAGAATTTAGCATGTTTAGTCCAAGCTTCCACAATGTTCCTTAAACAGCATGTAATGAAGGTGCGTTATGCATTTTAAATCCAAATCACAAAACATAAATGTGGCAGATGCATATAGGTTAGTTCTGTGAAGTAATTTTTTAAAGCAGATCACAAATTTATTTGAAACAGTGACTTGAGTGCATCAATTCCAAGCATATGATTGTAGTCAAGTGCCTGGAAGAACCCCATTAGATGTAATGTGTGTATTGCTGAACTTACAACAGACCAGAAAGCCATTAGATTAGCTTTGAATTTAGAACAGAAGGTTCAAGGTCTCAGTTCAGAAGAACTAGGAGTTCAGTTCAGAAACAAGAACAGCTTCTCCTTGCAGCAGAATCCAGCTGTTGGTCCTGCGGAACCAGTTATCAATACCCAGTTAGGAGCAAATTACTGCAAATACTTGAATCTGAACTGAAAACAAGAAGTGTTAGAGATCACAGTAGGTCAGGCCACATCCATGGACAGACAGCAAGCTAATGTTTCGAGTCTAGATGGCCTTCATCAGATACCTGGGTGTTTTCTGGAGGTTCTGAGCCAGAGGAATTTGGATAAAAATCTTCAAGTTACTATAAGTGAAAATTTAGGTCGCTAGAATTGTGAAAAGTGTATGCCAACAGACTCAAAGTCACAATCCAAAGAGGAGAAGCTGGGAGGGGGGGGGGGGAGCGAAATCTTTGTTTTTCTGTTTGTATTAAGATCTTTCCAATTGTCTCATATGTATGGCTTTCATAACCTCCTGTTTTATGGTTAAAGAACATCAGAAACTTTGCACGAACATGTTTCAGTGACTCACCATCACATTATCCAACTGAAAAAAATCCAAGAATTCTTGTAACATAAAGTTGGAGGAAGGAGTAATTGTTGGAAGGATGAATTGAAATGAGGCAGTTTCTGTACAAAGTGACCGTAATTGAGACTTTATAAAAATGTTTCATTTTTAGGATTATTCCATGGCACAACATCGTGGGCTAAAGGGCCTGTACTGTGCTGTACTTTCTATGTTCTATGTTCTAACTTATCAACTAGAAGGTTGCTTACTTACTTGGGATTAGGCTAGTTTGTCAGTGTTAAAAAATTAAACATCTTCAGTTCCCCTAGGTGCCCCATAGAGGTCTCTTCAAATGAAGACTATTTCAACTTGGACTGCAAATCTATTAGCAGAACAGAAATCTAAATTCAAGGATAGTGACAAAGGAAGTACAAAAAGCAGCAAACCATGTTCCTTGTTCTAAGATGGAAATGGCATCCTGCTGCTCTAGTAGAACAGTCTGCACTTAATTTTGACCCAAGGGAATGAAAGATTGCTCATGGATGGCTACGCCATCTGTATCACTGACTTAATCTGTGCCACCCCGTGGTGCGAAAATCTTGCCCAGTGAATTCAATAAAAATACTGTATTGCTTCAGAAAGGGTTTAACTGTTTGTGTTACTTGGCTTAGTCATAGTAATACACTGTAAAGGCATACTTTTGAGTTTAAGCTGATATTCCTAAGAGTCAGACATGCGTAGAGATAACCTTCAAGATAATTAGTCTATATTCAAAAATGTTGTTTAAAACAGGATTTCGAAATAAAAGTCAGATACAGTTTATTCATAGATCTTGTGCCGTGTTCCACAAGATATTTTGTGCAGGGAGTCATGCATACAACACAAGTCTGGGAATATCCAGCACCGAAATATCATTTTGTAGCTTTCCATTCCTATGTATATAAGAAATCAAGTTAGATATTCACACATTTTCACTAAAACTGAAGCAAGCTGGATTATCTGATGAGCATTAGGATGCCAAAGTCAGGACCAAATGGCAGTTTGGATTCTTCACACTTGACAGTAGAGAGAGCGGCATCAGAGGCTTTCCATCTCTGGTCCAAGAAATGATGATTCAGAAGACTGTGAAACTTGACTAGTGTTGCTGCACCTTGCCAAAGTCCACTACCCACTGGCAGTACTTGCACAGGACACTGTTCCTTTTTGATGTTGAAATTCATTTTTTTCCAAGGACAAGCTTTGAGTGGGTGACTGGGCTGCCATCCCAATGTCATCTGTGAGGAACATATTTCATTGCAGGCTTGTCTATATGTTTCGAGTGGTGATGGGCACTCTGCCTGCTTCAAGGGCAGGATTTTCCAGAGGTTCAGCACCCATTTAGTGTGAACACACCTCTTAAGGACAGGCATCTTTGTGCAAATCTGGACTGCTACTTGGGAAGTACCTAGGGAGAAAATGTTTAGGCAAAAGCACGTAAGTCGATGCTTGTGGCAAAGTTGAGGACACAGTTTTCCCTTATGTAGCAGGAAGATGCTGAAACAGCTGGAGTGAGACAGCAGACAATAGCATGTCTAAGGATGTGGGCTCAATACCACAAGTGAACAGCAACGCCGAGTGATATATTCCTATTGCATTTTCTCTGCTTAAATAATTGCCAATAGTACTTCCTTCCTTTGCTCCACTTGCTTCTCCACTGTACTAATTACAGTCTAATCACACTGCTAGCTACATTTCACAGTACAGCCACTTTCTTATATGCCATCTCCTCATCAGCCTGCTCACATCATGTCTTCCCCCATCTCTCACACAAGACAATGCTGTCTAGTGTATTCTAATAATATTTCTGATAGCCATGCACTAACTCATTGCCACTGGTTCTGCATGAGAATACAACTCTTAGAAACTGGGGTGAATTAGAGCAGAGGAAGGCTCTGCCTTTTTAAAAAAATAGGCTGACACCCAGTTGTAGGAACAAGCGAGGGAAATAACTGCGGTAGGCATATCAATGATTATTGGATGTGGCAAGATTGGAGGCTATGATCAGTGGGGTGCTTGCTTATTGCATGCACTTTTTCTCTATCTTTAAGCAATTATAATACTCCATCATTACCTAGAACTTCCATGCAGTGCTGAACTTTGTTCCTTTTCTCTTTTTCTAGATTCTAAATGCCTGGACTCTGCAGGAAAGAGTGGAAGTAGGACAGCACTCCTGAGAAACATCAGCATTCACTCTATTCCTCCAAAGCACAAGTATAGAAACAGCACCTTATAAGACAGGTCACAAATCAGAGCAGTCATACTAGAATATCCAGCACTTCCACATTTGCTTAAGGGAAATGTTTTGGGATTCTATTATTACAGGACATAGATTTAAACACTCCCCTTTCCTTGCCCTTGTGAAGTTACTGAGCAAATAGCAGCAGATAGGAATGGGCTGCAAGTTCAGTGCCATTATTTCCAGGGCCCTACTATGTTGTCTTTGGTTTTACAGTTTTTAGCTATGCATCAATACCAGCTCATACTTGCTATGGGATGGTTAATATCAAGGTCGAATTGTCTGAACTCTAATGCTCTAGCTATATCTACATTAATTTACATGTTGACTAAATGGTACTAAAGAATTCATAGAGACTGTTTAATACAAGAAACAATTCTGTTCTAGGCTTTTGGGTTTTCACCAAACATTGAAAATACCTTAATCAAGCAAAATATTGTTCATTCTGAAAACCTGAAATGCAAACAGAAAATGCTGGAAATACCAAGTTGGGGCACATTCTACGGAGAGAGAAACAGAAGTAATGTTCCACGTCTGATCTGATGTAAGGACTTAAAACTTGAAATGTTAATTTTGTTTCTCAGATGTTGCCTAATCTGTTAAGTATTTCCAGCATTTTCTGTTTGTATTTAAAACAATACAGCTCTTACTCTGCAATCCGGTAATTAATTTCCTCATTTTCCCAATGAACCAAAGCGATTTCATAAGGTTGGATCTCATGTGGTTCCAAGATTTGCATTACACGTTTCACCTAAAGGCAGAGAATTTGGAGACTGTTTTAAATGACAGACAAGAAATATAATTCATGGATAATAAAATGTGAGGCTGGATGAACACAGCAGGCCAAGCAGCATCTCAGGAGCACAAAAGCTGACGTTTCGGGCCTAGACCCTTCATCAGAATTCATGGTTTGTTTCAGAAGCAAGTTTCGCAAAACATAACTTGCAAGAAAATTAGAAATCAAACTTAATACAAATTCTCATTATTTCAACCTGCGTGATTCAACATTTTTCTTAATGAGCATAACTTTAATGCTGACATTAACCCAATAATTTAATGTCCCCATTAAAGTTAAGCAATAAGTACCTCAAGATCTATTTACAGTTATTACACAAGAAATTCACTGAATCAATTCTTTGTCACTGAATTAATTAATAAATTAATTTATCACTATTTCTTTGTCCTTTTCTGGTACACAGGACAGGGGCAGTTTTAACATTCCAATTTGTTTTGGAAATGTTTGACTAAACATCTAATATTGATTTCATTTACTTAAAAATGGGAAGTTATTCCCATAGTTGGAATTGCAAGATGTTGCAGTAGACAGAAAATCCCATACAATGAGGCTACGTGTCGCCAGAACAAGGAATGTGTGCCACCAGTGGAAAGCAGGTCCATAAACTGACATAAAGAATGTTTCATGCCAACACAGAGTTAGCAGTGGAAACTGGGGTAAACATGCGGTTAAAAACAGCGTAAGTAAATGATACCCTAGATACAGGCAGTGTGATTCAACTTACTGCTTTATCTTCCACATTCCAAAAGACAACAGAGCCCTCCCTGTGTGTGCAAGAAATAAAGATTGTTAGCACTGGAGAAGGTCATGGAGAGGACCATCTGTTATACTTTAACTGCCAGATAATACATCAGATAGAAAAGAGTTTCACAGCCTTAGAAACCCAATGACTGAATCACATATATAAAATGCAAAAAACAAATTAATTTCCCTCAAACCATTAATAAATACTACAAATGATAGGTTTACTACCAAGGGATAGCATTTGGTGAAATAAGTTACATTAGTGAACTGTTTATTGGGCAGAAGGCAGCCATTCAGTCCATCATGTCTGCACGGGTTTTGTGCCATTTTCCCACCCTTACCATGAGACCATACATATTATTTCTATTCAAATAATCAACAAATACTTTCCCGGGTGTCTTGATTGAACCTGCTTCACTACACTTCCAGGAGTGCATTCCAGGCCCAAACTCACTCTATGCAAACTTTTTTTCAAATTACATTTACTTAATTTGCAAATCATTTTAAATCTGTGCCCTCTTGCTCTTGATCCTAATATGGGCAGGAACTGTTTCTTCCCATCTACTGTGTCCAGACCCCTCATGATTTGAATATTTCCATCAAATCTCCTTTTAGCCTTTTCCTCTCCAAGGACAGTCTGCATTTTCCAATCTATCTTCATAATTGAAGATTATCATCCTTGGAACCATTCGCGTAAACATTCCTCTCCAAGGTGTTGATACCTTTCTTGAAGTATACCACCCAGAACTGTACACAATACTCTAGCTTGGGTTTAACTAGTGTCTTATACAAGTTCAACATAGCCATGCATCTCTTATACACTATACCCCTATTGAAAAAGCAGAATATACTCTTTGCTTTGTTAACCCCTTTCTCCACTTGTCCTACCACCCGTACTGAATTATGTACAAGACAACCAAGTCTCTCTTCTTCTGAATACCTTTCAGCGTAGTATTTTGTTTTATGGTTATGTTTAATCTGAACACCGTTGCCAGGTTGATCAACAAGGACACACATTCAGGAATACAGTGCTGTGACCAAATTACATCAGCAGCCCTGTCTGCGCACGTGGCACTTTTATCAGGCACAGGATGAAATGGTGAAGCAGACAGAGGCCAAAGGAGAGCAGGAAGGGGTGAAGACAAGTGGGAGGGCTGACATCGCAGCTAGTCGACATTACAGACTGTGTCTGCGCACGAATGGAAGTTTTTGTGTCACCATAGGTAATTGCTCCTTATTTTATACTGTCCTGCCATTTTATTTCTACTAAAATGTACCACCTCACACTTCTCTGTATTCAACATATCTGCCTACTCCATCAGCTTGTCAATGCTCATCTGAAAATCTACACTGTTCTCCTCGTAGCTTACAACACTTCCATGTTTTAAACTGTCCACAAACTTAAAATTGTCTCTGGCATTTCAGGATATAGATCATTAAATAAATCCAGAAAAGCAGGTCTGAAGGAACTCAACCACAAATCTTCTTCCAGACTGAAAAATATCCATTAACCACTGTGTTTCTGAACACTCAGCCAGTCATATATTCACACTGCTACTGCAGTGGCATTCTATGAGTTATAACTTTTCTCACAAGTCTGTTGCATGGCACTGTATGGAATGTCTTTTAGAAAATGTCAACAGCATTACTCTCAACACCCCTCTCTGTTACCTCTACAAAGTACGCCGGCAAGTTAGTTGATATGATTTTTCTGTATGAAATCTATGGTCACTGTCACTAATCAATACTCATTTGTACATGCAATTATTAGTCTTATCCCAAATTATTGTTTCCATGAGAACAAAGAGCTAGAAACAGGAGCAGGCCATTCAGCTCCTCCAGCATGCTCTGCTATTCGATATGATGATGACTGATCTCATCTTGGCTTCAACTCCACTTTCCTGACCATTCTTCATAATCTTGCACTCACTACTAATTAAAAACCTGTCTATCTGCTATTTAATGTCCCAGCATCCACTGCACTTTGGGGTAATGAATTCCACAGATTTGCAACCCTTCAAAACAAGTAATTTCTCATCTGTTTTATCTGTACATTTGTTTTAGTCTCATCCTTACTCTTAAAACTATGACCTCTAGATTCCATCACGAGAAATATCCTCTGTATGTCTACTTCTTCAATTCCCTTTGGCAGCTTATATTCCTCAATCAGATCTCCTTATTTTTCCAAACTTCACAGATTATAAACTGCTCAATCTCACTTCATAAAACAAAACTCTAAACCTCTGGAATCAATCTTGAGAGCCTCCTCTGAATTACCTCCAATGCATCTACGTCTTTCCTCAAGTAAGAGGAACAAAGTTGTATGCAGAACTCCAGGTATGGTCTCAGTAATGCTTTGTACAAGTACAGTAAGCACTTTGTTACTTTTATACTCCATTCCTTTAGCCATAAATGCCAAAATTCTGTTGGCCTTCCTTACTACTTGCTATACCTTCATACTAGTTTCCTGCGATTCATGCATGACCACACCCAGATCCCTGTGCACTGAATCACTGTGAAGTTTCATTTAGATAATCTGTTATTTTTCCATTACTCTGACCAAAATGGATAAACTCTCACTTATGCACATTAAGCTTCACCAACGAAATTTTGGCTGGTTGACCTAACCTTTCTTACCTATTTTAGAGTCATCTGTAAATCTGGAAATAGTACTTTCTATTCCTGTATCCACATCATTAATACAGTCTGCAAATAGTTGGACCAAGGATCGAACCCTGTGGCACCCAACTAACTATATCCTGACAACCAGAATAAGACCCATTTAGCCTGACTCTCTGCTTTTTGTTGGTTAGTCAATTCATTATCCATGCTAATAAATTACAACAAACAAATGTGATCTTACCTTGTGAATTAACCTTTAGTGCAGCATCTTATCAAAGGCCTTCTGGAAGTCTAGATATACTACACCTACATGATCTCCATTATCCTCCTTGCTTGTTACATCTTTGAAGAACTCTAGCAAATTAGCAAAGATTAACTCTAGCAAAGATATTTACCCTTCATAATGCCATGCTGACTCTGATGGATTATGTTTTGACATTCAAAGTGTCCTGTCATAACTTCCTTAATAATAGATTCTAAGAATTTCTCAATGACACATCATGAAATTACATTGTCTGCATTTCGAAAAAATTCCCAGAATTTGAAATTTTAAACTGACTTCTGTATTCACAGATATTTTTGGAAATAGATTTCAGATTTTGACTGCCCAGAATTTGAAAAAGTGCTCCTTATTTCACTCCTGACAGATCTTGGAACACTTTCATTATGGCCTTGAGTTCTGCATTTCTTCTCCAGATAAAACTGTTTCTTTATAGCTACTCAACCATATTCCTTAAACATATCATATCATAATTAAATCCCTACTTACCCCCTTAAATTTTTTTTATTCACTAGTGGGATGTGGGTATCGCTGGCTGGCAGCATTTATTGCCTGCCCCTAGTTGTTCTTGAGAAGGTGATGGGGAGCTGCCTTCTTGAACTGTTGCAGTCCATGTACTGTAGATAAACCCACAATGCTCTTGGGGAGGGAATTCTAGGGCTTTAACCCAGCAACACTGAAGGAATGGCAATGTATTTTCAACTCAGGACAGCGAGAGGCTTGGAGGGCAATTTGCAGACGGTGATGTTCCCATGTATCTGCTGCCCATATCCTCCTAGATGGAAGTGGTCAACAGTTTGAAAGGCGCAGTCTAGGATCACTGGCAAATTTCTGCAGTGCACCTTGTAGAAATTTTGCACTACTGAAAAAGGACCTCAGTGGTCAAGGGAGAGGCGCTTGCCAAGATGGTGCCACTCAAGTGGGCTGCTTTGTCTTGGACAATGTCAAGCTTCTTGACTGTTGTGGTAGCCTCTGACCTCCTCTTGTACTTACTGTATTTATACAGTGAGTTCAGTTGAGTTTCTGGCCAATTCAGTAATGGCAACATCATTGAATATCAAGGGTTCTTGGCTAGATTGTCTTTTATTGGAAATGGTTATTGCTTGGCATTTGTGTGGCATGAATGTTACTTGCCACTTGTTAGCCGAAACCTAGACACTGTCCAGTTTTGCTGCATTTGAACATTGGCTGCTTCCATATCTGTGGAGTCACAAATGGTGCTGAACATTAGGCTAAAGGCAATCATCCCTACTTCTGCCTTACGGATGGAGGGAAGGTCATTAGTGAAGCAGCTGAAGGATTTTGGACACTACCCTGAGGAACTCCAGCAGAAATGCTTTGGAGCTGAGACAACTGACCTCTAACAACCATAGCCATCTTCCTATGTCCTAGGAATGACTCCAACCTGTGAAGAGTGTACCCCAATTCCAACTGATTTTAGTTTTGCTAGTGCTCCTTGATGCTACGCTTGGGAAGTGCAGCCTGGATTTTAAAGACTGTCACTCTCACCTCACCTCTGGAATTCAGATCTTTTGTTCATGTTTGAACCAAGGCTGTAATGAGGTCAGGAGCTGGGGCAGAACCAAAACTGGGTGACAGTGAGCAGGTTGTTGTTAAGCAGCTGCTACTTGTTAGCATTTTAGATGACATCTTCCATCAGTTTACTGACGATTGAGAGTGGACTGATCGGTCAGTAATTGGCCAGGTTTGGTTTGTCCTGCATTTCATATACTGGACATACCTGGGCAACTTCCCAAATTGTCGGGTGGATGTCAGTGTTGTAGCTGCACTGGAACAGTTTGGCTACAAGTTCTGGAACAAAATTCTGCAGTACTATTGCCATTATGTTGTCAGGAGTCATAGCCTTCACAGTATCCAGTGCCTCCATCTGTCTCTTGCTACCATGTGGAGTAGACAGAATTGACTTAAGAATGGCATGTGATGGAGGCCGAGACAGATCATCCACTCAGCACTTTTGGATGAAAATTGTTGCAAATGCTTCAGCTTTAACTTTTGCATTGATGTACTGGGTTGTTCCATCATTCAGAATTGGGATATTTGCGGAGCTGCCTCCTCCTCTTCCTCCAGTGAGAGGTTTAATTGTGCACCACCATTCCAGACAGAATGTGGCAGGACTGTAATTTAGATCTGATCTGTTGGCTTTGGGATCACTTAGCTTTGCCTATCACTTGCTGCTTATGCTGTTTGGCATGCAAGTAGTCCAGTTTGGTCAGTTCACCAGGTTGACACCTCAGTTTTAGGTATACCAGGTGCTGCTCCTAACATACCTTCCTGGACTCTCTACTGATTCAGGATTGATCCCCTGGCTCAATGGTAACAGCTGAGTGTGGGATATGTTGGGCCGTGAGGTTGCAAATTATATTGCAATAAAATTCTGCTACCTTTGATGGCTCACTGTGCCTCATAGGTACCCAGTGTTAAGGTTGTTAGATATGTTTGAAATCTATTTAGCACAGTAATAATGCTATGCAACACGATGCAGGGCGCTCATAATGTGAACCTAGGACTTCGTCTCCACAAGGACTATGCAGTGATCACTCTTATCAACAGCATCATGGAGAGAATCATCTGCAGCAGGTTGACTGACGAGGATGACGTCAAGTATGTCTTTCCCTCTTGCTGATTCCCTCACTACATGCTGCAGACCCAGTCTAACAGTTATGTCCTTTAGAACCCAATCAACTCAATTATCAGTAGTGCTGAGCCGAACCACTGTTGGTACTGGACATTGAAATCCCCTACCCTGAGTACAGGTTATCTCCTAGGCACCCTCAATGGTTCCTCCAAGTGTTGTTCAACATGGAGGAGTACTGTTTCATTAGTCAAAGGATGTAATCAGTGGGAGGTTTCCATGCCCTTGTTTAACCTGATGCCATGAGACTTCATGGGGTCCAGAGATAATATTGATAACTTCCAGGGCTGTATACCACTGTCCTGCCTATGGGACAACATATCCAGGAATGATGGTGGTGGAGTCTGGAACATTGGAAGGTATGATTCCATGAAGATAACTATGACAGGCTGTTGCTTGACTGGTCTGTGAAACAGCACTCACAATTTTGGCACAAGCGCCAGGTAGATTAGGTTTAGGGCTTTACAAGGACCGCAAGGATGATTTTTCTGTTATTGTTTCCGGTGTCTGGGTCAATGCCAGATGGTCTGCCTAGTTTCATTTCTTTGTGGAGATTTCACAGCGACTGACACAAATGCATGGTTTGCTCGGACATTTCAGATGGCAGATTTCCTTCCCCGAAGGACATTAGTGAACCAGATGTGTTCAATGGAATTTAAATCAGGTTTATGCTACCTGTCTTCATAATTTACATGTTTTGATCCAGCCTTGCAGCCAATATTTCTTTGTAGAGTATGTTTCCCCCCTCAACCCACACAATTTTATAAGCACCTGTGATAGTGTTGTGCTTCATCTTTTCTGCAACCATTTCTACCTCCCATACATTTTGTTCTATGATATCTTTGATTTCCCATTTTTCTAAATCTTTCCTGACTCACCCTCCTGTTCCACTTGCCCTGTTTCGTTTTCAATGGCATAAAACACATCTTCACAAATATTCAGTTCCACAATCACTGGACTTGCAATGTTAACTCTATTTCTCTCTTCAGAGATGCTGCCTAACCAGTTGAGTTTCTTCATTTCATCGAGTTTCTTTTTATATCTTATTACCTTTGTTGAGGTTTGTAACACAAACTGAATGCAGCATACAATATTAGATGGGGCCTGATCAAATTGAACAACCGTAGAATTACTTCCACACTTCTGAACTTTAAATCCCTTGGAGATAAAGCCAACATCCCATTAACCTTTATAATTGCATTTTATACCTGTGTGCTAGGTTTTTTTTGTGATGTTTTTACAAGGATATGCACGGAACCCTTAATTTCCTAGCTTCAGTCTCTATTCATTAAGAGCAAATTCTGATTTGTCTTTCTCAGATCCAAAATAGTAAACCTCACATTTTCTCATATTAAATTCTATTCCTGCATTTTTTTTTATTCATAGCCCCTTTCTAACTTGCTCTACCATCCATATATCCTTTCATGTTAGAAAGGAGGAAATTACAGCTCCTGAGTGTTATGTAGCAAACGGAGACCATAGCTGGAAGCAAAGCAATTTCTCATGAAAAGCATTTTTTATTCAAAATGATGCATATTCCATATAGTACCGAAGCTAGGCTATAGGGATATAATAGTGTGTAATGTCCTACACAAGACCGGAATGTAGAGAGATGTACCAAGGACCAGTGTGTGCAGCAGAGGTAGTTCAATCTGAATTAAAGATTAAAAGGCTAAAAAGAGACTAATAAAACATTTATACATATGCTCCCTCCAAAGATTAAGTGGGCAAGGAGTAGGCAATACAGGCATCAGTTTGAAGAATAAATAAACCCTACAATTCAACTGGCATTCAACTCAGACTGCCCATAATTAGGAGCAAGTCAGCAGGGACCCAAACTGCCAGTACAGATTAACCCCCAAGGTTTAAGTTTAAACAATGATTGGTAAATATATGGGGCATACACCATAAAGCAGATGTGCAGTGTACTATCAATGGATCTCATTTAGAATTGCCTATGCAACAGCTATACAATAAACAGGACACTGTTTTATTGGACTTCTGAGCTCTCTCTCAGAAGCTGCATATACCAAGCAGGTGCACATGTTATTAAATAACCCTTGGAGGCATTTCCCCAAGTGATTGTTCCTAGAAAACAATAAGAGAATGGGTAATCTAGAGTCTTGTATTAACCAGAATTTGTGGTAAGTTGAAGGAAGATGAAAATGAGGAGGGCATTTGACACATTAGCTCTAGAGGCGATCCTGGCATAGATCAGAGTTTCTGCGATGGAGAGAGATCAATGGTTTCATTTAGCCTTTGAAAATTTAGTTGTTCTGCACCGTATCTGCTGTTGCATATAAGAAAAATAGTTATGAATATGTTCTGTCAATTAAGCATTAAAAAAGCCAGAAACACAGAATGCTTTCTTTAAGAATTCTATTTTTTATTAAAGGTCCTAAAATGTGGAGGTTCAAAAAGCCAAATGATCTATTTTCACTTGCAGTTGTCAATTCTCTCTAGACAGTCATGAAAACTGACAGCTCTGCATTGGCAGAAATCAAAGACTTCTCATGAGCTCTCCAGGTAGAACAGATGCAATCCTCCCTGCCAGAGCCACAATATAATGCCAGAAACCAGATTTGTAGTATGGTTAATTAATAAAATAATTAATAGGAAATAAATAAAATGCACATTATTGTTGGTGATTCTCACAGCATACAGGGCCTGCTTACCCAGGCCACAACGCCAAGATACAAAGACTCAGAAATGCCTAAAAACCCTATTTTTGTACACTTTGCTTACACTTTGTTAATAGCCTGTATTCAAATGGAAAGCTCAGAGGCACGCTGGAATGGATCTCAATTTAGAAAGTGCTGTAGCAGAAGCCCACAAAAGTTAATGGTCCAATTTAAAGGTGCACAATTGGGTGGGACTGTGGGTGCATGAAAGAGAACTGGATCAGTCTCAGCCTCTACAGTCAAGGCTAATGACCATTATTAGAAAAACTGAAGATTGCAGGACTACTGTCAGTGGTGAAGGTAACAATGTTGTTAATAATGCATTGACCTTCCATCCATCACTTAATCTGAGAATCACTATTCACAAATTGCTTATGGTATTAGGCTCCTTAATTACTTTAGCAGGCTTCAGTTTACTTGTCTAAGTCAAGTAGTATAAATCTAGTGGGCCTTCTTATGGCACAGTGATAGTGTCCCTACTGCTGGACTGGGAGACCCATGTTCAAGTCCTGCCTGCTCTGGAGATGTGTTAAAAAAAACACTAGATGGGATGAATATGCCCTGATCCAGAAGGTGAGTAAGGTTAAAATTTGGGATTTATATGTCCAATATATAAAAATATGAATGGGAAATTTAGCTAGTGATTAAGATGACAGGTTCTGTTTTAACTCCCAAATTGTTCCACTACCCCGATGTCTTAAATCCATCATGCCATTGTCTTCCCTCTGTAATAATTTAAAGAAATTTTAATTATCAAATAATTGAACACTTGTGATAACAAGATATTGTTATCCAAGTTTCAGAGTGCTTCACTGCTCCAGAAATGTATTAACTCTAGAATTATGATAGAAAACAAATGGTAGCAGAACTGAATAAAAACCAAAAGAACTGTGAATCAGGAACAAAAATGAAATTGCTGGAAAAGCTCAGCAGGTCTAGCAGCATCTGTGACACTAAAAAACAGTTAACGTTTTGGGTCTGGTGACCCTTCCTCACCTGAAACAGTAACTCTGTTTTTTTCCTTCACAGAGGCTGCCAGACCCCGCTGAGTTTTTACAGCAACTTTGTTTTTGTTCTTGATATCAGAACTGAAATTACATATCCATCGGGAAAAAACTGAACAGCTGTGTCTCTCTCCTCTAAATAAGGGAAAGCTGCATGGTGACTGTTAGAAGTTTTTAAGAATATGAAAAGATTTAATAGGTCTCTATTTGGAGTTAGGTGCTTCCAAGCTTAGTTATAACCAAAGTGAGGGACCACTGAGTATAACATAATCTTTAATAAATCCAGTAGGGAATTCAACAGAAACTTTATTACCCAGAAAACTGCTGAGGATGTGGACCTATCTACCACAAGGACTGATTGAGGTAACTGGCAAAGATCCATTTAAGTGATAGAACAATAAATCCATAACACAAAAAAGAAGTATTTAGTGATAGGGATAGGAGGTGGGTGGCAGAATGCTCACAAACACGTTGGTCGTAATGGACTGTTTGTGTTGCAAAAATGTAGTATTATACAAATGAAAAACTGAATGATATTCAAGTGTCTTTTTCTAGGTTTGGCAGTCTTTCTATTCTCACCTAGAGTGTTTAAAATTAGTATGTGCTAAAACCTGTATACGTTAGAATTGTGGAAAGTTAATGGAAAAAATCTTTTTGAGTAAGCTACAAAATTTAGTTGGTCAATTTAACAAAAAAATGAGCTGCATTAGTGTACAAATCATCTCCTTGTATCAGAAAAGTAAGAAAACAAACTAAAGTGCAATTTGTACACCAAAATACACTAGGCGACCACAAATTTTACAGAAAAGATAGTAGGTACAGAGGTATCATGCAAACCAACCTGAATAAGAAAATTAATCCATAATCATTTGGCTTGGCCAGCATGTCAGTTCCAATTACCAAGACATTTGAGGCATCTGGGGAAAAACATTGAGGAAGGAATAAAATAATTTAATACTATAGTAATGGTAAACAGAAAAATGCAAAAGGATTTTTGTTGTACAATCAGATGATACAGTTCAATTTGTAGCATTCTTTATACTAAGTAAAATGTCAGAAAATTAAGCTAAGTCTTCAGTCACTCAGAATGGAAAGTGAATAGCAAGTAGGCTTCACAGAGGTTTTGTAATGCTTGATTTCCAGGATCAATGAACATTCAACTCATCCTCATTATATGAATGTCAATAATTTTTACTTGAATAATTTGATTAAATGGAGAAATGTGCAATCATCATTTACATAAGAGCTAAAAATTGGTGTAGATATGTGCTTATGTGTATGTTATACAAGCTGTAATAAGCTAATAGTGCGTATTGTATTTTAACTGTGTTTGTCTTTATACACAGCAGAATCCCACTGCTCACTTTCTTCTTAGATGAGCAACAATGGGATTTGTTCTGATGCCAGTCATTTCCACCTCAATAAGTATGGCTCAATGTCAAAAGAAGATTGAATCTTGTATCTATCACTTAACCTGAGCTCAGAAATTGAAGACCAAGGTAGGCTAAACAGGAATAAATTATTTGAAGGTAGGCAATGTTAAATTATTCATTGGTGACATTCAGAACGTTTGCTTTTGGAGCCTTAGCTCTTCTAAACAAAATGTAAAATTAGCTTTGAGACTGCCATCAATTTTAAAACCTACACTATGTAATGTTTTTACAACATCCTCTGGTCCATCAATGCTCAACAAGATACCTTCCAGATTTTCATCATTAACAACAGAACAGCTAGTTTGCAATGCTTAGTTATAAATACTGTATTGCCATAATGGTAAAGAAATAGTACTGCAAGGGAACATCCATTTGTGAAACTATCTAAGGTATATGTGTTGAACCCAAAATCCACACTCAATTCTGTAGGAAAGAGAGAAATTCATTTTTCAAAAACCTCTTCAAAATACGTATTCTTTATTTTCTCTTTGACAAACAGCAAAATACTGTGATTTAAAGGACATGCTGCTTGTACTGCTTTAAAAAAAATTAATTCACTTTTGGAAGGAGGTGAAACACCATGGGTTGCCTCTTCCCAAATGCTGCATGATTTATGCCATTCCTCAATTAGTTCTTAAGAAATGGGAGTCTGCTGTCAACACTTCCATCGTGTCAAGAAGTTGTCATACTTGCATGATATTAATTTGAAGGTAGCTTCTGTGCACTGAGTGAGCAGGAACCTTAACTTGTGCAAAACTAAGCACATCACTGTCTGTCATGGCACTCCTGTTGCTGAGTGCTGAAGGGGGTTTTCAGACCTAAGTAAATACCCAGAGTTGACCTTCAGCTTTCCAAAGGTTTGCTTGATGAAAAAGCTCAATGTTGCCTGTAACTTATGAGTGGGGTCCTCCACAGACATCATGAAATGAGTTTGAAAGTCACATTTCTCATTTGCTACAAGCATGTTCCTTGGTTTGGGAATGCGTGGAATGTCGATGAGTGCATTAAAGATGCAATATGATAGCTCAGATATCCAGGATATTGAACTGATGGTATACTGGAAGGATTCAGATGTGAAGCACCAAGTAGTGATCATTTCTTTGCCTCTGCTGAGGTGTGGCTCTAGGTCCAACAGGGAAAGGGTCAACCTGGCGCTTGTCACTATCTGATGCAACAATCTGTCTACCCTGGTATTCTAGAGGTGGAGGTAGCGAGCTGCCTCTTGAACTGTGCAGACCTCTGGTTGTAATGACAAATACAATGCTGTGAGGAAGAGTGTTTCAGGAATTTGACTCAGTGACAATAAAGGAATAGTAATATAGTTCCAAGTCAGTGTGGTGTGAGCTTTGGAGAGGAGCCTGCAGGCGGCGGGTGTTCCTGTGTATCTACTGTCCTTGTCTTTCTAGGTGGTAGATGTCGTGATTTTGGAAGGGACCATTGACTGAGCACTGGTGTGTTGCTGCAGTGCATCTTATGGATGGTGACCTCTGCTACTGTGTTTTGGTCGCGAAGGCAGTGAATGCTGAAAGTGATGGATGGTATGTCAGTCAAGCAGGCTGCCTTTTGTCCTAGGTGGTGTCAAGTTTTGATTATAGCACTGTTAAAAATTACATTTACATACGTGTGAATGACTACTTTTACCTCTGGGCAGGTCTGTTATCTCATGATAACCACTTGACATCAAATCATGGCAAAGGTTTTCTAGGTGATACTCATCTGCTGTTGCAAAGGCTGTACATTTCATTAGATCCTATCCAAACATGTACAGGAACAGAGTCAAAACAGTTTGATTAGATGCACAGTCCAATAAAGTACAGATGACAATAACATTTCCCTCTTGCAATGAAGACTAGTGCAGTTCTACTTAAACAAACATACATGAAAAGTTGCATTTGTTTCAATAGCTTGTCATTTCCCTCCACCTGCACCCACACGCGCCCCCCCCAACATAAAACACTCTGGGAAGGAAATGAAGGCCTGGTCTTGTATATGTTGGTAAACATGGGAGTTGATTTGGGTGAACTTTTGCTGCAAATATCCTTCATGTTAATTTGCTATCTGATGCCAATCAAGCACGTGGTCCTGACTTTCCTCGATTTGCAACTTCATTCTCCCTTTAAAGAATCAACAATGCTGAGAAGAGGTTCACTGTCAGAGACTGTTGCTTGGGAACCATTATAAGGAACACAAACGGTCTATTTCAGGCCTCGAGCTTATACCACCGTTTAATTAGATCATTTCTGATCTTTACCTTAATGCCATTGACCTGTCTTGGATCCATATCTCTTAATACTCTTTTATAACAAATTTCTTAATTTTGACTTTAAATCAACCTAGCCTCAATAGCTTTATTTTACTAAGCTTTTTCAAAGTGCTTCATAAATTCATTTCTGAATGGCTTAGCTCTAACCTTAGGTTATTCAAACCAGCAGTCATGTTTTACTTCCCTTCTGCAGAAACTCCCCAATGTCTGCAAGGCTGCATCTTATGATAGCAATTCAGAAATCAAGTGCTGCTAACATGACAATCACAACCAAGAATGTACATTCTATCTGCCAAACCTGTCAAGTTGATGTTATTTATACACAAAATAATATCAAACAAGTAATTAGGGCTTGCCATTTTCAATGTTTTTCTGGTCTTGCTAAATCAATTGAGCCCGAAAGACAGTGTAGCGTAGGCTGATCTGTTAGGCTGAAAATTTCCCTAGTCAATATTTCTCCTCTGAACTGTGAAATAGATTGACTCTTCATTTACAAGAGCCTAATTCTGAGAATTCCTTAGAGTTCTCACAATCCCTTTAGACAAGATGTGAGCTATGAAAGAACTAGCATCTTAAATCATTATTTACTTTTTTAAAATCAATATATTTTTAAAGCTTTATACTGAATACCATTAAATAAAAGTCTTGATTCTACCCCACGTTGGGATTTTTTTAGATCATAGAGGGAAACTAATGTCATCACTCTTCTGAACAGAACCTAACAGCACGCTGATGCAGGCCTCAGACATTGTAGAGCCCTGAACACTTGTTCCATTGGAAGCAAAAAACATCCTGGGGCAAGTGACAGTTGCAGCACGAAATGCAACTACACTGCACGAACTAAGGGAAAGAAAAACGCTTAATGTGACTAATGGAAAAAAAGAAAGAAGAGTTTATGTATCTTAACCAAATCCACACTGAAAACAGAGCAAAACAGTAAATGTTATAGATTATTAGTGAAACAAAGTTACATTTTCGCTTACATTTGCAGAATCAAGGTACAAATTAGAAGCCGGACTACAAGTAGGCTATTCCACCCCTCAAGCCTGCTCCAACATTTGTTTAAAACCACATCAGATCTGACTGCAGTCTTTAGATTCTCTACAAATTACAAATTCTGATCCAAATCTTCCAAGGAAAGGCAACACCCTATCAGTGCCACTTCATTCCTACATTTTTCCAATAAAGTGAGTTCTGCATTTTTGGCATAAACTTCCATTACCAGCTTCTTCAGAAACATGGAGCATAACTGAAATTTAACTGTAGTGTTGTAGTGCTGGATAATCAACAGAAATGAAGCCATACCCCTTTTTACATTACTAGCTGCTAAATTCTGACAAGTGTTTAAATGTCCCAAAGTTTTTGTGAATTATGCCATTTTCAGCTCTATCTCACAGTTGAAAATGTTTTCAAGAACAGTATTGACAATTATTAATTATGCCATGGCCAGTATTTCTGTTTAGGGTGCTAGCGCACAGATGGTCACTAGTGTCGAGCTGAGCGCTGTCTGAGCTGTTGGGTATGGTGATCATTACCTGCAAGAGGCTTAAACATTGCTGTAGGTGTGGTAACTGCATCCAGCAGATCGTACTCTTGAACAGGTTTTAGACATATGGAAAAAAATCTAAGTACATGCATGAAAGAGATAACAAGGTGTGGAGCTGGATGAACACAGCAGGCCGAGGAGCAGGAAGGCTAACGTTTCAGGCCTAGACCCGTCTTCAGAAATGGGGGGAGGGAAGGGGGTTCTGAAATAAATAGGGGGAGGTGGATAGAAGATGGATAGAGGAGAAGACAGGTGGAGACAGGCATGTCGAAGAGGCAGGGATGGAGCCAGTAAAGGTGAGTGTAGGTATATCAGAGAAACAGCCCAGGTCTGTTTGGTCCTGGCCGAAACGTCAGCTTTTGTGCTCCTAAGATGCTGCTTGACCTGCTGTGTTCATCCAGCCCCACACTTTGTTATCTTGGATTCTCCAGCATCTGCAGCTCCCATTATTTCTTATTCAACTGTTGTTGGGAGTCAGGGAGCAGTTTGGTCAGGATAATGCCCGTGATCAGAAGTTTAAACCTCCAGCTTAAATACTGTGGATATGCTCAGTAAACTTGGCACAGTCAGGGAGGAGAGGTCGCATCCAGAGAGGGACATAGACTGAGTGAGTGTATAGTTCAGGGAATTTGGAGGCAGTGTGGGAAGCTGGAGCAGAGGGGAATAAGTACTTTCTTTGGCTCATAATTTAAACTTTTTTTAAGAGGATAAATTGAAGGCCAGAATCAGGGACCCAGAACAGACGAGTGACTTCACACATAAACATAACTTCATTGGTTGGTGATAGTTACTAATGTGACTATCTGAAAATCCTAAAATCCCTACAGTATGGAAATGGACTATTTGGCCTATTGAGTCCACACCAACCCTCACAGCATCCCACCCCGACCAACACCACAAGCGTATCCCTGTAACCCTGCATATCCCATGGCTAACCTACCTCACCTGCATATTTTTGGACTGTGGGGGGAAACCCACGCAAATTTGGGGAGAACATGCAAACTCTGCATAGGCAGTCGGCCAAGGCTGGAATTGAATGCAGGTCCCTGGCGTTGAGGTAGCAGTACTAACCACTGAGCCACCATGCCCACCATTTATTATAGGTAACTCTCAGACTGAAGGTAAATAGGGAAATATTTACAGGCTACAAACTAAAAGGTTGTTCTTAATTTGATTTTTAAAAATTTACACAAAGTAAACAAACCAGAGATGCCAGGTCAGGTGATTTGTTATAACAGTACATATGGGAGCTGGTGGACCCCACTGTGGCTGACAGTGCTCACATCTGCAGCAAGTGCTGTTTGCTTCAGGAGCTCTGGTTCAGAGTTGATGAGCTGGAGTCCGAACTTCAAATACTGGCACTTATGGGAGGGTAAGAGTTACCCGGATGCTGTGTTTTAGGCAGTCACACCCCTTAGATTAACTATCTTGACTTCAGTCAGTGGTCAGGGACAGGAGGGTGTGACTATCAGTAAGGCAAGTAGAGAGACCTAGTAGGTAATGCTGAAGGAGCCTCAGGCCTGGAGTTTGTCTAATAGGTCTGAGATTCTTGTTCCCTGTGAATGGAAGTGGGGTTGTAGGGAGGATGAGCAAACTGACCACAGCATCGCAGTCCAGACAGCAATTTGAAATGGAGGGGCAAACAGAAATGCACATGTAACTGAAGATTGTACAGCCAGGGGAATAGACACTGTTCTCTATGGCCAGGTTGGAGAGCCCCAAAGCTGGGTTTCTGCCTGGTGTCCTGGTTCAGGACATCTCATCTGGGCTGTAGAGGGGCTTGGAGGGGAAAAATCTAGTTGGTGTGCCAACATTGGTACCAATGACATGGGAAGAAAGAGAAAAGAGGTCCTACTGAGGCTCTATGAGCAGCTAATTAGAAAGCAGAACCAAAAAATTCATAATCTCTGGATTACTACCTGAACCACAAACAAATGTCACGGGGTCAACAATATGAAAGTGGTAAATGTGTGGTTCAAAGATTGTTGTAGGAGAAACAGGACTGAATTCATGGGGCACTGGAATCAGTGCTGAGGAAGGAGGGAGCTGTTTCAATGGGAGGGGCTCCACCTGAATCATGCTGGAGCCAGAGTCCATAGAAAACTATGGTAAAGATTAAATGGGGGGAGGACTCACCAGAGGTTACTAATGTAAGAAGTAATAGGATAGTGAGCATTCAAAGGATCAAGAATCTAACTTCAGGTACAGTAGATAAAGGGATCTACTATAAGTGGAGGGGGGGTGTCAATCAACTCAGGTTGTTGTATATAAATGCATTCGATATACAAAGCAAGGCAAATGAGCTCGTAGTGCAGATTGAAATTGGCAGGTATCATGTTATGGGTATCATAGAGACGTGACTGTAAGGGGATCAGGGCTAAGAACTAAATATCTAAGGATACATGTTTTATCGTAAGGACAGGTTGACGAGCAGAGGGGGGCAGGGTTGCCTTCTTAGTAAGAAGTGAAATTAAGTTGATAGCAAGAAGTGATCCAGAGTTGGAAAAGTGTAGAATCTGTGTGGGCAGAGTTAAGGAACCGCAAAGAAAAAAAAACCACGATGGGAGTTGTGTGCAGGCCTCTAAACAGTCGTCAGGATGTAGGGAAGAATATAAATCAGGAGATAGAGAAGGTGTGTAAGAAAGGCACAATTAAAATAATCATGGGGGAACTGGAAAATCAATAAAAGGAATGTCTACAAGATTTTTTTTGGAGCAGCTTGTGGTAGAACATTTAGGGTTCTTGGTTCGACGTGTAATGTGGCAGATTTGACTCGGGAGTTTAAGATGAAGGAGCCCCCTAGGGGGTACTGACCATAACATGATAGAACACATCCTGCAGTTTAAGAGGGAAAGATTGAATCAGATCTAAGAGTGTTACAATTGAATAAAAGGTAACAACAAAGATATGAGGGAGGAGTTGACCAGACTTGATTGGAAGGGGAGCCTAACAGGTATTGCAAGTGGAACAGCAATGGTAGGAGTTCCTTGGGCAGAAATTCATCCCGAGGAAGAAGAAACATGCTAAGGTCAGGATGAGGCAACCATGGCTGACAAGGGAAGTCAAGAACAGCATAAAAGCACACGATGTGGTGAAGATTAGTAGGATGCCTTTAAAAGCCAGTACAGGACAACTAAAATAAAAGTGGCCGGGTTGAGAAGATGAAAAAATGAGTAAACTAGCCAGTAATATAAAAGAAGACAGCAAGAGTTTTTTTAAAAAAAGATATATAAAATCTAAGAGGGAAGAGAGAGTTTTTCTCCTCATTCATGGGATGAGGGCGTTGCTGGCTAGGCAGCATTTACTGCCCATCCCTAATGCCCCAGAGGGCAGTTGAGAGTCAACCACTTTGCTGAGAGTCTGGAGTCACATGCAGGGCAGACCAGGTAAGGATGGCAGTTTCCTTCCCTAATGGACATTAGTGAACCAGATGGATTTTTTCTAACAATTGACAATGGATTCATGGTCATCGTTAGACTCTTAATTCTAGATATTTATTGAATTCAAATTCCATCATCTGCCATGGTGGGATTCGAACCTAGGTCCCCAGAATGTTATCTGGGTCTCTAGATTAACAGTCCAGTGATAATACTACTAGGCCACTGCCTCCCCAATAACCTCAGTATACCCCTAGGGGGTTCTTTCATCTTAGCTCCCTAATCAAGTCTGCCATATTACACATCAAACCCAGAACCTAAGGGTTCTATTACCAGCTGCTCCACAGTGGACATTGGAAAATGATGCTAGAAAAATAGTAATGGGGAACAAAAAAACGATGGAGGAATTGAATAGGTATTTTGCATCAGTTTCGATGTGGAAGCAGCATACCAAAGCTTCAAGAGTTCCAGGGGTCAGAGGCGAGTGTGGTGACCTTCACTACGGAGAAGGTGCTGGGAAAGCTGAACAGTATGGAGGTAACTAAATCACCTGGACTACGTGGGCTACGCTTGAGATCTGAAAGAGATAGCTGAGGAGATTGTAGGGGCATCGGAGGTGATCTTTCAGGAGTTACTGGAGTCAGGGAGGATTCCAGAGGACTGGAAAATGGCTCAAGTAACACCTTCATTTAAGAAGGGACACAGAGAACAGGAAACTATAGGCAGGTTAGTGTGGCATCAATTGATTTGAGAGATTTTAGTGTCTACTATTAAGAAGTGAGATTGCAGAGTATTTTGATGTGTGTAATAAAATAGGGCTGAGTCAGCACAGCTTAGTCGAGGGGAGGTCATGCCTAAGAATTGTGTTAGGCTTCTTTGAGGAGGTAATGAGTAACATAAACGTAAGTTCCTGGAAAATCTCAGCAGGTCAATGGTTTTGAGGAAGGGTCACTGGACCTGAAACATTAACTCTCATTTTTTTTCTTCACAGATGCTGCCAGACCTGCTGAGCTTTTCCAGCAAACTCCTGTTTTTGTTCTTGATTTACAGCATCCGCAGCTCTTCTGGTTTTTTTTTAGCCAAAGGAGAGACAATAGACTTGATCTATTTGAATTTCCTGAAGGCTTTTGACAAAGTGCTGCACAGGAGGCTGCTAAATTAGATAACAGCCCATGGCGTTAGGGGCAAGGTACTGGCATGGATAGAAGATTGGCTCACTAGCAGAAGGCAGAGAGCAGGGGTCTCTCTCAGAACGGCAGCTAGTGACTAGTCAAATTCTGCACGGGTCTACGTCGGTACCACAGCTATTTACGTTGTACACTAATGATCTGGACAAGAAAACTGAGGACATTATTGTTAAGTTTGCAGATGACACAAAGATAGCTGGAGGGGCAGGCAATGTTGAGGGAGGCTTGGACAGGCTAGGTGAGTAGGCAAAGAAGTGGGAGATGGAATACAATGCGGGAAAGTATGAGGTCATGCACTTTGTTAAGAAAAACAGTGGCGCAGTCTATTTCCTCAACGGGGAATGAGTTCAGAAATTTGCAGCACAAAGGAACTTGGGAGTGCAGAGATGTACTGCTGAGGCTGTATCAGGCTGTGGTGAAACTGCATTTGGGCCTCGTGTCTAAGAAAGGATGTGCTGGTATTGGAGGGATTCTAGACGACGTTTACAAGAACAACGTGGGGGTGAAGGACTTGTCATATGAGGAACAGTTAAGGGCTCTGGGTCTGTACTAAATGGAGCTTAGAAGGTTGAGGGGAGGATCTGATTGAAACTCTCAGATTACTGAGAGGCCTGGATAGAGTGGACATGGAGAAGATGTTTCCACTAGTAAGACAGTAGTACCCAAGGTCAGAGTCTGAGTGAGGGGTCAGTCCTTTAGAACAGAGATGAGGAGGATTTTTTTCATTGAGTGTTTTTAAAACAGAGATCGGTTCTAATTTGCTAAGGGTATCAAGGGTTATGGGGAGAAAGCAGGAGAAGAGGGTTGAGAAACATGTCAGCCACGATCAAATGGCAGAGCAAACTCTGTATGGTCGCATGCTGCTCCGATATATTGTGGCCTTATGGTTTCCACCAGAGGCAAACTCAGGGTCTGTGATGCATCAGTTGAGTTGGAGGCCTCCTCCCCATGCAGGAAGATTTGCTTTGATGTTGACTAGGCTGTTTTCTTCATAAAATCATGCAGTCAGATATTTGCAGGAAATAAAAGTATGACGAACAGTCGTGAGAAATGACAGAAACATACAGATTGGTAGATTCAATGCGAATAACAAAAATAAAGTAAAGGAAACTTAAAGAAACATGGTGAGGAAGTAACAAGGAGTGATTTCTGTTGATCTCACAATATCAAACATGATCTTTAATAAGATGGTTCAGTGACTAAACATGAGGGGGCAGCTGCAGTGAAGTACTATCCTCTCCATCTGAATCCAACTGCATTCTCTTAGCCTAAAGTGTATTAAACCTGAATACAATACATCGCAGATTCTTTCAAACATAAAATATACATATGTTGAACTAGGCTTATAAAGAGATTTATAAAAGTTTTATTGTAAAGTTTAATAAAGCACAAATATGAGTTTGTATCTTTCCCAGGCCAGAAGCCAATCCCAACTGGGGAAGAACTCTTTTTTTAAAAATATATCCAGAGACAGTTTTACATACCACTGAACTTTTCTTCCATCAGTAGATCCCTATGTTTTCAATGAATAACCATTTTACATGCAAAGCCCATTAAAGGCAGTGAAAGAGAACTCAGCTCTTTGATATTTTTTAATCAACTTGTCAGAAATATTAATACACATTTGTGCAGCAGGTGAGTCTTGAACCCAAGCCTTCTGGCTCAGAGGCAAGGACACTGCTGCTAAGCTACAGGAGCCTTCTATTCCAAGATTATATGTTGAGTCACCGAGCATTGGAAAGTTAATCAACATTGAGAAGAGCTTATAGAATAGGTCAGATAAAGAAAGTTTTAATCATCACAGATCATTTTGTAAATTATTATTTTTAGAAACAACAGAGATTATCTTTGCATACAATTACACAAATCTGTTCAAAAATATATCAACTGGAATTCAATTCTCCTCAATAGAAATGCGACATTGCTTTTCAATTTCTTCACTTCTGCCCAACCCCTTCTCTTCCCTGCCACAACAAATCAAGCTCTGTTATTCCTGGATATGTCACAAAAGCCAAAGATTTTAAGAAGTACTCAGAATTCACAATTCACCTGTCTTTTAGATTCACATAGACAGAAAACATGGACCAGGTTTCTGTATTTAATAAGAATCACCATTTATTATAAAGACATAGACTTGGGCCACAGGTAAACAATTATAAACCATTGGCATTAACTCTACTAGTTAGATTTCCAAACCCCTTCTAAAATCCTCCTCTATAAACACATATGGGAAGAAAAAAATACTATATGGGCAGAGGGAAAAACTGGAAAAGCAATTCAGAGTCCCTGTCCATCGGATTTATTGCAATAATCCTTATGCTAATCAGAGCATTACTTCTGGATCTTCCTTTTCTGGATGCTGTCACTTGGTTACAAGTAGTATACAGTCACTGGTTCACGGTTACAAAGTGCTCTGACTTAATTAAGTGTCACAGCTTACAGCAACTGCAAGAAAAATAAACTAATTTTCTTCTGGCTTAAAATGGTTTCTTCTGCAGAGAACAGAGACAGCTACAAGCTTGTGGAGATCCAATGTCTTTTCATTATCTTGTCATATCCCTAAACTGTTCAGCTTTCTGGGAGCCAGTCACGTAGTTGCTGGCAGACGAGGGCCTTTGTCAATGATAACTGGTCACTAGTCCACAGACCAATTGGCTGTTATTTGCCAGCTGAATCTCTATTTGTAAACAGTTCTTTATTCCAGCTCCTCTACAAACAATCTAACATTGCTTAAACCAGCAGCTGTGTAAACAACACTTACAATGAATGTCAGGTTACTTGCTTTCAAACAACTGCAGCAATCTTTTATTAAATCTTGTTTTTTAAAACTGTTTTTTCCAATATTAGTCCACAATCAAGAAATACAGAAAAAACAAAGCAATGGTCTTTACAATTGGAAATACAATATCAAATTAATAAAATGTATTGATCATTTACATCACCTGTCTGATCAACTGTGATTGTAACTGTAGCTACAAAGGCAACCCACCCTTAGCACCATACCATGTTAGAAAGGAGTGCTGTGTTTTCCTATAATACCCTATATAATACTCTAATAATGACATAGTGCATGTTCATTGCTGACTGGGAGCTTCACATTTATGTTGCAAAGTATTCAAGCAGTCGTTAACATTAACTCCGATTAACTTATAAGAAAACCAAAGAAAAAACTGCATTTGCTTCTGGGGTTAAACAGGGGCTGTCTACCTTTTGAAAAAAAATTACGGTCAATGAATAATGACGTCTTGCAAGACAAATCTTGTGTGTCAATCAAGTTCTGTCTCGTTCGTTGTGTCTGACTCTGCAATGTTCTATCATGGTGAAGGTGATGTTCTTCCCATTCTATGTGCTCATCTTCCTGCACAAAAGCCTGTTGTTGTTCCCCCAGGTCTTCAACATCCATCAATCCTCTTTTTGCCTGTTCCAGTTATGTAGAGCGCAGCATGCATGGATTATGCAGAACTCACTGTCTGAGGAGTTACCATAAGGCACCTCTAGACCAATCCAACCACTATAACTTCACCTTCATCAGGCCTGTTATCTGCCAGATCATATCCTTACTGAAATAACGGGTTTCATCGTATCCGTGCCTGGCCTCAGTCAGAGTTGCAAAACAGAGACGTCAGCTACAGTTGCAGCGGGTAGCCCTCATCTCCCAAGGGCCATTTTTCTTGGATACCTGGCCCTCAAAATGTAGCAAGAACCTGACTTGTCAAGGATACAGGCATCATGGCAGTTTTCAGGATGCTTGGCACACATCTCCAAAATGATTATTGTGATAATCACAGATGACTTTTACACTGACCATATAGAATCCTGGTCTATAGATGAAGTCATCCACATTAGGATATGGTGCTTTCGACTCCTGCAGCTGGGGGAACCAGCTAAGTTGGCAAAACCTACTGCATGGGTGGCAGTACAGACGTCATCACAGGTAATTTAGATGAAGCAGTGTGGTGGTGATGATGATGACACAAATTGCATTGGTAATAGCATTGATACATTTGTTTGTTGAGGATTGAGATATTCCACACAGATCCCCAGTGGATCCTTGCAAGCAGGCAATTGCATGCAGATTTACTGTAACTGTCTCTTGACTATCATTGGGATAGAATTGCCTGCCAACCCTTCAGTTCACAAATCCTCAGTCAGCATTCTATTATGGTCTCCCAGGTCATCCACAGTCTGTGGCAGCGATACACATACTTGTCTTGAGGAAGTCACATACAGGACAATAAACTTTGTACCTCCTGTATCTATTCTGCATTTTGAGGGGGCATTTTGATTCAACTTCTTGTGGAGGCTATTTGATAGCAGTAGGAGGTTTCTGCTTGCCCTAGGTTTGCTTATTGGTTAGTTCCTCCTCAGTTTCTTAGTGTCTTTGTATACACTGCTCTAGTGTGGCTGGAACTGTGACCTATGGATCCAATGAATGTATATGGTGAACAACAGGAACAAAACAGGAATGAAAACAGAAGTTGCTGGAAAAGCTCAAGTCTGGCAGTATCCATACCCCTCTCTCTCCCTCTGCTCCTCAAGGGATTGATCCCAGCTATCTGTACCTGACTAAAGCCTCCTTCCTTTTCCTGACCAGAATGTTAATAAAACCATTCATCCAGAATTCCTACCACTTTTCACTCTAACAGGAACATACTGTCTCTGAACTCTCATTATCACACTTCTGAAAGCCTCTTGCTTGTCAGTCATCCCCTTACCTGTGAACAGCTTACCCCAATTAACTTCTGAAAGCTCTTGTCTAATACCATCAAAATTGGCCTTGCTCTAATACTGCTTAGTGATGCCAACTATCATGCTGTACTGTCCTCTTGTTGAAGCCAGGGCAGTAGTGATCGTCGATGACTCCATTCCCAGCTGCAGTAAACCATGTCACAATGCTGATGTCATCTCCTATCCTTCTTCTGTTAGTTGACCCATTCAAAATAAGTTATTACTAAATGGGGTAAGATTAGGCAATAAATGAGATTTTAATGCAAGGAAATAGTACCGTTGCTACTCACTGAGGTTCTCATTTTGCTGTTAAAATCTTGTATGGAACACTGGACTTTAATTCTTTGACGTTGTGAATCTCATTTTTCTGATCTTGTCGCTGCCCACACTGTTCAGGCCTGGGAAGATTTCACCCAATGTTTTTCTTCCAACATCCTAGGATTTCGTTGAAAATAGTTTGGAAAACTACATCAATTAAATTTGTGTTTTTGATTTGGAAGAACTTCAAATTAAAATCTAACTCTCTGCAAGTTAGGTATGTTATACCAGCTTGCAATGCAGTAGTATTTCTGAAATCCATCCAAAAAATGTATTTGCACAGATAAGTATATGAAAAAGGACTGTTTCAGCCTAACTTATTTCAAACTGTCTCCTTTCTTCGCACTGCAGTTTCTCAGTCTCCTGGGAAGATAAAGAAAGACAGAAAATAACCTTGGGCTAATTTCGGAAAAAACTTCTGGGAAGTTGACATTTGACTTTTCCCCCATTCCCCGCACCACACCACCCCCCCCCCCAACACCATGCATTAAAAGGAAGCTACAGGAGAGTACAAGAATTTAGCTGTAAAGTTTCCTTTTGGAGAAATAAACATTTCCCTATCTGACCAATTTCCTTTTGGATGTTATTGTTGAATCTGCTTCCACCTCCCTTTCAGGCAGTGCATTCCACATTGCAGGAACTCAAAAAAAAGGCTCCTAAGCTCATCATTGATACTTTTGCCAATACTTTGAAATGCATACTGTCCCATTTCTGATCCTCAAGCAGTGGATTCAGTTTCTCCTGACTTACTGCATCAGAATCTTTTATGGTTTTTAGAAAATCTATTAATTTCCCCTTTAAGATCACCATTCCGAAAGCCACACAGTTTATTTTTTGATTGTAACTCGAATACCAAACCCCCAGTACAATTCTAGAAAGTCTCCTCTATGAAGTGAACGTGATGCTCAATTCAAGGTTGAATCAGTAATTTATGAAAGGTCAGAAAATCATTTTTGCTTTAGTAGTCTAGGTCTGTATAAAAAGTCATGGAGCCTGAATGTGTTAACAGCCTCCTAAACTTGCCATGATGCTGTGAATTATGTACATAAACCCCAGGTTTCCCCGTTCATTCAACTTAATCAAAACTGCATTATCAAATATAATAGTTTATACTGCCTCCCTTCGTTCTTCCAAATAAAACACAACACATCGCACTTCTCTGCATTAAGACTGCATTTCCCACATCTGCCCATTTCACCAGACTTTCAATGTCTTCTGGGGTCTATTACAGTCCTCCTCATCGCTTACTACATTTCTGAGTTTTGTGTCATTTGCAAACTTTCAAATTATTCCCTGTATATCTAAGTTTAAGTTATTGTTATACATTAAAAACAGTGATCCTAAAATTGATGCCCAGGAGCCATCCCTGTACATTATTCTTCAGTCTGAAAAAACAGCTGCTCACTGCAGCTCTGCTTTCTGTCCTTGAATCCACTGCTCCTTTTGCTCTTGCTTTCAATTTTTCTACAAAGTCCATTGTAAGCACTTTATCAAATGTCTTTTGAAATTCCGTACACACAATACCAACTTCAATATCTTCACCAGCCAATACTTATTAGAACTGAGACAGGCTGATTGCACCTGTTGCTATTTCTTGACCATTCTATTTGCCTCTTTCAATTATATATCCTTTTGTTCCTTCACTTTCACTCTCCTTTCATCCCCCTTTATTTGTTTTTCCCTCTCATCAACATGTTAAGTTCTTTACTCAACTTGCTTCTTCACTTGCTTTTCCCTTCTCTTGTTGTTCTGCCTTTCCTCATTCTTTTCTGGTTTTTCGATCTTCTTCCAGATTCTAATCAGCAAATGAAATTTACTGGGGTTAGAACTCAGATATTTTAAAGAAGTAACCCTGTACTTACGATAGAGGGATGATATTAATATGATTGCTGTGGGTAAATACAAAGGAATGCAGCGAAGTTAGCTGGAGCTCACTGGGAAAGGAGATCAGCAGAAAAAGTGATTTGAGGAAAAATGGCAGATGTTTAAGAAAATAGCCAAAAACTCAGAGCAAAGGTATATCTAAGTGACATAGAAGGATGCTATGAAGGCAATGTAATGTGGCTGTAATATGTGGAAAGTGACAATGCTGGTGTAATCCACAGTGACAACATCCAAAGCAAATGTTGGCTGTTTGAGGAATTTCAGTTCAAGAGTTGTTGAGCTGAAGTCTGCGCTGTGGATATGGAGGCACACTAGAGAGGAGCGAGTTATCTGGACACTGTTTCAGGAGACAGTCACACCCTTAAATTAATTACATCAAATCTGATCCATGATCAGGGGCAGGATGGTGCTTCTGTGAGTGAGGGGATCCAGAATTTAGCTTTGAAGAAGCCTCAGCCAGCGCCTTTGCACATCAGGTATGAAGTTCTTGCTCCCAGTGTGAATGCGGGCATAGACTACAGGAAAGATGAGCAAACTGACCACAGCATCATAGTACGGAGTCCCTTTCAATTGGGGGGGCAAAAGAAAAATGTATGAGTAATAGGGAATAGCAAAGTTAGGAGAATCGATACTGTTCTCTGCAGCCAAAACAAGAGTCCCAAAGACTGCGTTGCCTCCCTGTCCCCAAGGCTAAGGCATCTCTTTTAGGCTAGAGAAGAACTTTTGGGTGCAAGGGGGAAGATTCAGTTATCATGGAGCTCATAAGTATGAATGATATTGATAGGACTGGGAATGAGATTCTGCTGTGGGATTATGAGCAGTTTAAGGCTAAATTTAAAAAGCATTACCACGAAGGTAATAATTAAGAATGCTACCTAAGCCACATGCAAACTGGCATAGGGTAAATATCTTAAGAGAGATAAATGTACAGATCAAAGATTAGTATGTGGGGGAAGTGGGACTTTGATTCACAGGCACCAGTTGCTATTTCTCGACCGTTCTATTTGCCTCTCTTTCAGTTAGGAAATGGCTGCACAGAGCAAAACACTCTTGAACTTCCTGGATTCTGGAAGGCCTTTAGCAAATTGGAAAACCAGTAATATGATGCCCCCATCCAAGAAGGAAGGGAGACAGACAGCAGGATTCTATAGGCCAGTTAGCCTAACATCTATCACTGGAAGAATGTTAGAGTCCATTAGTAAAGAAGAAATGTCAGGATATTTAGAAAAACTACATGCAATCTGACAGTCTCAACCTGGTTTTGTAAAAAGTAAACAAAATTTGACAAATTTGCTCACATTCTTTGAGAATAAAGACCGGAGGTGGGTGCTTAAACTAAGTGCAGGAAGCTCAAGTGTATGGCAACACCAGGAAGCAGCTATTGGAGTTCCAGTTTAACAGTTAAAGTCCCAAGTCACTTAAAACCACTGTGTTAGATAAAGGGACACTGGTGTATTATACAAATGGTGTTTTATGTACTATACCCAGAATAGTTCTTCGAGATCTGTGCTCGAGTGTTTTGGTGGATATTACACAAAAGCTGTTTTGTTTCTTTTCAATTAAAGGAATATTTCCGGATTATTGGGATTATACTTTTACAGTGTGTCAAAAATCACACACTTAATATTATAAGTAGATAGTTTGGATTACTCTATTTTAAATTCATTCTATTTGTAATAAACTTCCATCTTGTTATGAACACAAAATCTGCCGCATTGCATGCTGTGCTTCAGTGAGAGACCACTTTGTTGAAACCAAAACAAAGTTATGACCTTTCAAGTTGGATCACATCTGGGATCTGATTTGTCTGGTTATAACATCTGCTGGGATCATAACACAACTAGATTAAAAGTACTATGCAAATAAATTGCTGTTTCACTTAGAAGGTGCATTTGGGGCCTTGGACAGTTTAGAGGGAGGAAGAAAAGGAGCCAGTGTTAGACCTTCTAAATTGCATGGAAAGGTATTATGACGAAGTGTTAGCGTAACAGAAGGGTGGACTAATCCCTCAGAATATACACAGGAAAGAAGTAGAAGGCGTTTCATAGTGGCATACTGTTTGGAGGTATCATAAATGCAGCCTTGTCACACCATATATTTTATGAATATGGAAGAGGAAAGGAAAATAAATTGAAATTATATAAGGTTCAGCATATTTACAACATTATTAAAGGCTAAAGTTTTAGATCTGAAAGAAAATAACAGAAATGATGAAAGTAGAAATATTGCAGAACAAAGACAACAGTGTGGAGCTGGAGGAACACAGCAGGCTAGGCAGCATCAGAGCAGCAGGAAAGTTGATGTTTCGGGTCAGGACCCTTCTTCAGAAATAGCTCTTGGGGCATACAGAAACCGTTAGGTCACCTTGGTTCCAAGGCAAACAACCCATCTGTCCTATCCTCCTTCTTAACTAAAACTCTTCAGGCCTGGTTAAATTCTGGCGAATGTCCACTTCTCCCCCTCCAATGCAATCATATCTTTCCTATAAAGTAGGTTCCAGAGCTTCACAGCATATTCCGCCTCTGGTCTAATCAATATTTTATACAGTGCCACCATAACCTCCCTGCTCTTAAATTCAGTGCTTCGGCTAATAAAGGCAAGTTTCCCATTTGCCACCTTAACCACTTTATCTATCTATCCTACTAACTTAAGGGGACTGATGGACATGTACACCAAGGTCTGTTTGATCCTCAGTGCCTTCCAGGACCCTATTGTTCATTGTATGTTCTCTTGCTTTGCTTATCCTGCCTAAGTGCATCACTTCACACTTATCTGGATTGAATTCCATTTGCCATTCGTCAGTCCATCTAACCAGCCCATCTATATCCTTCTGTAACGTCAGGCTATCTTCCTCACTATTTACCACCCCACCAATTTTCGTACCATCTACAAACTTACTGATCAACCTTCCTGAATTCAAAAGTCTGAATTCTTTATATATACCACAAACAGCAAGGACTGCAAAATCGATCCCAGCAGAACCCCACAGAACACAGGCTGCCAGCCAGAATAACACCCGTCGACCTCATCCCTCTGCGTCCTGTCACTCAACTAATGCTGCATCCAATTTGCCAAATTGCCTTAGATCCCATTGATTCTTAGCTTCACTAATCAGTCTCCCATATGGGACCTTATCAAAATCTTTGCAGAAGTCTAAGTGGACAATGTCAAATGCATTGTCCTTGTATACATACCTGGTCACCTCTTTGAAAAAAATCCTTAAGGTTGGTCGGACATGATTTACATAAAACAAACCATGCTGTCTGTTCTTGATTAATACCTGCCTCTCAAAATGCTGATTAATTCTGACCCTCAGAATTACTTCCAATAGTTTCCCTACCACTGAGTTTATACTGACCTGCCTGTAGTTTCTTAGTTTATCCCTTACTCCCTTGTGCCACTACACGTTATAGCAGATCAAAACAACTGTTTGTTGCATTTTGAAGGTGCGTGTTTCAACTGGGTGTCTCTGCACAAAAAAATGTATTAGTTAGGCTCCAGTTTTATTCCTCGCTGGCTATCTATCTCAAATGGAGTGATGCTAATCTGCTGAAGATTGACGTATTTAGCGCTGGTGACCTGAGGAGGAGTTTGACATCCTAGATCATAGGTCATGTGTGGAAGATGGGCAATGACTTGAATTCCCAAAATTGTGCTTATCATTTTACTTCCTTGGGCAAGTCTGTCTTCCAGGCACCCAGTCCAGATCAGAAACAAACACTGTAGTGAATGTGGGAAGGACACCGTTATGGAACTGGGGACTGACTTCACTGTGAATTACCTAAATTCACTTAAAATAAGAGTCCTGTAGTAAACTTTGTCTTGTTTAATGAACTGATTTAGGGAACAGGGAAAATTGTAAATTTTTCTATTTGATTCCTTTTTAGTGGCAGAAGTAGATATCGGTTTGCACGGATTGAAATATTAAAGAAAATTAGCATGATTCGTTTACACCTCATTAATTCCACAAGGGCAAGGACATCTGGGTGACAGCCACTGAACTAAGTTCTTTTAGAAGCATATAACAGACTACTTTTTTTTGATAAAAACAATGGGGAATCCCCACACTCCAAAAGCTATTAAAGTAGATTTGCGATGTTTGAATGTGAACAGATGCAGTTCTTGAAATAGCTTTTGAAGTTGTCACATTTATTATTATAATTGGAGCTAAGCTATGGGAACTTATACCTGAGCAAATTGAACAGATTATACACTTGTCCTTTGGCTAACGTATTTAAACGTTTAAACCATTGATACGTTTGTGTATGTTAGTCTAAACCACTTCCTTGTACAAATAAACTGTTACTTGGATTTTTCTCAACATTTTCTTGCAAGAGATTTTCATTCAGCTGTTTTGTGGCTGCCATGGAAATTTTCTGTATGCCCCGAGAGCTGTTTCTGAAGAAGGGTCCTGACCCGAAACATCAACTTTCCTGCTGCTCTGATGCTGCCTAGCCTGCTGTGTTCCTCCAGCTCCACACTGTTGTCTTTGTTCTGCAATATTTCTACTTACATCATTTCTGTTGTTTTCTTTCAGATCTAAAACTTTAGCCTTTAATAATGTTGTAAATATGCTGGACCTTATATAATTTCAATTTATTTTCCTTTCCTCTCCCATATTCATAAAATATATGGTGGGGCCATTGATTGAGATGTATAAATTTATGAGGAGCATAGATAGGGTAGACAAGAAGGAACTTTTCCCTTGGTGGAGGGATCCCAGACCAGAGCATAGATTTAAAGTAAATTGCAGATGGTTTAGAGGGCACGTGAAGAAATAATTTTTCATCCATAGGATGGTGGGAATCTGTAAGGGTGATAGAGGCAGAAACCTACATAACATTTTAAAAATATTTAGACGTGCACTGGTGCACAAACAAGGCTATGGGCCAAGTGCTGGAAAATAGGATTAGAATAGTTAGGGACAGTAAGAACTGCAGATGCTGGAGTCAGAGATAACAGTGTGGAGCTGGAGGAACACAGCAGGCCAGGCAGCAAAGGAGCAGGAGAGTTGATGTTTCGGGTTGGGACCCTTCTTGGTTTATGCTGGTTTAGCGAGTGACGCCTATGCTGGGTGAGTGAATGAAAAGTTAATCCTGCCTTTGAATTTCCACATTTAAAGGGAAAAGGTTAAAGTTAATGACACAATCCAACACAGACTTTCATAATTTCTGAAGAAGGTCCTGACCCGAAACTTCACCTTTGCTGCCTGGCCTGCTGTGTTCCTCAAGCTCCACACTGTGTTATCTCTTAGAATAGTTAAGTGCTTGTTTCTCTGACTAGTAGGGACTTGATGGCAAAGGCCCTTTATGTGCGGTAGGCCTGTATGACAAGGGGATCCTTAATTAATTGAATTGAATTAGCTTTATTGTCACATGCACTCAAATGAATGCAGTGAAAAGTTTGTAATGTCGCTGCTTACGGCACGATCTTAGGTACAAGATACGTTGGTACAGTTACTTAAGTACTCTGCACAAAATTTACCATCACTTACCATCACCTTCTCAAGGGCAGTTAGGAACACGGAACAAATGCTGGTTTAGTGAGTGATACCTACGCTGGGTTCGTGAATAAAAAGTTAAACCTGCCTTTGAATTTCCACATTTAAATGGAAACCGTTGAAGTTAATGACACAATCCAAGACAGACTTTCATAATTATGTGCTTCAAGCTGCATCAATAAGCTTCTCTGATCCCCATGATCTTTTCAGCAATTCTGTATCTGAAAACAATCTTTGAAAAAAGCATAATTTTGCAATCATATTAATGGAAAAATATCATTTTTAACCTTTTGCACCTAATGTTACCATCAGGAACTTTCTGGTACAAACCTCCTTTGAATACTTAACAGGAAGAGGTTTTACAGCTGTAGAGAATCTGAAGGGGAGTGGGATGAAGCCGATAGCTCTGCCAAAGAGCCTGCACAGGCATAGCGAGCTGAATGACATCCACCTGTGCTACAAGAGTGTGGTGTTGTGAATTCACAAAGACAAACTTTTGGGGCTTAAGCAATCCTTAAATTCTTGCATGACTTAAGAAACTCTAATTTCAAAAGTCAGGTAATTTAGTGAAATTACATATTCATCCTCTAGAAGGGTTCAAATGTACTAATTCCAAACTCAATTAGAGCAATAGCTAAACTCCAACAGTAACTTCGCCAGAATACAAAGGCTGATAAAAGTGACACCAGCGCAAATTAGTGGTTTGATTGGTAGGTGAGTTGCATTTAGGAAAGGTGAGAATTTTAACTTCCTTTTTAAAAAAAGGAAAATTTAATTTTCTACTTGTCATAAATTTAGAGTGAGTTGTTTTTAAAAGAAAAGGTATGGCATGGGAGTTCAATCCAAGAGTAGCACAGCCTGCAATATGTGGGAAATTTTAGATGAACCTGGCAGTCTGGATGGCCACATCTGCAAGTGTCACTGATTTTGATCAGTTTGAGCACCTGGTTAGAGCTTCTGTGGTGGCTGGAGGAACAACAGTGCTTCCAAAAGGCTTAGTATTAAGTGGTGAGCATTTTTTAAAAAATTGCTTATCCTACAGTTTAAGATAGAGCAGTCAGAGATGAAGAGGTGACTGTTAGTTAGAAGAAACAAAGCAGGCAGGCAATCAAGAAAGTTCCACGCTGCATCTCACTCAAGAAACATTTTTCTTTGTTGGAAAATGGTGTGTGACAGTTCCTCTGGACGTGCTGCCAGAACCCAGCTGCACAAGGAGAAGCAGACAGGAAAGGTTATAGGGATGGGAGACTTGATAGCAAGGGACATTGACAGGCATTTCTGTGGTCAATAGCATGACTCGCAAATAATGTTGTCTCCCTGGAGCACGGATCAAGAATGTTACCGAATGGGTACAGGACATTCTGAAAAGGGAGGGGAAAACAGTCAATGGTTGTGGTTCGAAATGATGCCAATGGCAAAAGGTAGGAGGAGGAAGAGATCCTGTAGCAAGAATTTGGGGAGCTTAACAGCAGATTGAAAAGCCGACCTCAAAGGTTGCAAGCTCTGGATTATAGCTGGTGCCAGGAACTTGTGATTATAGGAGTAGGTAGACAAAGCAGCTGAAGCGCTATCGCAGGACACAGGACTTTAGATTCCTGTATCACTGGGACTGTTTCTGGGAAAGGTGGGTCCCTGCACAAGACAACAAGTTGCGCCTGCACTGCAATAGGATCAAGATCCTCATCTGAGGCTTTGCTAGTGCTGTTGGTGGGAGTTTAAACTAATTTGATGGTGTAATAGGATATGGGGCATTAGTACAATAATGGGTGATGCATAGACAAATGTAGAAGAAAAGGCAAACCAGTCTGGCAAAGAAGCATTTGTAGTCAAATGAAGACACAAGGGAGCATGGCATTCATTTTAATTCAAGTACCTTCTTGTGAGTAAGGCAGATGAGTTGAATGTGCTGATTAACATGTGGTTATAACATTATTGCTGTAACTGAGACATTGTTGGGGGGGGGGGCAAGGTTGGCAGTTCAATAGTGAAAGGTATAAAATCTTCAAAAGAGAGAGGGAGGGATGTAAAAGAGGAGGTGATGTGACAATATTAGTCAATTCCTGTAATAAACAGGAATGACATTTTCAAAGGCACCTCAACAAAAGCTATATGGGTAGAACTAAAACACAAAATGGAGGCAATTACAGAGTTAGGAAAGTGTTGTAGATTTTAAAATTGTTGGGGAAAGATAAAAGCAATCTAGGAAAATTTCAAGAGAAGTTTAACAATAATAGCAGAGGATTTTAGCTTATTGAGACAAAACATGAGAAGATTGAGAGAAGGTAAAGTTCTTAAAATATATCTAGGAGACCTTTTCAAGCCAGCATGCAGGAAGTCCAACAAGAGACAGGACAGAGCCGGTCGTAAGTTTAGGGAACAAAGCAGTAAAGTGTCAAGAGGAGAGCATTTTGGTAACAGGATGCATAACTCAGTAAAATTTAAGGTAGTCATGGAAAAGGACAAAACTGAACCAGAAACAGAAGTTTTGAATTGAGGAAGGCCATCTCTAATAATTTAAGATAGGATCTGGCCAAAATGAACTGGGAGCAGCTACTTGTCAGAAAATCTACATCTGAGCAGAGGGAGTCTTTCAGTAAAGCAGCTGAAGAGCTATTGCAGGACACAGGACTTTAGATTCCTGTATCACTGGGACTGTTTCTGGGAAAGGTGGGTCCCTGCACAAGACAACAAATTACACCTACATTGCAATAAATTAATGAAACTGCAGGGTCAACATATTCCTGTAAAGGTGAAAAGTAGGACCAAATATTCCAGTGAACCTTGAACATCAAGCAAAGTACAAAATTGGAAAAAGAAAATAGAAAGAAGCTTATATGGTACATACTGAAGGCTCAGAGTCCGAAAAGCCCTAAAGGCATATAAAAAGTGCAAAAAAAAGGAATGCTCAGAGGGGTTTAAAAAACATTGGCAGCTAAATTAAAGGAAAATCCAAAGGCATTTTAAGTATTTTAGTGGCAAGATGGCAACCAGATAAATAGTGGGGCACGTTAGACACCAAAGTGGCAAACCGTGACTTCGGTATTCATGAAAGAGACGAACAACGTAGAAATCTTGAAGAGGACTGCAATATGCTTGAACAAGTCAGAATAGAGAGGGATTAGGTAGGAGCAATTTAAGCAGGCTTATAATTGGATAAGTTTCCATACCCAGCTGAGATGCATCTCAGACTGCTGTGGGAAGCACGGGAGGAAACTGCAGAGGCCCTGACGTTCATGTTCAAAGCCTCTCTGGACTCTGGAAAGGTGCCAGAGGACTGGAAGATAAATTACATGATATATTATTCAAGATAGGTGATGGGGATAAACAATGGGACGGTCAGTGAGTTTAACATTGGTAGTAGGGAAACTATTGTTACAAATACTGAAGGGCAGAATTAATCTCCATTTGGAGAGGCAAAGATTAATTAAGAATCGTCAGCATGACTTTGTAAGGGAGAGATCATGTCTAATATGTTTAATTGAGTTTTTTTTAAAGAAGGTGACTAGATGTATGGATGAAGGTAATGCAGTGTACACTGAATACAGAGGTGACGGTATGGTTTTTGACAAAGTCTTGCATGGAGGACTGGTCAAGGCAATTTGGCAAATTTGATCCAAATTTGGCCTTGGAGGCAGATGGTGATGGTCAAAGATTTTCTTTGTGTGACTGGAAGCCTGTGTTGAACAGTATACCGCAGAATTGGTGCTAGGTCTCTTACTGTTTGTGGTGTACATTATGATCTAAACAAACATTATGACGGAGGGAAGTCCAATCAATAAGTTCACAGTTGAATGAAAACTTATGGTGTGATAAATAACGAAGATGAATGTCGTTTACTATAGGATGATATAGATGGGCTGGTCAGATGGGCAGAACAATGGCAAATGGAATTTAATCCAGAAAAATGACAGAAAATAAATTTTGGGAGGACTGGCAAGGCAATGGAGTATACGGTGAATGGTAGAACCCTAGGATGTACAGAGGATCAGAGAGGCCTTTATGTACATGTCCATTGATCATTGAAGACAACAGGACAGCTGGATAACAAAAACAGAAGTTGCTGGAAAAGCTCAGCAGGTCTGGCAGCATCTGTGAAGAAAAAAATCAGAATTGACGTTTCGGGTCTGGTGGCCCTTTCTCAGACCCAGCAACTTCTTTTTTTGTTCCTGACTTATCTGCAGTTCTTTCAATTTTTATTAGGACAGTTGGACAAGGTCGTTAAGAAGGCATATGGGATATTTGCTGTTAGTCAAGGTAATGAATACAACAGCAGTAGGTTGTGCTGGAGCTGTATAAGACGGTAGTTAGGCTACAGCTGGAACACAACATGAAGAGGAGATCCACCAGGATGTTGCCTGGGCTGGATTGTTTCAACTCTGAAGAGAGATCAAACTGGCTGGGATTGTTTTTCTTAGAGCGGAACAGACTGAGGTGCTACCTGACTGAGGTGTACAAAATTATGAGGGGCACACATAGGGTAAAAAGGAATCTCTTCGCCTTAAGGAGGGATCAGTATCCGGGGGAAGAGATTTAAGGTAATGTGTAGGAAGATTAGAGGGGATTTAAGATCTGATATTTTCACTCAGAAGGTGGTGAATATCTGGTACTTACTACCAGAAAGGGTAGTCAAGGTGGGAAGCATCACAAGAAGTATTTAGATGAAGACATGAAGTACCACAGCATATAAAGGTAGCAGCTAGTACTGGAAAATGAGACTTGAACAGATGGTGCTTCATGAAATTTGCAGACATGTTTGGCTGAAAGGCCTCCTACTGTGCTGTGCAGCTCTATGACTCTAATTGAAGCTCTTTTACAAATTCCACTATTGTGTGTATTTGGTATTTAACTTGGCATATCACTCTAGTTTTAAATGTCCCTGACTAAGCTGAATTAAAATTGCTCAAAATATTTTTCTTTTTAGATACACAAATACAAAAGACTCGAGATAAAATTGTTAATTCAAAAACAGTTAAAAATAAGCAAACTTTTTCATACTGTTAAGTTTAACTTTAAAATGTTCTTACATGTCCTTGCTTACCTTCATTAACATTTTTAAATGGCCTCAGTTCATCAAAATTCAGGGTTTACAAAGGATATTTTTGCCAGAGCTATTACACTCTCAACTGAAGGGAATACCAATGACATGTGTGCCTACAATTCTCAATATGCCAGTTTCAGCACATGCAATGTTGGGAAAGCATGCATTGGTACAGTATGCAGTCCAACTGGAAGTGCCTCTTTCCTCAGGTTATAAGCATTGTAGCTTTGATTTGTCAAATTGTTTTAAAACATGAATAGAATATTTGTTTCACTTAACTATTTCCAAGGATTTTGTCTTAGTTTGGAGGAGAAAGATGGTGGGAATATGAATGCAGGTTTGTGAGAAAAAAAATAGGAATATAAAAATAAAAGCAGAATGCTGATCACTTTTTTTTGCTCAATCCAATGCATGGGAGATCATCCACATTATCATGATGGAGCTCACACAGAGTTAAATCGCAGAAGATTTAATCTAATTGATTAAAACCTAAGTACTCAACTGACATTCATACAAACATATGGGCTAGGAGCAGGAATGTGTTATTTAGCCCCTTGGGCATGCTCTGCAGTTCAAGACCACAACTGATCAAAGCATAGTTTCAGATCACTTTCCTGGGTAGCCCTATACACCTCAACATACTCATAAACCAAAAATCCATCTATCCCTGCCTTAAATGAACCTGCCTCACTGCCTTCTGGGGAATTTCACAGACTTACAAACCTCTGAGGGAAATCTTTTCTCATCTGTCTTAAATTGGAAAATGCCTTATTTTTTAAAACCATGCCCCCTAGTTCCAGTCTCTCCTACAAAGAGGAGCAATTTTGATAAGTGCATGCTTACTCCCTAGTGGTGTACAAATACGTCAATTCAAATAAAGTTCTTCCACGCATTCCATATGTTGGTTAAATTGACTAACTCACTGAAAGTAAGCACTTTCATTGGGACTCAGGAGGTTACAGTTCTACACCTATGCCACCACTGCTCATAATAAGTCATTATCATTGATAATAATCCAAAGATATGTTTTTTGGAATTCCCAGAGGGTAGGATATTTACACAACATCAAATAACCCTAGAATAAATACAACAAAGTAGTAAAATATTCTGGTGTAGCATTTCTTACTGGCTGAGCACAGATCTCAAAAGGAAAGGCAAGATGAGTTTCTTTAATGAATCATAATATGCTGTACAAGACAGAGGGGGGAATGAGATGTGACTGAAAAAATGTTTCTACTGAGATCTGTAAAATGATCTTTTTATTATACACTGTGGAGTTGACATACAACCGAGTCCCTTACATCGGATCAAGATTAAGATCTCCTCTACAAACCAGTCTTCAGGCCTTTTCCCCAGGCAGAAATAGTCACGTACTGCTCCTGTACCAAAATTCAGAACATTAACTGATTGGAGTTTTCATGCATTGATCAATAAAGTACAGTTGGATCTATTCAAAAAAATTAGACCTTTCCTTTGATCTTTCAAAATAAGGAATCAAAATAATTCATTGAAAGGCAAACTACAATTCGATTGCTTGGTTTCTTAGGGTAACCTCAGAAACCCTACAGTGTGGAAGGCGGCCATTTGGCCGATCATAACCACCCCAACCCTCCAAAAGAGCATCCTACCCGATGGTAGTGTTCCTATCTCTGAGCCAGGTCAGTTTTCTAGGCTTTGGGAAAAGCATGTTGCTAAAGTAAAATTTGGAGCTTCATTTAAATCAATTTTAAAAATCCTTAGTTGAGCTCTTGTGGCTCAGTGGGAGTGTCCCTACCTCTATGCCAGAAAGTCTGAGTTTTAAGTTCAAACTGTTCCAGAGATGTGTCACAACATGTCCTACAGGTTGATTTAAAAAGTCTAAAAATGCTTCATTTTGTCTTACAGATATTTTCTAATCGACCAACTCAGAGACATGACACATCCTAGAGTAGGTGGGAGTTGAAGCCAGGCCACAGGGCTCAGAGGTAGGGACATTACCACTCTGCCACAAGACATCTCAATTATTTTGTCTTCTAAGCATGTTAATTGCATAAGTACCCAGATAGGAGGTCCTTAAGTAGCTTTCTGTTGACATCCAAATGTATCTTTGTTAAACTCAGAAGATGGTGTGGTGCAGCCAGATTGTACTTCTGTTCAATGACCTATGATTTATAACCTAGCCTCAAGCTCTTGTGAATTGAAATTCACCATCAACTCTCATGGTCAGTTTTATCGTTTTCTCTTTCTTTGTGCCCTCAAATTCTGTCATTTTCCTTCTCAGTTCCTGCTTTAATTAAAAAAGCAAAACAATCTGTAAAGTAGATCTCTACACAACAGTTATCACAACTGCATGAGCAGTTATCACAACTCGCCATCTGAGCAGCAAATGCTAATAGCCTACAGTTCTTACCGATCTTCCAAACTGAAATCTCTCTATTACCGAAAAATGCTCCATCTTGGGGTTCAACCAAGAACTCGTGATCACACCAAACCATTCAGACATCTAACGGCCTTGTATCTGATTCCATAAGTCAAATGTATTGATCTTAAGTATGAATAAAAATAGACATTGGGACGCAGTATTTTGATTTTGTTGAGCTACATGATATAGCAAACCTAAAGAGTAGTCTGTTAACAAGGAAACCTAAAACATTTTGTTTACCTCCACATCTGCAAGAGCTGGCTGGTTGGTCCTCGACGGCTGTTTGGTCCGAGGCCCTTTAAGAGGTCTTTTAGGTGACAGTACTTTCTGTTTGGGAATGATTTTACCGCTGCCTGTCACACTGGAATAAAACTGTTTCCTTATGTTTGCACACTGTATACAATGCGGAGATTGCCAATGCACCATTTGCACAAAAGCTGTCCCTTTTGGGTTTAGGAAGCATGGTGCTAGCCCATAGTCTGATGATCTTCCATCTTGGCCTTTCCATGGGCAGCACAGAACATTTCTTCGAAAATTGTTACAGGGCCTTATCCCAAGCAGTGGAATACTTCCCAGAGAAGATCTCAAACAGAAAGTTCTTTTCATCAAATATGGAGACAGGTCCAAGATTCTGAACAATCTGACAGTCATGGCTAGTGGACAATCAATCTAAAGGGGAAAAAATTGATTTTTTTGGAGAATTTATATTCATCACAATGGAACCACTATTACTGTTTCTTATCACTTCTTCTCTCACATAAATTTTCATCATTCATCTGTATTTGGAAAGTAAAATCCTCCCCAAAGTAGGAGATAAACACTTTGCCACTGATGCAAAACAATTAATTGCTCTGTATGCTGAGCAAGCACTTGATGCATTATATTTAAATTAGACCTGAAAGGATTATTAACTATCTGCCTCTCTGTGTCATCATGCCATCATATACCTAGCCATATAAGCTAAAAATATCTGATTTGAATAGTAACCATGTTGTAGGAAATGCAAAGTAAAATCCTGATCTATTATAAATCAATTCGAAATGCAACTCGATTGTGTTGACAAAATATATTAAATACAATGTCACTATGAGATAGCAGTATTTTCACCCTTTTCCCATGAAAACTAAAAGCCACCAGCCTTGTTCATTGTGAAGTGTATTTCTGCAGTGTAAACCAGATCAATTCTGAATGTAGCATTGTAATCATGAGAGTGATTGAGTGAGCGAATGTGCAATTATATGGCTTAATTAGGTATTTTTTATACAGTACTGAAAGTGTGCAACTAAAATCACATGTTCAACAAAATTAAAATTACAATGGGACCAAACTAAATTATTGGATCAGTTAAAATATTGAAAAGAAGAGAGAAAGTGGGGACAAAGTGGAATTACAGTATTATCTCTAAGAACTTTACTAGTCTTTCATGTTAAGTAACAGGAAACTAAGCTATAGTTAGTTACCCCATCCTTCAGATTTTTTTTGTCCTATCTTTATTTGAAAGTAGTTAAATATAATGTTTTATATGGTATTCCTGAACAAGGTAATCTGTACATACCAGATAAGCACAATGTCAATTTCCAGAACTGGAGCTGTTGTTCTTGACAAGGACGTTGAAAGGGGCATCAGTGTGAACAGAGAATTGAGTAGTCACTGTCAAAATGAAAGAAAACACAAAGTTAGACCCAAATTCATAAATACAATAAGGTAAATCTAGGCTCCCCATTTTTAATCCGCCTCATTGACTGACAGAAGCAGCATTGACTAGTCATGTAAATGATACAGTACCCTTTCCTACCGGCTGAAGAAAATGAGAAGCTCCCAGGAAATTTTAAAAGTCTTATTTCAGATAGTCATGTTTTATGAGGTGTTTAGCAATGCAAAAAATAAATTTATAAAATGAATTATTATAAATGCTGGATTTGTCAATGAATGCTCACAATGTAGTACTGAAATCTGAAGTGCTCAAAATACAAATGTATTATCTCTGAGATAATGGGAACTGCAGATGCTGGAGAATTCCAAGATAATAAAATGTGAGGCTGGATGAACACAGCAGGCCAAGCAGCATCTCGGGAGCACAAAAGCTGATGTTTCGGGCCTAGACCCTTCTGAAGGGTCTAGGCCCGAAACGTCAGCTTTTGTGCTCCCGAGATGCTGCTTGGCCTGCTGTGTTCATCAAGCCTCACATTTTATTATCTTGTATTATCTCTGATGTTGGTTCTGATAGGAATTGAAGGAGGGACAAAGTTCTTGAGAGAGGAAAAGTGGAAGCTAGTAATCACCAAGTAGCAGAAACAGAGGCTAGAGAGGAAGAGGATCAAAAGGAGATTAAAATAATGGGCTTGGCTCTGGAGCAGTGTCGAAGTGCACACACAAATGGGTAAAGGGAGAACCTAAATTAAGAGGCATGGAAGATATTAGGAGTGCATTGAGGTTTTTAAGCAAGATAACAACAACCCCTTCATTTATGAAAATGCCTTAATATAACAAAGCATCCCAAGATACTTTGCCATTTTAAAAATATATTCCTGTAATGAGCCACAAGATGATATTAGCTGTAAGGGTCAAAAGACGTAGATTTATTGCATCCTGAAGGATGAAGACAGGTAGAGTTGATAAGTTTTGGCATTCCTTCCCTGAACCCAAGAACTTTGTAGCTAATCAATTTTGGATCAATTAAAATCAAATGAGTGAGAAACTAAATGGGAATTCCAGCGGTGGTGTCCACCTATTGCTCACCTGCTGAATATCTGATGGGCAGTTTAACAAATAAAAAACAGCAGAGTGTATCAAGATAGATGTGGTGAGGTAGACTGATGCTGCCCCGATACACAATGTCCTTCCTGATGGTATTGTTGAGGGAAAGTGTGCAGGAAAGAAATGGCGGGGATGGAAGAATGAGGAAACAAGAGATCCCAGACACAACAAAAGGCATGTGAAGTGAAGTTTCCTGATAAAGCAAGAAAGTACGGTGTAATTATTGTGGTTAGTAGTATTGATTTTAACTAGGTCTACTAAGTCCGATCATAACTGTTGCTATTGATGTGCATTTTCTATTAACTAACAAGCTTAACAATTTATATCCAATCTGTCTTTTCAAGTATTTTCAAAGCCTGCCTTTAAAGAAATTGAAGTACACAATGAAAATATGCAACTATTAGATCATAAGGCCTGTTGTTTAAAACCCTGGGCAATGTTTTAATTTACTGGAGATTGCAGGGATACTCCACAATGGAAAAGGTCGACGAGCTTAGAGTGATTGCTGTAATGCTGTATCCATGAGAGAATTCGAGGTAAAACTCAAAAGTTGTATCTGATATTTTATACAAACTATTCTCCACAAAGTTTTCCATGCTTACTGAAGTGCAGTAAATGCATGATCAATAAACTAAGTTTGATGTCCCCCGACTACACTGATTCCAATATCCTCACTAGTGATTAATAATTAGCAAATATTAAAATTAAAAAACACTTCATGCAAACCATACTTGTGAAATGTCACTGGATTCTTGTGTGTTGAATGATTAAAAATTTTAATGTAAGATCAGTTGTTTATTTCCAGCTAATAATGAAATTGGTCCTGATCTCATTAATGTCAATCTGGTGGACTTTGTTTCATGCCCTTTAAGCCAATTAATTAAGGACATCAAAAGTGCTCACACCACCTCTGGTGTGCACATGGGCTTGGCTCAAATAAAAAAAAGCAACAAGCTTTTACAAAGTTGTTAAAAATAGATTAGTGAAGATTAGAGCAGAGATAACATCTTTTGAAATCATAATAGCTTCATGATGACTTGCTGAACAACAAAATAGACAAAAAGTCATCATGAAGCTATTATGATTTCAAAAGATGTTATCTCTGCTCTAATCTTCACTAATCTATTTTTAACAACTTTGTAAAAGCTTGTTGCTTTTTTTAATTTGAGCTAATTCACTCTATTTCTCTTCCCAATACCTTATTCATGTTTCCAATCTCAGTTTACTAATCCTTTCGGCAACATGACAAACTAGAGAAGTTGTGATTGCAATGTTTGGATCACATTTTTAGTACAGTTCTTATCCTTCAAAAAGGAATGTACACTCATTGAGAGTTATGGATTACCTTTTTAAAATGTTTACTTTTGCCTATCAAATTTATCTTTTAACCTAATTTTCTAACCTATTAAAATCAGTTCACTCTCGTGTCTCTAACTGGCTATACTTGTTTTTAACTTAACAGAGTTTCATGTTAAGTTTAAAAGTGATCATTTTATAATCTCTGCCATGGAATCATCTATTACAAATTAACCCTATCACATGACAGCATCAGATCTTTAAAAATAACCTGTTCCCTTAGAGGCATTTACAGAAGAATTTGAATATCCTTGATCTAACACTTCAGAGGTCAAATAATATGTTCACCTTTACTGTGTTACAGCACAAGTCAGGAATTTTTACTGAAATTATATAGTGTGTCAGTGAGTGCACACCAGAGGTGGTGTGAGCACTTTGATGTCCTTAATTAATTGGCTTAAAGGGCATGAAACAAAGTCCACCAGATTGACATTAATGAGATCAGGACCAATTTCATTATTAGCTGGAAATAAACAACTGATCTTACATTAAAATTTTGCAAGAGAGGTCCTAATATATTCACATGCCCCTGCAAAAAGCCACTCAGCTTTCATGAAATTGACATATATAAATTTGTCAGCAACTGCTACAAAACTTGCATTCACGTGATGCTTTTCACCACCTTAAGACATTCCAAAGGACTTTGCTACCAACATACTTTAAGTGAAAGCACTTTTGTTTGTAGCAACCACTTTGTCAAAGATCCACAAATGCCTACGAAGCAGAGGACCAGATAGCCTTTTTTTTGTGACACTTGCTGAAGCATAAAGTGTAGCCAGAACACCAGAATTATAGCCAGAGAAAGCAGAGAAACTCCAGTCAGGCAGCATGCAGAGAAAGAGAGAGAGAGCACACAAGAGAAAAAGAATCAAAACTTCAAATCTGATATTACTTTTGTCAAACTGAAAGGGGCTGGAAAACAGCCACATTTATGCTGCAAAAAGGGGAAACAGGATGAACAAGTGGTACAGATTGACAGGTTGCACAGACCCAAAGAGATTGATAATAGCTAAAGCATGATAGAGATATAAAGTGGTTACAAATGAAGGCATAAAGAAAAGACAAGACATGGTGGGGGTGAGAAGGGATGGGTGGTGCCAGAAAAAAATAAAGAGGTTATGAAGAGTTATTAGATTTAATATTCAATCCTAAAAGCTCTAAATTGCTTGGTCAGAAAAAAAAATCTCCAGTTTGCATTGTGCTTCATTAGAAATACCATTAGGAGGCCAGGACAGATATGTATGCATGGGAACAAGATGATCTATTGAAATGACAAGCAACTGGAAAGTTGGGGTCATTCTGATAAAGCGGAAGTTGTGCTCCACAAAACAGTTATCTGGTCTGCGTTTGGACTTGCCAACGTAAAGGAGCTGTGAGCAGCAAATACGGTAAACCAGATTGAAATAAAGTAGGTAAACCAAGATAATGGGAACTGCAGATGCTGCAGAATCCGAGATGAAAACAGCAGGCCAAGCAGCATCTTAGGAGCACAAGGGTCTAGGCCCGAAACGTCAAGCCCTTGTGCTCCGAAGATGCTGCCTGGCCTGCTGTGTTCATCCAGCTCCACACTTTGTTATCTAAGTAAGTAAACCGCTGCTTTTATTACAAGAAGAATAACTTTGTCCGAAAAGCACCAGAGAGAGGCTAGGCAAAGGCCTCAGTGGTTTCCCAAATAAAAGTCGGCTAATGCAGCACTCTCTGCGGCAATGCATACAAGAAGTCGCTCTACAAACTTCAGCTGCTGCCCCAGGTGAGGAGAAGCACGTGATTCCAAGGGGAACGTGACTGAGTGCGCGTGCGCATTCGGTCGAGAGCAGTGCTGAAAGGTTCCAGTGGCTCCAATTGATTCTTGGGTCAACAAAAACATCATCTCCATCCCCGATAATCGACAACACCCTTCTTCGCTCACGCACCTCAACAACTGACCTCTTCCTCGCGGCCCCCAACCACCATCCTCGGTCTCACCAGGTTCTGAAACATCCCTTGCCCTTTCCCCGCCCACATCGCGCACGCGCAATGGGCGCCGTCCCAAGATGACCCGCCCCGTGTGGCGTCACTTCCTGTTTCTAGCCCCCTCCCCCTCCCGACGCAGTGGGACAAGATGGCGGCAAGGCCGAAGACCTTGACGGGGGAAGGTGTGCCGGACTCGCTTTCGGCGAAGTACACCGGGTCTGTAATTCTTTTCAACAAAAAAAACCAAAGAGAAAGGGGATTGTACGCGCGTCGTTGACCCCATCCTCCCTCCGTTACGTTCATCCACCGAGTACTCAGCTGACACACCATCAGAAAGCGACCCGCCGTGCTCTTCTGATAGACGAGTATATTAACATATCACATAGTACTGTAATCTAAACCAGCGACTTTCACAGTTAATACAAAGACGAAAACAAAAAGTACTCTGGAAAGTTCACAAATCCATCGCCTCTCCTCCCTCTGGGGGTTAGACCTCGGCCGGCGACTTTGCACCGGGCTTCCAGTGTCCCTGGGATTGAGATTGCACAAGAAAGGGTTTTATTCGGAAATCAGTCTAAATTCAAATTCTGTATGGTCTAGGATGAAGGAGAGAGCCTCGGGCGGACTCACGCAGTCTGCTTCCTGTTTTTTTCTTATCTCTGAGGGAGTAAAGTATTCACGTCCACTAGCACTAAAAACCTCCAAACCAGACATGCGAGATACTTTTTAAAAATTGCCCTGACAGAATTTGGCATCTTTGATTGCTCAAACTGGATTACTTTATGAGGAAAGTGCTTTCCATTGATGTAGTGCCTTTGATGACCTCAGGTTGCTGCGATGGAAACATAGGATTTTAAGAGCAGGTTTAGGCCATTCGAGCCTGCTGTATTGATTTCAACTGCATTTTGCAGTGAGCTTGCAGGACTGATTTCAACTGCATTTTGCAGTGGGTCTCCTTCAGTAACCCTGGACTTTCTTGTCTATCCAAAGTCCAACTCTGACCTGAATAAATATAATGATACAGCCTTCACAACTTTGAGGAAGAGAATGCCATAAACTGACAATCTTCTGATAGAGAGAGAGAAAAAGTTCTGTCCAAAGTGTTTTCCAGCCAAATTGTTCCATGTAGCATTGTGGACGCAAGTGCCAGACCGAGGGTAACATCCATTATTTCATAAGGTGCAATCAGCAGTCCTGACTATATAAAGACAAAAAAAATCATGAGGGGCTTGGAAAAGGTAAATAATCAAAGTCTTTTCCCCATGGCAGGGGAGTGCAAAACTAGAGGACATTGGTTTAAGGTGAGAAGGAAAAGATTTAAAAAGGGATCAAAGGGACAACATTTTTACGCAGAAGGTGGTGCACGCATGGAATGAGCTGCCAGAGGAAGTGGTGGCGGTTGGTACAATTACAACATTCAAAAGGCATCTGGTTGCGTACATGAATAGGAAGGATTTAGGGGATATGGGCCAAATACTGGCAAATGGAGCTAGATTAATTTAGGATATCTGGTCAGCATAGACCAGTTGGACCGAAGTGACTGTTTCCATGCTGTACATCTCTATGATTCTAAAGATCCAGTAGCCCAAAACTGGGCAACCTTGAAGAGCTGTAGACTATCAGCAGCAGCAAAGATGCGTGCAACTTCATTTTTAGCTTCACAGACTGACTCATTATTCACTTCTGTATCACCGTCATGCTAGGTGACCATGCCTGATTCAAAGAGGAATATAGACATGCACATGATTTTGTGCCAAACTGGTGATACTACAACATAGAATTATAGCATTCTAAGCAGTGACAGTAATGTACCACTTTTGGCTAAATGACCACATAAGGAATGGACCAGCTTAAACTCTGCAATCCTGTCACAAATTAAAAGTGTTGACATCATTAACAGGTTTATTGGCATTACCATTCTTCATTAATAACAGTACAGCACAACTGAATACAAAAATGAGCTGAAGCGTTTGTAACTATCTTTAGTCAGGATTGTTGTGTGGATGATCCATCTCCACTTCCACCTGTGGTCCCCACAGTCACAACTACAAGTAAGATGTTTAAAAAGAGCTACATCTACTGAACAATGTGGAAAGTTGTCCTTTCACGTCAGGCACATTCCATCAGGTAAATTTCCATCTCATTAGCAATGTGGTTAAAGGATTCATCAACAGAGCATCTCATTTACAAACTGCTAGCTGGTGTTCAGTTTGAATTGCATCATAACCACTCAAATCCAGATCTCATTGTCTGGTTCACATCCTTTATCTCACAAAATAACAAGACGTTTTTTCATCAAATGTGGTAACGGGGAAAATGCCTACTAGCTGGGAAATGGTTATTGTCATTGGAAGTCCACCATCTAAGCCTCAGAACATTACTGCAGGAGTTGCCCAAGGCAACATCCTAGGCCCAACTGCTTCAACAATGACCTTTCCCTTCATTGTAAGCTCTGAAGTGAGGTTGCTTCCTGATCATTGCACAACACGCAATATCATTCCCCATTCTTCAGCTAATGAAACAGTTCAAACCTGCATTCAAAAAGACCTTGGCAACATCCAAGTCAGGACTGATAAAATGATGAGTAATATTAGATTTACACCAGTACTAATCATGCTCTTCTTCAATAAGACAGCAAAAGTACCTCCCCATGATAATTAGAAGTATTAATATTATTGAGTTCATAAGAAAGTGTCATTGCCTTGAGGCTTCACCGCATGTTGATTTGAATGTTTTGCTCTCTTTTCAGTATCAGAATATATCCTTAGATTAAATGAATTTCAGAGTTGACAGACACACAGATGTTGGATTGGAAAGTAAATTCTATGAATCACAATATCCTTTGGGAAAATTAAATCTATGAGAATTTATTTTATTCAGCTAAGACGAATGACTTACTGTTGAACAGGATTTTCTTTCAAAATGGGCTTGCAAGAGATAAAACATGACACTTGGGTGTTGTATTTTTTGTAATGCAGGAAAGTATTTCATTACAGATTGTGCTACAGTAAAATCACAATAACTCAAATGCTAGGGGATCTGACCACAAATTTGCCCCTAAGTAATCCAATTTGTCTACAAATGTGTTCTATGTTGAAAAAAAATCTTAAATGAAATTGCAGTAAATATGTGAAAAATACCTTTTAAATTTTTTGCAGTTTAGAATGGCCTGACCTTGTAAAAGTCAAAGACAGTTTTTGGGAGTTGTGTTAAAAGTCTGCTTTTTGATGGCCGAGGTAACCTGAGAGATCAGCTGCCTATTCCCTCCTGATTCATTGGCAAGAGCTTTGTTTAGTGCTGGGAGAAAAGAATATCAGCTTGATGGTCCAGTGTTGTCAGAGTGTAAGAGACAGTTATCTGGATGATGATAATCATACTTCAATTAAAATATTTTGTGTACTTTCCTGATTCATGCTTTAAAAATGCCGAGAGTCATTGAGACAGTTTTTGTGTGGTTGACGACTTGATATATGTAAAGCAAAATGGCTTCTTTTACTTTCCTACTGCAAGAAGTGGTAGCTTTTTGGTGCCATCCCTATTGGGCACAGACCATTGTAGTGACACATAACTTGCTGCACTTCCTATCAATTAATCTTTAAACATCAAAAAGCAATCTGTTTACCTGTGTTAACATGATTCTTGGCACATTCTTGTTCAGAACAGGAATGAGATTATTTTGGATAACAAAGCGTGGAGCTGGATGAACACAGCAGGCCAAGCAGCATCTCAGGAGCGCGAAAGCTGACGTTTCGGGCCTAGCCCCTTCATCAGATGAAGGGTCTAGGCCCAAAACGTCAGCCTTTGTGCTCCTGAGATGCTGCTTGGCCTGCTGTGTTCATCCAGCTCCACGCTTTGTTATCTTGGATTCTCCAGCATCTGTTCCCATTATATCTGAGTTTATTTTGGAGCCAGTCACCTGTCATTGCTGCCATAACTATTGCACCCTCACTGCTTATCGTACGGAAGACAACGCTATGCCTTGCTTTGAACTGGTCCAGCCATCATAGTTGCATGTGGACTTGTTATGGCCCACCTTCTTGGCCAGTGAGATTCAGTTTTCCTGCAGGATTGGGCTGGAGATGGGAATGTTCCCAGCTTGTCTTGAACCACATTATCAAAACTTACTCAACATTGCAATAGGCAGCCACTTCTCATCCTTCCTTGCTGGAGAGAATGCCTGCTTGTCAAACCGCTTCAAATTGTTTGTCTTCTGTTTCAGAGTCATTGACTAACTCAGTGCTTGAATTTTCCACTCAGCAATGACAATTTTTCATTTTGCATCACGGTATTCCACTTGCTTTCTCTACTCGACTTTCTCTTTGATAACGCTTTAAACTTCGTTGTAGGTCTAGCCAAATTTGCAGGCTTTGCATGTTCCTTTACAGAGAGGTCTTGATTTCAAATGATGGCTGGCCCAGAGCTGCATGATGTCTCACTCTAGTCTGGCCTAACTTTGCTCTGATTGGTTGGCATGGTGAGATGACAAGCTTGTCTAATCCAAAATGACCAGTTCAGAATTTTGTCTTTTCACTGACACCATTCTGTTTGCTATGCTGTTAGGCTGGTGGGACTGGCTGATGACTTCAGTAGATCCAGAGTTTTGGGTTATCCAATTTGACTCATCATGATTTTACTGTATGTATATGTGAAAATAAACGAATGAAGGATTTCTTGAATGCTACTCTAATTAATGGGAAATGCCATCCTAGAATATTGCAAACTGGAGGGTGGATATAGTGGAATTTCAACAATGTTTAAATTTCTCAGACTGCTCAGCTGAGATATCATTAATTTTATATTTGAAGTTTGTAGCTGAAATCATGCAATTCAGTGAAGCTTCACACCATGATTCCTCTGGCCTTGAAACACTCTGTTGTTCTCTCAGATTTTGTTCCTTTTTATCTATCAATTAGAGTATTTTATAATACATTGTTTCTTAATGGTATTCACACAAGAGATGTTAGATTTTGCATTAGTCTATAGTGGATTTGAAACTTACCCACTGACACCAGTATCAACTCAGACACTGCCCTTATCATGGATAAGTCTCACCATACCTAATTATTTCACCTGACATGCCTTTGCTTATAAAAGTCAAAGATTAATGATTGACATTTAAGAATATGCAGTATTTAATTTTGTAACTTATGATCCCTACTTTTGTGACTGTTATTTAATTTCACTCTCATTTCTTGGTCAAACTCAAAAGTGATTCTGTTTATACCACATGATTCTTGCGCTATGATGTTAAGTTATAGGTCATTGAGAATGTACTTTTCAGATTTCTTCCCAGATACTCAAACAACTTTGAAATAGTAGCTACTGTATGATAAAAATGCTGATATTGGTTTTTAAATTATTAGAACCAAGTTGTATTTTTTGGGAGCTTATTAAAATTGCAAACATTGATGTTGCTGCCAACTACATTAAAGCAACTTTCCCCTCTTAAAAAAAAACAAGGAAATTAAACAAATAACAGAAGGGAAACAATTACATTCAAGGTAAAATAGATCTGAAGGTTAAATTCTTGAAAAATGTTTATCATTAAGGGTGGTAATGCTGACCTGGCTTACTGCGTTTCATTACTGAGAAAATGGATGACCTTTCAACTGATATACTCTCTGGGGTTATGTTCCCACACTGTTGATCCAACCATCTGTTTTCAGCAAGATGGAGTTTAGTCAGCACCATGTATTTTCTCACTTTTCCACATTGGCCATTTTGCAAATGTAAATGTTTATTGGCAACCTGTCCCAAGTCTGTACTTTGAATAATTATTCTTTCAGTGTGGGTATAAAGAGGACAAAAATAAAGAACTGGCAAAATTTCATCAGTCTCATTTTGAAATCTTAAAATAATTTCAGAAATACATTGCCATCATTTTCCAAACAAAAAGACAGAGGCATCGAGGCAGTATTCTCCGCCCATTGACTGTGTCCAAATGTACTCTAACTTTTACATAATCCTTCACTCTTGGAATTTTTACATGTCTTATTAGTGATACCTTGAAAGTTCAAAAAGTAAAAAGTTTGGAAACCCATGATTTCACAAGGGTTCTTTCGTTTGAAAGGTGTAATATTGCCGTGGGAAACACCAATGAAAATTGCATTTTGCTTTCTGAATTAAAATCTTTCTTTAGGGTTACGTGTAGATATCATGTAAATTTAGTATTGCTTACTGGAAAATATATCCAACATGAGAGAAAAAAATCTCCAACAACATGAACTACTTGTATTTATATCATGCTCAAAATAGGAAGATATCCCAAAGCACAGAAATGTTACAGAACAAAATTTACAACTCACCCACATGAAGAGATATTATGTCAGTTGACTTGGTTAAAGAGTTAGGTTTCAAGAAAAGTCCCAAAGGAGGAAATGGAGATATAGAAGTTAAGAGATGGAATTATGTTGTTTAAGGACTTCTCTGAAAACACAGACACTAAATCAGGGATGCAAGAGACCAAAATTGGAGAGTATATGTTTTGGAGGCTTGTATGACGTTAGGATATTACAGAGATAGGGAGGGGAAAAGTCATGGAAGGATTCCAAGTTGAAAAATGAGAATTTTAAAATCCAGATGATTTGTCAGTAGGCCTCAGTATAGGTCAGTGAGTATAATGGTGATGAGTAAATGGAACTTGTTGTGATTGAGGACAGGCAGCAGAATTTTGCTTGATTTCAAGTTTCTGGAAGGTAGAAAGTGGGAGGCCAGCCAAGAGTGCTCAGAATAGTCAGGTCTAGAGATAACAAAACTTCCGGCACAGTTCTATTAGTCACCAAGGAGAACAAAATACTTAAACTAGTTATCCCTATCTGATTTTGTTTCTTAAGTAAAATATTTGATGAGATTTCACAGTTGTTAAAGTTAGAAGTGACTTTGTAATGAATTTCGGTGAGAGCATATTAATGTTCTTATAGCCACACAAAAATCTTGCGGTATTAATGAAACAGTTGAACAAATTGGATGGCACAGTGGCTCAGTGGTTAGTGCTGCTGCATCACTGTGCCAGGGACTGGGGTTCAGTTCCAGCCTTTGCTATAGGAAGGATGTTGTTAAAGTAGAAAGGGTGAAGAAAAAATTTACAAGCTTGTTGCATGATTGGACGGTCTGAATTATAAGGATAGCTGGAACTTTTTTTCCCTGGAGCATCAGAGGCTGAGGTTTATAGAGGCTTATAAACCATGAAGGGCATAGATAAGGTGAATAGCCAAAGTCTTTTTCCAAAGGTAAAAAAACTAGGGGGCATAGGTTTAAGGTGAGAGGTGAGAAGTGAGAAAAATGTGAAAAGGACCCGAGGGGCAACTTTTTCACACAGAAGGTGGTGTGTCTGTGGAATGAGCTGCCAGAGGAGATGGTAGAGGTGAATACAGTTACAATATTTTAAATACGTTTGGACAGGTACACAAATAGAAAAGTTTTAGCCGGGTATGCGCCAAACGTAGCGAATGAGACTAGTTACGTTTGGGATACCTGGTCAGCGTGGATGAGTTGCAGCAAAGTTTGTGTGCTGTATGACTCTGTGACTGTCTGTGTGGAGTTTTGCATGTTTTTCCTGAGTCTGTGTGGGCTTCCACCAGATGCCATGGTTTCCTCCCACAGTCTCATGACGTACAAGTTAGGTGCATTGGCCATGCTAAATTACCCTGCAGTTTCCAGGAATGTACAGGCTAGGCAGATTTGCCATAGTAAATGTGTGGTTGGTCTGGATGGGCCAAGTGGCCTCTTTTTGCACTGCAGGGATTTTGTGATGTAATTAATTCATTTTTGGTGGTGTTGATTTGGAGAAAAGTGTTTACCCGTGAACAGGGAAAACACTGCTATTTCCAGAGAAACTATAGAACAACTTTTTTCTAGTTGAACTTGGGTCTCACTTTAGCATCTTGATGACACTGTTAACAAAGCAGTGTTTCCTTGGCACTAATGTGTATCCAGCTAAAGCTCAGATTCTAGAGTGGGGAAAACTTCCACGTTCTAGCTTCTTGCTTCTGAGGCAAGAATGGCACCATCTGAGAGAAACTGGAATTCCAATAAAAGCAAGATTCATTGACCATTTCACTTCACTCCACTCCACTGTGGCTATATTTTCAGGGAATCATCTCTGCAATGTGCTTAAGCTGTGACCCAGGAATTGAGATAAATACATAACATTAATAACAAAGATTAAACCTTTGTGCATCTACAGTTGTTGGAATAAAGACGTGCACTTCTGCAGTGCCTCTTACTCGTCCCTGACACCCCAAAGTGTTTTATAGTAGTTCAAGTAAATTTTTAAGTGTAGCCTGTTGTTGGAAAAGCAGCCAACTTATAAACAGCAAAGCCCCAATAAAGACGATGTGAAAACGAAAAGATAATCTGTTTTAATCGTGTTGGTGTATCAGGTCTCCCTTGCTCTTCAAATCATGTAAGGGGTTCTTCTATTTCCACAGGAGAGGGTAAATGTTAGAAGGTAGGTTCATGTTTGATCTGAAAGATTGATTTGCCTAACATGCCTACTGCACTATTTTCCACACCTGTCATCCCATGGCCTTTCAAAGTGCGTTCTCTGTTGTTGCTGAATCTGAGGTTGTTTAGCAAAGTTGGACAAATTTATTTTACAAAAGGCCCACACAATCAGCAGGCAGAGAAAAACTTATACCTGTCAAGGTTGAATTTGAATGCAGGTCCCAGTGGTCCATGTAATTTCATATATAGTAAAGAGAAATCTACAATATCAAAGTTTGTTCAGTGGGTTCATTTTTGCAACTCAGCCGATCTTAGCTTGTACATTGTAAGTGTTCCCTGCTGCACAGAAGCCTGGTTCAATTGCAACAAAATACAGTATTGATTTTATGCCATATTTGCGGTTTCCTATTATAGTGCTTTCCTGTTATTTCAAGGTTTTTCTTGATATGCCAGAGAAGTAATATTTTGGTTATTTGGGTGATCAGCCAGTTATGCCAAAAGAATCTTCCATGATCCTGACATTGTACTGAAAAATCTGTACTAACTTATTGCATCCTGTAGCCATATAACCTTCCTGATGTACAGTATTTCTTTGTTGTAGGTCATTTGCATACTTAACTATTAGAGACAGACTGCCACGGATACTGACTAAAGCTATTGATTCAGTACATCGACACATGGATACCTTTTTTGAGAAACATGGACAAGTGAGTGGAGATTGACTGTTACAGAAATGTAACTTTACTAACTTGTTCAAAAATAACGTTGGAGTGCAGAGGAGTTTTAATAGAAAGACTGTGAGACTTCAGTTACGTGAAGAGACAAAAGAAACTTGGATTGATCTCAGCCCAGCGCAGTGAAGAGGAAAGGGAGGATGCAGGTCTGAGACATTTAACAGAGGAATTAATAAAGGTGTTCAAAATTGAGAGGCTTTAATAGATTATAAAGAGATAAATCATTTCTAATTGCACGTGTCAGTAACCAGAAGACATACTTTTAAGGTAATTTGCTAGAAATCCAGCAGAGGGATTTAAATTTTTAAAGCAGTATGCCATGTCTTATGGTCTGGAATGATTTGCTGGAAAAGATGGTGGAAACAGATTTAATAGTAAGTTTTGAAGGGGAATTGTATACTGTGCATACTTAAAGGAAAAATATAGTTTGCTGTGAGAAATGAGCAGTGGCTTGGGACTAACTGGATAGTGCTTTCAAAGAATTGGTGCAGACACATTAAGCCAAATATCTTCCTTTTGTGCTGCATGATTCCATGATAACTTTTTGAAATTGAAAAGTTTTCAGATGAGCTTGGTAAATTTTGCTAAGTTTTGACAGTGGGACTTAGTAATGTACCTAACATAAATAAGTAAAGCAGGTGTAAATTTCAATATTAAAATATTAAAGGAGGATATTGTTCTCAGCATTGTAAGGCTAGAGTATTGTTTTATTTCTGATCGGTAACTTTCATTTGCTACTCCATCTGCTTGTTTTCTTTTGTTAAAGTTATTCTGCAAAGACTTGGATCAAAGCTTTAGGTAAACTGACAGATTCTATTATTTGGAATTAATAGGCTATGGCTGGCTTCCCATACACAAGATTCTACAGATATCAGATTAAGAATACATAATTTAAATGACATGCTGTTCTCCCCAGGTTGATTATATTCCACATTAGCCTAATTGCCGCTTTCATCTTACCCTAATAGCTATTATATTCCCTTTTTCCTCATGTATACAGTAAATCCCACTTTTAAAAACATCAATCCTGTTTGCTTCAGCCACTCCATGTGACAGTGAGCTCCAATTCTCACCACATTGTGAAAAAACAAAACAAGAACTATCTGACTGAACTGTAATGTTTTGATTTTGAGATGAATCTGTCTTCAGGTAGGAGACAAAGTAAGGATACACAGTTCTTACTCTTTTGGGTGGAATGGAACAATGATATCTGAAGTGCCTTAGCAGTTCAACATACTTTTGGGTTGGATGAAGGAATAGAGAGTTATTCATCCAAATTGATAGGTGACATTTAAATTTGGGGACACAATGAGTTGTGTTTGGCAGGAGGAGGTAACAAATGAAGGAGGAAGATTACCTGAGGAGACAAAGCAATTATAATTCCAGTTCAATGAGGAGAAGTATGAGATCGTCCATTTTTGATCTGGGGAAAAAAATACAATATTTTGATTATGGTGGACTACTAGGAACTTCCAAGGCGTTTAGGCGTTTATGTATACCCCTGGGACCAAAGCCTCCCCTGTTAGACCCAACTCAGCCTCCTTGCTACTGGTCCTGATCCAAATAGAAATAAGACTGCATTTCTGAGGAACCTCCTGAGTGGAACCTCTTCTTGGAGATGTGGATCTCCTTTTGCGGAATCACAGTGATAATCAGAGTGAGATTGCTACTCCTCGGAAAAAGTGGCCCACTGACTTTATTTCAAGGGGGCCAGAATTCAGAAGAAGGAGGGAGTGATGCTTCAATTGCATGCAACCATGGTCAGATTGCATTTGGAAGAAAACATTCAATTTTGAACATCAAACCTCAGGAAAGATGTAATGGCCTTGAAGGTGGTACAGTGCAAATTCACCAGAGTAAACACGCAAGAATGTGAGAATATCCATCTAACTCAGTGTTGAATATATTTAATGATCCAGCCTCATTGCTTTCTGGGGAGAGAATTTCACGGACCAACACTGAGAGAAAAAGATTCTTCTTATTCATCTTAAACGGGAAACCCCTCATTTTTAAGCTGTGTCCTATACTCCCCTATGAAAGGAAACATCCTCTTAGTATCCACCTTGTGAATCCCCACAGAACCTTACATGTTTCGATAAGATCACCTCTTATTCTAATACATTTTGGTGGGTATAGGCCCGATCTGCACAACTTTCTCTTCGTTTTTCCCTTCATTCCCAGAAATTAGTTGAATGAATCTTCTTTCAATTGCTTCTAATACAATTATATCTTTACTTAAGGAATTAAACCAAAACTGTACACACTTATGGACAGGAACTAAAACAGAAGTTGCTGGAAAAGCACAGCAGGTCTGGCAGCATCTGCAAATAGTAAATCAGAGTTAATGTTTCAGGGTGTGGTAAGTGGGACTAATGTAGATAATAGTTTAGTTTTGCTGGTACAGACTTGATGGGCCGAAGGTCCTGTTCTGTACTGTATGATCCTATAACTCTGCACTCCAAATGCAGTCACATTAAAGTCCTGTATAGGTGTAACAACACTTCCCTTCTTTCGTACCTGATTTCCTTTTGCAAACAGGCCAGTGTTCCAATTGCCTTCCAAACTACTTGATCCACTCACATGCTACCTTTTGTGATTCGGAATACAGTACTAACATTGCTTTGTACTGCAGCATTGTGCAATTTCTTCGACTTTTCATAACTATTCTGGAGTTGTTTGTTGGTTCGCCGAGCTGACTGGTTAAAATTGGTTAAAACTGGGTAAAACATTAGTACTATTCTGCATTCCAGTCATCCTACCAAAGTGGACAGCCTCCTGTTTCTCACATACTGCATTTACTAAATCTTTTATTCTTTGATACCAAACTTGGTACCAAGTTTAAAATGTTAAATTCAGTTAATAGGTTGCATAGATCTACTTTGGCTAGAGTTTAGAAAGTTTAGTGGTGAACTTAAAAGATAATTGAACTTTATTGGGTGACTAGATAGAGTCAATACAAATAAAATATTTCCAGTGTTGAAGGAATCTCAAACAGGGTTATTATTTCAGAACTCCAGCTAGGCCATCTGGGAGTGAAATCAGGTGTATTTATTTTTGTTTAGAGCAAAGTGAAAATGTAGAATTTGATTCTCCAAGATATGTGTGCTTGATCAATTGAAATTTTAAAGAATGACATTATTGGATTTTTGTTACGTAATAATGAGAGAATATAGCTAATGGTGTTGTGATGTCAATATACCGTGCTGTACTTAAATGAAAGAACGGATTGAGAGTCTACGTTATGTTTGTGAATGTTAGCTAACATATCCTACAGTTCTTCAAATAGTTCCATGGGATCTTTTAAACTTGCCTGACTAAGCAAACGGGCTGTTAGCTTAATGTTGGTTCATCTGCTAGATAGCGCCTCAGAGTGCAGCACTAGAGGGCCAGCCTATATTTTGTTTTTACTCAATTCTTGGAGTGGTGCTCCAATTTTCTAATTCTTTATTCTTAATAGAATAAAGAGATTTAAGTACAGCGATCTCTTTCTTGTCCTCTAATGTCAAGAAATCTCTGATCATTAGAGCAGAAGAAATAGAACAAGAGTAGACCACTTGGCCCACCGAGCTCCTCTGCCATTCAATAAAATAATGGCTATCTGATTGACTCCACTTTCCTGTCTGCCTCCACAGCCTTCAACTCACTGTGCAGCCAATGAAACAGAGCAATTACAATGCATATTAAATGAACATTAATGTAGCACTAAAAAAATTAGGTGAATTAGCAAAGAGTATTGAAGATTGTTGGGAGTGAAGAGGATGCTGAGGTTAAATTGGGATGCTCTTTGACCAAAATCTACAAGCACAGAATATTATTTTCTTACTTTGTGATTCACTTGTAATGAATTATCAAAAACAAAATTGCCCAAATAGTGTCATAATTTATCAGCTTATTTGTGTGTCAGATCATCAAGTTTTGTGAGAAACGGGAACGATATGTATAAATTGTTTTAAAGTATAAAAATTACATAACAAAATGTTCGATTTGTATTTTGTCATATGTTGCATAAAGAATAACATTAGTTTATGATAATTTTGCCTAAATGTATCTAAGATGATGCTGTGTATTTTTCTAGGAAGGTGTTGAGGCAGAAAAGAGAGCTATCTATCTGTTGGCTAAGTTACGAAATGAGGTGCAAACTGACAAGCCAGCACTACCACTTACAGATGGATTACCTGATGTTGACTTGTGGAATGAATACCTAGAACAGCAACAAGCTAGACTGGATAATGATGAATGCCCCAGCTGGTTTAAATCACCCTGGTTGTACATGGAATGTTACATGTACCGTAGGATTCAGGAATCACTACAACTCAAGTGAGTAAAGTGATGCATTAAAAGTAAATTTAAACATTGAAAGAAATTATGTCTATAAAATAAACCGAGGATAGAAGTTGCATTTGAAGGGTAGAAATTGCATTTGCACGGTGTCTTTACATATTTATCAGTTTGTTCTCCTATTTTTAAGTATTTGCGTATCTATAACCCTAAATTGCTCTGCTCCTCCTGACGTTTTACCATTGAGAGTGTGTTCTTTGTACTGAAATACATCACTTTTTTTTCCCCATTAACTAAATTTCATTCATTATCAATGCATTAGTCAGTCTCTATACTCAGGAAACAAATGTCCCTTTCTCTAAACCAAACATAAAAGTTTTGTGGCATTTGTAAATTCAAAATTGTGACCCCATGATTCCTTGGCTACGGATGTAATACGTTGCCATATAAAAGCATTATTTTATCTCATTGTGAAACACCTGAGATGTTTTTCTTTGTTAACATGTATGTAAATAAATATAATCATTTATTTTTGTCTGAACAATTTTACAAGAGATCAACTAGAATTGATGAGGTTAAATAGCAAGAAATGTTGAACTTTCAGCTGTAAAGTCTGTAACTTAATTTAGTTTTCTCTTTTGTGCGTTGCAGTCCTCCCATGTGTGATTTTGATGTATTTAATGAAGCAAAGACCCAAAGTTTCTCAGGGTCACAGCAAGCTATCATTGCTCTTTGTACCTACTTTCTGGAAATTAATAAGAAAATAGAACACTTTAAGGATACTCAACTCAAAACTGAGCTTTTTCTGCTCATGCAGGTAGGTCTTACCTAAGTAAACAGTGTATTGATTTATACTTGTGTAGATACTATTAATATTGAGTATAGCTGCGAAGAAGTCCCAATATCAGTTATTACTTTATAATAATTGGCTCATGATTCACTTGGGGTTTTTGAGCTTGGTGATGATACTTGGTATCATACAAAAAACTGCAATGCAAAGCTTGTTAAAGAAAGAAGTTTGAGTAATTCCTGGCTTTTATTCAGTATGGTTTCAAAGTAAAAGATATAGCTAATGTTAGCTTCTGAGTTTTATTTCACTATGTGTTAATCTAAACAAGACCTCATTAACAGTGTGTCTGCAATACTGTTGGAGCAATGCAAATGTCACAAAGAGATGTAAAAAGCAGTTGTATCTTCAGAGGTAACTTTTCAAGGATAGGCATGATATTAATGTCTCAGTGTAATAATATTAATATTATTGTAGATCAAAAGGAGCAACCAGCAAGATCTGTAAACTTTGTAGTTAGTTATTTTCCTAGAATTCTTGGGGAGTTAAAAAGCAGAATAGGTAAAGGGGAAGCAGTAATGTAATATAGTGGATTTCCAGAAGACATTTGATAAGGTACTACACGTTGGGCTACTAAATAAAATAAGAGCCCATGGTGCTGGAGCTAGTAGATTAGTGTGGATAGGGGATTGGTTAACAAATGGAAGACAGAGAGTTGGAATAAGGGGACATTTTCAGGATGGCAACCTGCAATGAGTGGAATGCCACAGGGATTGATGCATCTCCAATTATTTACAATATATGTTAATTACTTAGATGCAGAAAGTGAATATATTATAGCCATGTTTGCAAATGACAAAATAGATAGAAAGGTAAGTTGTGAGGATGGCACAAAGAGCATACAGAGGGATATAGAGAGGTAAAGTGAATGGGCAAGAATTTGGCAGATGGAATACAATGTAGGAAAAGGTGAGGTTATGCACTTTGGCAGCAAGAATAGAGGAATTGAATACTATTTAAACCGAGAAAGACTGCAGAAAGCTATGAAAGAGAGGGATTTGGGAGTCCTCATCCATGAATCACAAAACGCTATTTTCCAGATTCATTAGAATAATAGGGAAGGCAAATGGAATGTTGGCCTTTATTTCAAAGAGAATGGAGTAGGTAGGTTTTTCCAGAATCATACAAGGCACAAGTTAGACCACAGCTGGAATACATTGAACAGTTTTGGGCCCCTTATCTGAAGAAAGATCTGCTGGTTTTGGAAGCAGTCCAGAGCAGGCTCGTCAGGCTGATATCAGGTGTGGAGGGACTGTTTTAGGAGGAAGGCTTGAGTAGTTTGGGCCTGTATTAATTGGAATTTAGATGTATGAGAGGCAACCTTATTTGAACATACAAGATTCTTCGGGGACTCAGCAGGGTAGGTACAAAAAGGTTGTATCTCCTTCTTGGAGAGTGTAGGACTAGGCAGCATAACCTCAGAATAAGGAGTCACATGTTTAACACAGAGATGAGGAAGAACTTTTTTCATCTCAGATGAGTGAATTTGAAATTCAGGCTGTTGATATTGAGTCATTCGGTATACTCAGGGTTGAGATAGACAGATTTTAATCAGTAAATGGAATCAAGAGTTTAAGGGAAAAGGCAGGAAAATGGAGTTGAGGATTATGAGATCAGCCATGATCTCGTTGAATTGCAGAGAAGATACGATGGACTGAATGATTACTTCAGTTCTTATGAATTCTGGTTTTATGATTTTAATCAACTTGTTTGAAAATGTTATGACAGATGTCCGGGGTAGGTGGGGCTTGAGCTAGACCTGCTGGACCAGAGGTAGGAATACTACCACTGCACCACATATGCCTCACAAGCACACTCTATCTACAGCCAATTACACACAGATCAGCCTTTTTAAATTTTCGGTCCGTTGAGATAATTCATGTTGTTTTCTTGAGGTAAAGGGAGGCACTACATATCCATCTTCATATGATCCTTCATAAAGGTTCAGTCTACCCATATCCATCAATTTGCAGACTTGCAGAAATTATGTGCTTGTCAATCTATTGTTGATTACTTAGTTATCGGGGATCAGTTACATTTGTCTTACGTAAATAAAAATAATGTACTGTTGATGCTGGTGATCTGAAATAAAAACAGAAAGTGCTGGAGAAACTCAGCAGATCTGGCAGCATCTTTGCAGAGAGAGGCAGAGTTGATGTTTGAAATCCAATATGACTCTTCTTTGAAGCTGTCCTTATATCTGAGCTTACAAAGTCTGCCAAGGCTGCTGTAAGCACATCGAAAAACTTAAAAATCATTGGTGTAAAAAGGCATGGGTTACACTAATCTGTATCAAATAAAATGCTTAAAAGATTTTCTTTTAGAATTGCCAGCTCCCAGTTTGTTTAAAATAGGTAAATTATTTATGCACACTGCTAATATTTGTTTTGTAATTTGGGGAACTACATGGAGACTTAACAAGAAATGCTTTATTCTTCGAATTTCATTTGAAATCACTAACTTATATGTCTATTTTCTAAAAAGAAACTGAATGAATAGCATACAATTACAAACAGGATTCAAAGCTGCACAGTTACTTAGCAAAATAATTAAATGCCCTGAGGAGGTTTTACTTTCTGGCCTGTTTCAGTGCATTTAGTATAGCCTTGATGTTTAACTCAATGATACCATTGATTTATGTGTATGTCAAGTTGCTGATGCAAGTGGAATTTGGTTACTCTGAATTGCGATTTCCTGAACAGAACACATCACTTTTCAAATCACCAGGCCAAGAAAATTCAAATAGAAAAACTGCTAAATTATCAATAAAAAGCCAAAAGTATTGATTTACTCGAGTTTCTATTTGGCCATATATAACACACCAGCTACAGATCAGACATATTTCTAGGGAATGCCTTTTTGTGTCAAAGAGCAATGTTATCTGTAGGGGAACAAGCAAGGTTTCAACCAGTGTACTTTTAAGCTGTCCAAAATCCAACTGTAGTAGCAATTTTTTATTTGAAAATATTTAGCTGGGTGGCGTTGCTGTTTGCAGTTTTTACAGTTTACACATCAATATTCTCAAAATTCTGATTTGTGGTCATGGTAATAAGTCTGCAGTGTTAAAAATAAAGTTTAACTGTTTCTTATTGTAATATTCAGATTTTGTTACTTGCTATCAATTCTGTTAAAAAAAACACAGTCAATTGAAAATTTTTAAACCACACTGTCAGGACAGTTTGAAAGAAATACCAGTATAAAGAGAAGCCAACAATACTCTGAAAGGTGGTTACTAATTCATTTACTCTGGACGCTGATTGGTGAGGTGTTTTCATGGAGAATGAAGCAATTAGATGATGACTAAAGGTTAAGTGCCAAGCTTTGATTAAATTTTAAACCAGAAACTCAGCTAGACTTTCCACATAAACACAGTGGCTATAATAATAGGACAGAGGTTAGAAATACTGTGTTGAGTAACTCACTTCCACACTCCCCAGAACCTGTCTGTCACAAGGCACAAATCAAGAGTGGGATGGAGTACTCCCCATTTGCCTGGATGGGTGCAACTCCAACAACACTTAAGAAGCTTGACACCATCCAGGACAAAGCAGCCCGCTTGATTGGCACCACATCCACAAACATTCACTCCCTCCACCATCGACGTGCAGTAGCAGTGTGTACTGTTTACAAGATGCACTGCTGAAATTCACCAAAGATCCTCAAACAGCACCTTCCAAAACCACAACCATTTCCATCTCAAAGGACAAGGGCAGCAGACACATGGGAACACCATCACCTTCAAGTTCCCTTCCAAGCCACTCACAATCCTGACTTGGAAATATGTCAGCATTCCTTCCCTGTTGCTAGTCAAAATCCTGGAATTCCCTCCCTAATGGCATTGTGGGTCAACCTATAGCAAGTGAACTGCAACGGTTCAAGGCTGCAGCTCATCATACCCTTTTCAAGGGCAACTATGGATGGCCACTAAATACTGGTCAGCCAGCGATGGCCATAACCCACAAATGAATATTAAAAAAAACAGGCTGGTTGACTTTGATTATTGAAGGCATTACCCTGAGAAATTAACTAGAGTTGTCACCTAATTTTGTTGAATTGAATCCCATTATCTCTGATACAATTCTAAATTGATTGTCAGTATATTTTTTGCAAAGTCTGGACAGCATTTACTCCAGCATTCTAATGTGGAATCATAACTAATGTAGGACACTATTGAGCTTTGCAAGCCAAATATGTTGGGTATGGTCAGTAACTTGCCTTTTGCAACAGCCAAGTTGACAGGTGGTTTGATATCATCTGCCAGTTTTTGGAATATATGGCCTACAAAACTGGTATCATACTGGCATTGAAACTAAATTACCACATTACACATTCGTGCAACACCTTTTTTTCTTGATAGCAGCATCTTGTCCGTGACAAATACCACTTCATGGTAGCAGTGCGAAACTGCTAACTTCATCCGCTGCTCAAATCTGTACCATTCAGAGTTATCTGCGGTAGAATGAGCACTTGTCAGGAAATCATGTATTGATAAAGCAGGCTCTGTTGTTTGTAGGCAGAGAGAACATGTACACACATTATGCCTGTTTCAGCTCATCAAAATAGGTGACAGTCATATGGTGGTTAATTTCTGAGGTTATTGCCTCTTCAAATCAATGACTGTCTTCCTAATTTAAAATTTAAGCAAGGCCTGGCAGTTAACTGTCAGTTATCATCTAACTGCTGCATTCTCCATGCATTGCCTCTACTAATGCATCTGTTTGACAACTGATCAGTAGTCTTGCCTTGTACAGTGTAAATGTTGTTTTCCCTTTGGACTGGTATTTCTTTTGAATTCTCGTGATAAGTTCAAGATGAAAAGCTTCAGCAAAAAATATCCTTGTTTATCGACACTCAGATTCTTTCCAACCAAATGACTAATCACTTTTTTTAAACTGTACAATATTAAATCAAGAAATATTTCAAAATGAATGTCTTGATTAGTTTCTCTTTGTTTAATGTAGGTGGGAAGCAGTCATTTCTTAATGTGGGAAATAAGGTTTCTGGATCCAGTTTTGACACAGTCAACGTTTTAATTTCTTCAACTGTGTGAAGATAATCTTGATTGCTAATTCCATTTTGTTTTGTAAATCTAGGTTGCACTGTGGGGAAACAAATGTGACCTTTCCATTTCTGCTGGCCAGGACAACTCTCAGTCATTCAATCCTTTAACCACTCTGGAATCTTTGAAGCCTTTCATCCTGGTAGATGATTCTGAATGTGTTTGGGAACTCCTCATTAATAATAAGAAAAACAAAACCTCAGAAGCAACGTGTACCCGCGTAGATATTGTTCTTGACAATTCTGGATTTGAGCTGGTGACTGATTTGATACTAGCAGATTTCCTTATAACCTCTGGACTGGCTGATATGATTCACTTTCATGGCAAAAACATACCTTGGTTTGTTTCTGATACAACCAGGAAAGATTTTGATTGGGTGCTAAAAAAGATGAAGGAAGCCGACTACATGCAGATGTCCAGGTGTGGTATGGTGTGGGAAAAGAATCTGAAGCAGGGAATTTGGATTTATCATGATCACCTTTTCTGGACCGCCCCTCATGAATTTTGTGACATGTCTGTTGCAGCACATGATTTATATGTTGAACTAAAGAAGTCAAATTTGATCTTTTTTAAGGGAGACCTGAACTACAGGAAACTAACAGGAGACAGAAAATGGAACTATACTGTTTCTTTTGACACTGCCCTACGTGGGTTTCATCCCACAGCACTTTGTAGCTTGAGAACACTGAAAGCTGATATTCAGGTTGGCTTAAAACCAGGGCAAGGTGAGCAACTGGATGTTTCTGATTCTGAATGGATGACCAATGGGCGCTATGGCGTCATTCAGTTCAGCAGTACTTATCAAAAATGACACTTACAAATCTACCTGCATGATGTACCAGCAAGTGTGTCTGGCTGATCATGGGTCTGCTCTGTAACAGTTAGCATGTTTCTTTATTGTTTACAGAATACATACTGATCTTAAGCAAGTTATGGTCTATTCTAAGATTTTTATTTAATTATTTTGAGGCAAGGTTTTTAGGAATATTCTTTAAAATCTTTATAAATCTACCAGAGTGTTAGCCTTGCAGAAAACAAATGTTTTTCTGTGAAATACTCCTTTAGTGTTCAATTATAAAATTATCAATGTTAGTTACTGGTGAAGTATGTGTTCATTCGTGATTAAAATCGTTGCTAGTATTGACTTGGCTTGTGGTGCTTTCAGTTCAGACATTGTTTTTGAACTCTTGTCAGATGCAGCAGCAAAGAACCAAGTGTTGAAGTGAAATATACATACAAGTTCTCTTCGATGTAAACTGCTAAATGACTGAAAAAGATGTATACATACCAGTTTTAATGTTAAAGAATGCATGACAATAGATGTTGTACCTGACTATAGGTAGATTTAACCTATCCAGTCCTTTGGTGAACGGATCATCAGATTGGCTTGCTCACTTTTACGCTCTTTTCACTGAGTTCAATGGAAAGTCAAAGTAAAACAGGCAAAATGTGTGAAAGGGTTCTTTGATCAAGTTACTTTGTGGATGAGTAATGTTAAAATTGTTCTTTCTCACACTGCTTATGGTAACTTAGAGGTCTGAGAATCATTTGGATTATTGGGTCTTGCATTATGTCTATGGGATACTGATTTAAATGAGACAGCAGCTTTATTAGATTAGATTAAATTACCTACAGTGCGGAAACAGGCCCTTCCGCCCAAAAGGTCCATACCGCCCCTTGAAACAGCCTACCCAGACCAATCCCCCATAACCCATTCATCCCTGAACAGTATGGGCAATTTAGCATGGCCAATCCACCTAGCCTGCACATCTTTACACTGTGGGAGGAAACCGGAGCACCCGGAGGAAACCCATGGAGACATAGGGAGAATGTGCAAACTCCACACAGGTAGTTGCCCGAGGCTGGAATTGAACCTGGGTCCCTGGTATTGTGATGAGCCACCGTGCTGCCCCAAACCATCATTGTAAAAATTGCTTGGGATCACCTTGTTCCGACATGTTATACAGATCCTCATGGCAGTTGGGACTTGAACCCAAATCGACTAGCTCAGACGTAAAGACACTAGCTTTTGGAATTAGATTCCACTATTTGCCATGATAGAATTTGAACACCTGTTACAAGAGCCTTAGCTTGGGCCTGTAAATTGCTAGTCCAGCAACAATGCCACTATGCCACTGACTTCACTTCTCCAAAATTATCTTTAATTAACCTATTTGGATATATAATGTCAGGCATCTAGAGCAGGTGAGACTTGAACTTGGACTTTCTTACTCAGACAGAAGGGTAGTACTACTGAATGAAAAGAGCCCACAGAAAATTCACTTGAAGCAGTCTATCACTTGACTGATGTAAGGTAAACTCAGAGCTTACTCATACTGTATGGTGTATGCTGTCTTAGATCTAATACTTGTAAAGCTCCTCACAATACTTTTAATTTACAAACCTAGCTAAGGATGGAATTACTTTTGTTCTTACCTCTGAACACTGCAGTATGACGCAAATTTCTGATTTTTAAAATAAACTTTGGCAGGTTCATTAGTTTCTTATCTACTTTAAAAATAAATCTATAAGATAATACATTAAAAAAACTCTAGTTCTGAAAGAATTCTTAAAATAAACCGAAAACACCCTGTTCCATCTTAAAATACCTTTCTTTGCACATAGGTTTGCTGCTGTTACATCAGCTTATCATCTGTTTTTTTCCTCTCAGCATGGATTCTTTTAGCCGGGCACTTAAGGACCTACTCAAAGAGTTTGCACCTTGTGGTTGTTAGCTGCCATTTTTCAGCACAGTAAAACTATTCAAGATAACTTCCAAGTCGTCACTGATAAAAGGGTTGCTTGCTTAGACTAGACAGCTTTCAATCTCATTTCAACCCCATTGTTATGAAATTGCTTCTGCAAGCCTGATCTTCCTTGCATGCAATGCACCCCAACCAACCAGGCCTGTATTTTTGCTGTCTGAATTATGACAGGCTAGATTCTAAAAGCAGATTCCAATATATGTTGAGATGTAGCTGTCATTGATGTGTTAATGACCGCTGTTTATTTCCAAAGCAAAGATTTTTATTTGTGCTATCATCCTTGAATTATAACTTTCAAGCGCACAGATTTTAATTTATAAATTGTATACATTCATTATTTTCCCCTCAGTCTTTCAGTACAGCCAACTTTTTGTTCACTGCTGTCAAGTGCTTTGATATGAGATCGAACATGATTCTTAAATCGCCCACAATCCTGTTGTGCATTAAACAGATTATTGATCTGGATTTCGGATATTGCAGTCAGCAGCAATGACTACAGAGCTAATGACCTCAAAGAAGGTTGCCCACAACCATTCTCTGACATGGATTTCCTCTAACCTGATATTGTTTTAAATCTGGTGATCTTGAAATTTTTTTTATACCACTTGGTCTTTGTTCTTCCCACTACAGTTAACTTTATTCCTTCTGCCATAGAACAAAGAAGAGTATAGCATAGTACAGGCCCTTTGGCCCACGATGTTGCGCTGAACTTTTACCCTAAACCTAAGGTCTGTCTAACCTCCACCGCGACCTTATACTGTCATCCATATACCTATCTAATAGCTGCTTAAATGCCCCTAATGAGGTGGACTCCACTTGCCTCTCTGGCGATACATCCCATGCCCCTACCACTCTGAGTAAAGAACCTACTTCTGACATCTCCCCTGTATCTACTTGCTTTCACTTTAAAACTGTGTCCCCTTGTATAACCCACCTTCACCTTAGGAAAAAGTCTCTGGCTGTCTGTCTATATCACCTCTTATCCTTCGTCGTTCTAAAGAGAAAAGCCCTAGCTCTCTCAACCTTTCCTCATAAGACCTTCTCTCCATTTCAGGCAATATCCTGGTAATTCTCCTCTGCACTTTTTCTAACGCTTCCACATCTTTCCTGCCATTTTCTTGTCCACTCATGTGATCTGGCCATATCACTTTGTGGCCTTTGTCTTCCTTCAAGCTTTCTTTTTCGCAGCTTTGTGCCATCAGCAAACCTGGGCACATTATACTTTATCCTTTCATTTAATTGATTAATATAGATTGCAAATAGCTAAAGTCCTTGCAAAAACTTTGCAGCTCCTAAGTGCCAACCTACTAACTTGAAACAAGCTGTTTATTCTGTTCTGTGTCCTTAAAAATCCTTTGTCTGTGCTAGTATATTGTCACCCTGTAACAGTTGAAGTTGATGTCAAGAGGGAGCATTAAATTACAGAGCTTTTGATCTATTAAGTGAAGAAATTACAAGTGAATTGGCAATAAGGCACTAAACACTCAAAACCAACTTCGCTGGCCGAGATGTGACATTTGTATGCATGATGCCAGATTCCTAAAAGAACTGCTCTACTCTGAATTATGTCAGGCGGGCACGGAAATGCTTTGGGGATGGTCTTGAAGCATATCCGAAGATATCAAGCACCTCCATCAACTCATGGATTTCCTGGCTTGCAACTGAATAAAACCAAAATTTATTGAGAAATATCCTGAAAAATTGTCAAGGATATGCAGAAATGGTGATCGAGAAAGCACACAAACCTCCAATCAATTCATTTACTCGACCCTTCAAGTTATCATCTGCCCCACATGAAGCCCAATATGCAGATTGCGCATTGGACTTATCCCATCAAATCAGAGTGGAAGCAAATATCCTCAATCCTGAGAAAGAATGCTCTATAAAGAGCAAGAATGGGCAAAACTGCACTGGACAGATTTTAACATGGAAGAGGTCATCCACTTTGAATCTTAAAGATATTTTTTAAACGATGTCTAGCCAGAGACAGTGGAGATCCAAATAATCTTGTGGATATTCTCTGGAAGTGCAGAACAGATTGACCAGAATGAAATTTGGACTTAGAGGGATAAATCACCTGAACTATAGTAGGTATAGGAGTGGTTTTATTGAAATTGTAAAAAGATTGAGGGGAACTGATTGTGTAGATAGAAAAACTATTTCTGTTGATTGGGAAGTCATAATCTTGGTGGAGTAGTCTAAAAAGTAAAGCCAGACCTTTCAGGATTGATATTCCTTCTATGCACATTAGTAGTAGTAGTTTAGAACTGTGCAACAATTGGCAGTTGAGTCTATGTCAGTTGTTGATTTTAGTTCTGAGATTGAAAAAATTTTTGTTAACCAAAACATCAAGAATCATGAAATGAAAGCCCATGTATTGAGTTAGATCTCTGGTCAGTCTTAATCTAACTGAATGTCAGAACAGCCCTTATATTCTCTATGTTCCCAGCTGACAGAATAATATAGAAGATGTGAATTGTTACAATTGGACTTCCCACAAAGATGGGATAATCTAAATGACCCTGACTCTTGATGTCATCAAGAGGAGACCACTGAAGCAAGTGGAAACCTTAGCTGCTGTACTTCAACCTGGGAACAGAATCTGTGCCATTAAATCTACAACCAAGAAGATTGAAGAAACTGGAACTTTTGAAGATAAAGTATGCAAAGGACTTGTGATAATGTAATTTGCAAATTTGTCATATTTTGTTGTTTTCATTTTTCAAACTCCATATCAGACATAAATTCCAGTTATTCAGGAAAAGGAATTTGCATTCTGAGTGACTTATTTATTGTTGGGAATAAATAATTATACCTAAGGACTATTTAGAAGAAATGAAAACTTTAACATTTAGGACATTTTCTGGATTAAAATTAGTTTTACAATGTTATTTCTTTAAAATGACGCCAACAGTTTAAAGTGTTCTTTGGTTTACCTCTTCCTTAATGGAAATAAGTGACTTGGAGAAACAGCTATGCTCCTTTTAAGGAGATAAGTAATAGGGTTTATTACCTAATTACTGAAAAACCTGGCTTGGAGAGGAATAGGGGCCCCTATGTTAACAATTGCCTAGAAGACTTCTCTAAACTTAGAGCTCCATTCTACAGATGCAGAAGTCATTGAAAAGTAGATACCAGGGAAGCTGTGAAACTCCCTCCTAAAGTCCTGCTCGCTGTAAAAGTCCCTAGGACCTGACAGAGTTAAATATTAGTCCTGCATTTCTCTCTACCTGTTTAAAACCTGAAATGGCAGGCTGACCAGTCAAGAACTCAAACCTGTGTTGGTTGGAATCAGAACTGGACATCTATCATTAACCTCCAGCTGTCAGCAATTCAGCTTTATTGGCAGGAAAAAGTGGACAAGAGAAATCATCGCATTTCATCCTTTATTTCCACATATCAAACATCAGTCCATAGTGCTGATATTTCCTTTTTTCCATATAAGAACCTAGCAGAAATTTCTTTTTAGTATTGTGTGTGGGACGAAGGGTATGTAGATTTAATTCAAGGCCATACCTTAGGTATTGACCAGACTTTGCTATTTGCTTCAACAAAATTTTTGTCCATTATCAACTGATTATTTTGTATTCTTTAAAGAAGTCTAGTGAAGTTTGTTTTTGATAACATTACTAAATTGGCCATTTTGGTAATAATTAACCCAGTTACACAAATATGGGGAGTAATGAGGCTTGATTATTACAGCATTATTCCTATCACAGTCATAACAATGGATCACTTTTGCAGTTTTATTGGTAGTTTCTTCTGATTGCTCAAAGGTTTGTTTCTTTTTCCCCATAGACCTTGGGAGTTTCTGAAGAGCAGTGTTAGGAGCAAGAGTAGACCATTCAGGCCCTTGAACCTTCTCTACCATTCTAGAACATGGCTGATCTCTGTTGAACCTGCTTCACCATTTTAGATCATGGTTAATCCCCTTTGAACCTGCTCCATCATTCTGAATCAAGGTTGATCATCAATCTTAATGCCATTTTTCTGTGCTATCCTCACAATCCTTGGTATCATTATGATATAGAAGTCTTTTGATCTTGGTCTTGATCACATTCATGAACTGACATTCCACAGCTCTCTGGAGTGGAGAATTCTAAAGATTCACTACTCTCTGAATGAAGGAATTTCTCCTTACGTCAGACAATTCTGTCTCCACCTGTTATAGATCCACATTTGCCTTTGCTAATCTTTTCTCTTCTTTCTCACCCACAGACATATAGCTTCTTTGATTTTTTAAAAAAAATTCAAACACCATTTTCCCAAAAATGTTCCCACATTTGCTCTTGCTTTTCTTCAAATAATTTTGAATAACAAAGATCAAAGTTAAATTAATGTTGAGTTTAAACACTGTTTGGTGCATCTGTGAAATTATTTACAGTATAACATGCTCAAAATGCAAGATGTACCTTCAAGCTAATAGGCTGCCTCAAGGAAAGAGAACTATAGAGTTATATGGAAAAAAAGAGGAAGGAAGTTGAAATTAAAAAGGTAGATCTTTCAGGTATTCAATGACTTATCGGCAATGAGATAGACTGGGTGCATCACTCAAAGTATATGAACGTGTTTAATTTTCCTTTGGTGTTTGTTTGCCACTTTATTGTTGCATCTCCTTGTTAGCCATTTTTCCCCAGTTGGCCAAGTACAAATGACCTCAAATGCTATGTGCATCATGTCTAAAATTTCAAATTGAGTATCATGTACACAACTAAACTATAATAAGTTTATACAAAAACACCAATTATATAGAACAATCCACTGATTTAACAAGTCAGTAAAATATATATGCTCCACTTTCACGAACATAAAACTGTTTGCGATACATTACCTCCTCCATTGTTTTGGATAAATTGGTAACCAGTCCTATCAAGCTTCTGGGAACAAAAAGAGGCAACTTTTAACAGGTTGTTAAGCCTTCCTAATTGTCATCACTCAACATGCAAGGTGGCAATTTAACAGAGAATTAATCGTAAAGGAATCTGCCTCACACAGTTTGGGTTTGAACCCTTATAGGGAAGAATTATTTATCAAGTTGCTTTTGCAGCCACAAAATATCCCAAAGTGCTTTACAACCACTGAAGTATTTTTAAAACCATTCTGTCTCCTCTGTTTTTGCTAACTACCACCCCACCTCCAACCTTCCCTTCCAAATACATAATTGTGCCTTTACTTTGCAAATCTCTGCTAATTTCTTTTTTGTTGCAACTGTACGTTTTAATCTCTTCTGTGATAGTAGGAACTGCAGATGCTATAGAACCTGAGAACCCTTCAGAAAATGTAGGGTCTAGGCCCGAAACATCAGCCTTCCTGCTCCTCTGACGCTGCTTGGTCCACTGTGTTCATCCAGCTCTACACCTTGTTATCTTTAATCTCTTCAGTCGGGTTTCTATCACTGCGACAGTGCTGAAAAGAATCTTTTCGAAGTTACAAATGACATCGTGTGATTGACAAATGTAAATTCTCCTTCTTCATGATTTCAAACGTGAATACAGCCTTCCACGCAGTTATCCTATCCTCCTCTAAAACCTCACCATCATCATCCTGCTGGGATCCCTCTCATCAGAGAGGGTCTAGGCCCGAAACGTCAGCTTTTGTGCTCCTGAGATGTTGCTTGGCCTGCTGTGTTCATCCAGCTCCACACTTTGTTATCCTGGATTCTCCAGCATCTGCAGTTCCCATTAATCACAGATAAATCCAGAACTTGGCATCCAGATTCCCTGGTGCTGATTCACACATCGATGAGATGTAAAGACGCCGAGTAACATGTCAGACTTCAAGCTGCCCCGCAATTTTACTGGAGTACAGCATGTGGCATGGTTCAGGAGGAGCACGTTTGCAAAATCAGCAAGAACAGCCCTTAATTTTGTACTTTACAAAGAGGGGTTGAGCTTGAAAACTGTGACACCACTCTGGAAGAAAGTAATAACTTCTTTCCAATTGTTTATGCCGAAAGTTTGTGAAACGTAACTAACTGTGCCGGTGCAGCTTTCCAGCCTGTGTTCTTAGTTACAATTCTTTATTACTTCGGGCGATCCTTCTGTCTGAACAGGATAGTATTTGTCACAGAAGGCTGTGTGAATGGTCACTTTGTCTCTGTCAATCATATCATGTGGCCCACCTCCAGATGCTGTTGCAATTGTGTTGCCATGGGAGACCCTGGTAACAGTGCAGCCGGAGGCAAGGCTGTACTTTCAGGCCGGCAGTCGCTGAGCTCAGGGTGTGGGCTTGCCGCTAGCTGGAACTTTTTCCCCTGCACCCAATGTCCGGCTGCAAAGGGGCGGACTCGGGCTCCCCGGCCCCGGAGCTGATCGATGTTAACAGTAACCGTGCGCTGCGCTCGCTGGGCCGACTGTCGAGCTCGCCAGCAGCCGGCCACCGAGTGCCCGAGGTGAGTGGATCTTCATTCAACACCAGCTTCCTCCTTGGGGGCTGCATGGTCAAGAGATGTTGGGTGGAGAACCGCTTGCAAAATGTAGACAGTGACTTTATGTCTGCACAACTTAAAGGGGAGACTACGACAAACAGCACTGTGAGAACTAACAACTCATTTAGGGGGTTCTTGTGGTGCAGTGGTAATGTCCCTACATCTGAGGCAGGAGGCCTGGGATTAAGTCACGTCTGCTCTAGAAATGTGCCATAAACGTCTCTGAACAGCTTGATTAGAAAAAAAAACTAACCACCAGATTATCTGCATTTTTTTTGTGGTCACGATTGTGGGATATGTTATTGGTGTGGATGCCAGAGAAACTTACCACTACTCTTATAGACTCATAAGAGACCTACAGCACAGAGACAGGCCCTTGGGCCCAAACTGGTCCGTGATGACCAAAATGTCCATCTGCTTGAATGTCCATACTGGTCACAGATCTGGAATGGAAAGCTTGTCTCAGAGGTGATGCAAGTCTGGCCTACATGTGATTCCCACACACGATAATGTGACTGGCACCCAATTGCGAGCCACTTAGAATCATAAAATAGTACAGTGCAGATAGAGGCCATTCAGTCCTTTGAGCCTGCGTTTCCCATGGCTAATTCACCTAGCTTTCATAAATGTAAACACTGTGGGCAATTAAGCATAGCCAAGCCACCTAACCTGCACATCTTTGGACTGTGGGAGAAAACCGAAGCTGGCAGACAGGGAGAGAACTTGCAAACTCTATGCAGACAGTCACCCAAAGCTGGAATCAAACCTGGATGTCTGGCGCTGTAACGCAGCAGTGCCTGTACAGTGTTTAGTTCAAGGGCAATTAGGAATGGGCAATTAATGCTGGCTTTGTCAATGAGGCCCACATCCCATGAAAGATTAGAAACACTAGTTCACCTTTCATTCCCTTAGTGATGGCATTAATGCAGCTTCACTGCAAAGATGCATTTTTAACGGCGATTTTTAAAGTGCATTCTGAAATATTTGGTATTTGCAACACATGCACTTGTAAATCTACATGGGGAACAGTTTTAAGGTGGACAAATCTTGGTGGCAGAATGAATGTTTATGCTTCACTCAGCTCAGTGAATTTTCAGATGAGCTGTCATCTTTGGAACATTAACTAGTTCACTCAGCTGTAACATTAAAGTGTATTTAATCCTGAACTCTTCATTTTTAAGTGTGTGCAGTTGTGTAAGGAACTGTTTGACTAGTCTATTGAGTTTGTATGGAGGATTCTTGTCACTGAACTGGTGAGAAAAATTACATACCTTGCAAAATGATCTTGAGTTGTGCAAGATATATCCTGACACTTTATGGAGGGGTTTGAATATATAAGGTAACTGTACATTAATAAAATGCAAATGAGCTAATTCATGTCTGTGCTTGCCTCCAGGCTAAGATAGCATTATAAGCATTTATTTTAATTTCAAATCAAATGAAAGTTTTTCTGGTGCGATTGTGTGTGAATCAAAAATGCCCCAATCCCTTTTCTTAACAAGTGGTGAGACCATTCCCCACACATTGGTCAGCAGAACAGCTACTATTGCCTATTCATTAAACTTAGTTCACTTTTATGATCACAATTGTTTTGGTTTGGGCATCTTGACTGACTTAGCTGGGGTTACAACTGCTTTTTGTGGTCATAGTCGTACAGCACAGATCAAGTTGATCCATGCTGATCAAGTTTCCCTAACTAAACTAGGCCCACTTGCCTGCATTTGGCCCATATCTCTCCAAACCTTTCCTATTCATGTGCCTGTCCAAATGTCTATTAAATGTTGTAACTGTACCTGCAACTAAAACTTCCTATGGCAGTTCATTCCACGTATCAACCACCATTTGATGAAAAGGTTGCCCCTCAAGTCCCTTTAAAATTTTTCACTTTAAAAATCACTATAAAAATACGCCCTCTAATTTTGAACTCCCCTACCTAGGGAAAAGACCTTTGCTTTTCACCTTATCTAAGCCCTTCATGATTTTATAAACCTCCATAAGGTTGCACCTCGACCTCTTATGCTGGTGAAGAACATTCAAGCTTATCCAGCCTTTCCCTATAAGTTAAACCCTTCAGTCCGGTAACATCTTCGTTAATCTTTTCTGTACCCTTCGCAATCTAACAATATCCTTCCTAAAGCAGGACAACCAGAATTGTACACAGTGCTCCAAAGGTGACCTCACCAATGTCCTGTATGACTCCAGTAAGACACCCCAACTCCTATATGCAATGGTCTAAGCAATGAAGGCAAACGAGCAAAACATTTACAGGAGTTGTTTATTGAACTGTGAAAGGTGAACCTGTCCAAGTTTGTAACTGCTAGACTAATTTTTCAGCTCCAAGAGCAACTTAATGCGATGAAGCGCCAACTGACCGAAAAGGAAGAATTAATTGCCATACTCAGTGGTGGAAGGTAAGAGTTCAGTACTAAGGTATATTAAGAATATGTAATTTTGCTTGCAGCCAACTGTGTGTGTAAACTAAGACAGCATGTAGTTAAACAAAAGTATGCAACAAAAACCTCTTGCATTAATACATCCAGTAAAATTTTCCAAAACCCATTGTAGCAGTATTACCAAACCAAATTTCACACTGAGTACATATGGAGACATTAGAATAGATGGCTAAAAGCACAGAGGTCTAAAGGACTATCTCAAAGGGGGAATGTGAGGTGCAGAGGCAGAGAAGTACAGGGAGGGGCTGAAGGCATAGCTGTCAATGATGGAGCATTTACAATCGGTGATCCTGAAGAATCCAGAACTGGGGGAGCATGAATATGTGAGGATCATGAGTTAGACAGAAATGGCACAGACAGGGAGGGGCGAGGCGTTGGAGAGATTCAAAACTGAAGACACATTTCTAAAATCAAGGCATTTCCTCCCAGGAACTAATGCAGGAGAATAAGGACACAGGCCGCACAGTTTTAGATAATGATTGGCAGTATGCATATTAGAAATGGGAGGGGGCTAACGATGGATTGTAGGTGGGTGGGGAGAAGCCATTGCAGTAACGTTCTGCCCACAATTGGATATATAAGGATGGATTTAAATGAGTGCTGTCCACCCAGCTGGGTGACAGTGGAGAGGCATTGAATCAGGATGGTATGACTAACCATGTCACTAGGTAGAGATAGATTAAAACTGACAAGAATGGAAAGTTTACCTTTGTCGCAGTCTCATAAGATGTCATTGGTGAGTTTAATAAATGTCATTTTGGTGCTGTGATGGAAACAGTGACCTGATTACACAAAATCAAACTTTGGAATTGCGGGAAAGATGGATTTGGGAAGCAGCAGCAAGTTCCACAACTTTGGAGAGGAAAGGGATTTTTGGAGACTGGATGGAAACTGGGGAAAAATGAGAGTTCAGAGGGAGACTAGAAGGAAGATTTGCTTAATGAGATAGCGAAAAAGAGGGAGGAGCAGTCGAGGATGTTCTCAATCTTACTGACAACAAAATTCATGAGCTCCCGTGCATTTTGGTGGAGGTAAAGATGGAGGAGACAGGGATGAGGGGTTTAAGAAGACAGTTTCCAGTAAAGGAAACTATGTGAGATTATCGATCCAGGATGATCTGAAACATTTCAGCAGAAAAAAGAAAGATTTGTGTTGATAGGGAGTCTTTCACAGCTTCAGGTTGTCCCAGATCACTTTACAGCTAGGAAGTACTTCTGCAGTATAGTCACTGTTGTGATGCATGAAATGCAGCTAATTTGTGCACAGCAAAGTACAAGAAGCGGCAATGTGATAAAGACAAGAAAGTCTCTCTTAGTGATGGCCTGAACATGGTGAAGAAGTCTCCTAACCATTCTGAATAATGCCATGGGATCTTCTACATTCAGCCGAGAGCGTGGATGGGGCGTCCTCAGTTTGTCCAGTTGGATATTTATGCTGTTCCTCTATTCCTTGGATCCGAGAGCTTTGTGTTGACTGGCTGTGTGATGTTTTACCAATGGTTGGCTCGCTCACTGAGCTGGTTCATTAGTTTGCAGATGTTTCATCACCCTGCTGGGTAACATCATCAGTGCAGCCTCCACTGAAGCGCTGTTGTGTTTTCCTGCCTGGTATTTGAACTCTGGGGTCAATTGGAATTGGTTACCTCATTGTTACCAGTATTTCTTTGCAGTGGTGTATTTGTAGGGTCTAATTCTATGTGTTTATTGATGGCCTTCTTAGTGGAGAACCAAGCCTCTAGAAATCGTCTCTGTTTGGCCTGTCCTAGGATCTTGATTTACTTGGTCACATTCCAGCTGTTGGCCTTGTTCATGCTGGGGGCAATGTTTAGCTGTTGGCAATCAAGAGACAGGCAGGAGCATCAATGCCACAAAAGGAGATAATTTGTATCCCATAATTGCCAGCAGACCTCTACAAAGTGGCTTGGTTTGGGGATTGTTTACTTTAGTAAGACATTTTGTCGACCAAGAAAGACTTTATAATCTTCTAATGTTTACTCCTTTGGCTTCATATCCATTAGTTTACACCTCTATGGGGTGCCTTAGGACATCTTTGCATTGTTAAAGTTGTTGAATTCTGTGTCACATATTTTTGTGTTGGAGGAGATAGTGATGTAGCGGTAATGCCATGGAACTAGTGATTCAGAGGCCCAGGCTAATAAGCTGTGGGCATAGATTCAAATCCCACTGGAGCTGATGGAATTTAAATTCAATTAATAATTTTGGAATATAAGGCTAGTCAGAGTAAAAGTGACCATGACAACTATAAGCAATTTTTGCAAAAGACAATCTGGGTCAGTGATGTCCTTTAGGGAAGGAGATCTGCCATCCTTACTCGGCCTGGCCTGGCCTGTATGTGACTCCAGACCCACAGGAATGTGGTTGACTCTTAGCTGCCTTCTGAAATGGCCCAGCAAACCAATCAGTTCAAGGGCTGCCTGAGAAGGGCAACAACTGCATGTCTTGCCGACAACATCCACATCCCATAAAAGAATTAAAATTTGTCTGAATTTACTTCAGTTTGTTTGATGTCTCTGCGGGATTCTACAGATTCAAAAAGATTCAGAAACATACTTTGCAAGTGCAATCCCAGAGGTGGAGTGAGGGCATTCATAATGTCACAATAGAAGAGTCAGCTCGTTTCATAAATGTTTGTGAGGACAAAGAGCTTCCATTTTTGTAGTTCCATATTTCAAAGTGTTTTCCAATGTATAACGTGGAGCTATAACAATGCAAAATGCTGTTGTTATAGCTACTTTTGAAAAGTACTCCCTGTTGCTATGTAAGTAAACAGCAACAAACTGTACAAAGACCCACAAATAGCGCTGAAATGAATGTCAGTTGATCTATTTTGGGTGGCAAAAATTGAGGGTGAACACCTTCCTCTTATTGTAATCATGTCATTGGATCTTTTATGTCCACCTGAGTTTAACATGATAACTGAAATAAAGCAGAAGAGTTAGGATTAATGCACGTTATCCTCCATAATACTGAAGTGTGCATGTGCCTCTGGAATGGAGCTTGATTCTAAAACCCTTTGACTGAGCAGCAGGAAGGAGACAGGCTTATACTTCGTGCAGCGTAGTTGATGATACATGTATTATAATACTTCATGGTGGTGTGTGCAGTTTTAATCTCCTCAGTTTGGTTACTGAACATCTGATTATGTTCTTTATTATTTTATATATGTAGGTTCAAAGATCCTTGAAGGTAGAGTTATAGGTAGACAGGGTGGTGAGGAAGGTTTGTGATACGCGTGCCTTTATTGGTCAGTGCATTGAGTGTAGGAGTTGGGAGGGCATGTAGCTGCTGTACGGGACATTGGTTAGGGCACTTTTGTATTGCTGCATTGAATTCTGGTCTCCCTGCAATAGGAAGGATGTTGTGAAACTTGAAAGTGTACAGAAAGGATTTACAGAAAGGTATTGGAGGGTTTGAACTATAGGGAGAGGCTGAATAGGCTGGACCTATTTTCCCTGGAGCATTGGAGGCTCAGCGGTGATCTTATTGAGGTTATTAAATAATGAAGGTCATGGACAGGGTGAATAGCCAAGGTTTTCTTCCTTGTGGGGGGTGGGGGCGTGGTGCTGGTGGTAATGGCGTGGTGGTTGGGTGGGAGGGAGGTGTCCCAAAACTAAAGGGCTTAGGTTTAAGGTGAGAGGGGAAAGATGTAAAAGGGACTCAAGGGACAACATTTTCACGCAGAGAAAGGTGGGTCTATGGAATGAGCTGCCAGAGGAAATGGTGGAGACTGGTACAATTACAACATTCAAAAGGCATCTGGATTGGTACATGAATAGGAAGGATTTAGGGGATATGGGCCAAATGCTGGCAAATGGAACTAGATTAATTTAGGATATCTGGTCAGCAAAGATGAGTTGGACCGAAGTGACTGTTTCCATGCTGTGAACTCTATGATTCTAAAGATCCAGTAGCCCAAAACTGGGCAACCTTGAGGAGCTGTAGGCCATCAGCAGCAGCAGAGATACATGCAATTTCATTTTTAGCTTCACAGACTGACTCATTATTCACTTCACTTATCACAGTCATGCTAGGGGACCACGCCTGATTCAAAGGGGAATATAGACATGCACATGACCACGTGTGGAGAGGAGTATAAGGATATACCTGAAAATTGTGTGCGAAACTGGTGATACTACAACATTAGAATTTTAGCATTCTAAGCAGTGACAGTAATGTACCACTTTTGGCTAAATGACCACATAAGGAATGGACCAGCTTAAACTCTGCAATCCTGTCACAAATTAAAAGTGTTGACATCATTAACAGGTTTATTGGCATTACCATTCTTCATTAATAACAGTACAGCACAACTGAATACAAAAATGAGCTGAAGCGTTTGTAACTATCTTTAGTCAGGATTGTTGTGTGGATGATCCATCTCCACTTCCACCTGTGGTCCCCACAGTCACAACTACAAGTAAGATGTTTAAAAAGAGCTACATCTACTGAACAATGTGGAAAGTTGTCCTTTCACATCAGGCACATTCCATCAGGTAAATTTCCATCTCATTGGATGAGCACATGAATGGGGAGGGTTTAGAAGAATATGGGCCAAATGCTGGCAAATGGGATTTGATTAATTTTGAATATCTGGTTGGCATGGACGAGTTGGACAGAGGCGTGTGTTTCCATGCTGTAGAACTCTGGCTCTATATGCATATTATATATAAAACATACAGTAAATATTTTTATGCAGTGGACATTGTGTGATGCCACTTGATGAGGCTGTGGCAAATCTTGGGAGCGGTGTATTGGGCCTACAACTATGTCAATGCTAGTATACACCAGTACTAGTAATGTGTAATATTTTATATCCACAGGGATGATGATCCAGATTAATACCTGGCCTCAGTAAACAAAAACTACATGTAACGAAAAAAGTGAAGAATTATAAACATTACGTCTGCATGATTGCATTTGATAGCATGCTTTCTTTCCAGCAACAACTCCCCAAATTCCCTAATAGAGGGAGTTTACCTTTATTGCTAAATAACCATACTTTTGATCTGAGCTCTATAATACATCTTGCATGTGCATTTCTTGGAAAGTGATCTGATTTGATAGTCTGGGGTGGGACAAAGCCTATCTGGGTGGCGGTGATGGTTGTGGTGGGGGTGAAGTGGGGAGGTGGCTGGTCTTGGTTACCCACCCATAACCTCCAACACGTCAAAACACAAGGGCGGTGACCGTATGGGAACTTCATTGTCTCATAAGTTTCCCTTCGCCCTACACCCATCCCTGACTTGGACGTATATCATCCCTGCAAGGTTTCCAGTTCAAACTTGGGAACTCTAATAGGTAGAGCAAGAACTTCTTTAGTTATCAATAAAAGAAGATATAGGCCAAAGGAAGCATAGAAAATGGGGCTGGGGAAATAACATTGAGGAACCCGAAAATGGTAGACAAATTGAATAAATGCTTTGCATCAGTCTTCATGGTGGAAGACACTAATAGCCTTCCAAAAATACAAAATAATCAAAGGACAATAGAGGCAGAGGAAATAAGTACAATAACTATCATTGGTGAAAATGTACCAGGAAAACTAAAGAACCTGGATCTAATGAGATGCATCTTACGATTATTAAAGGAAGTACAAAAAGATAGTTAATCTACTGGCAATAATCTTCCAAGATTCCTTTAATTCTGGAGAAGTCCCAGAGGATTGGGAAATTGACAATGCAATACATTTATTTGGAAAGTGAAGGAAATGAAGCACAAGTAACTGTAAACCCATTAGCTTAAAATTTGTAATAAAAACAGAAATTGCTGGAAAAGCTCAACATGTCTCTGATTAACCAGTTAGTCTTATTCATTGTGAATGTGGGTGACACTAGCACCATCAGCATTTTTGGCTCTCACTAGCATAAAAGGTGGTGGTGGCAAGCTGCATTCTTAAATTGCTGCTGTCTATATGGTGAAAGTAATTTCTTAATTGAACATAAGGTAATTAGAGGAAGGATCTCAAGGTGATCATTCAGCCTATCCAGTGTCTATCAACGAGATCGTGGCTGATCTGATTGATCATCCTCAGCTTCACTTGCTTGCCTTTCCTCCATAAGCCCTGACTCAGAGAAATCAGAGTTAACATTTCGAGTCTGGTGGTCCTTCCTTAAAGTATGTATTGGGAATATCTTATTATAAAGGATGTAATTGCAGAGCATTTAGAAACACACAGTATGATCAAGCAGAGTCAGCATGACTTCATGAAGGGAACATCAAGCCTGACAAATTTATTGGAATTCTTTTGAGGAGGTAACAAGCCGAAAAACTAAAGGGTAACTAGTGGATGAAGTATATTGGGATTTTCAATAGATTTTGTTGAGGTACATGTCAGGCTACTTAATCAGATAAGGCCCCATGATGGGGAAGGTAATGTATCATTCTGGTAGAGGGTTGGCTAACTAATACAAGAGAGAGAGTTGGGAAAAGGAATGTGTTTTCAGGATGGCAACCTGTAACTAGCAGATGCCACAGAGATCTGTGTTGGGATCTCTACAAGATATTAATGATTTGGATGAAGAAAGTGAGTATACTGTAGCCACGTTTATGGATGACACAAAAACAGGGAGGAAGGCATGTGATGGGGATGACAGTCTGCTGATTGACATAGACAAGTTAAGTGAGTATGCAAAAAACTTTGCTAATGGAATATAACGTGGGAAGTTGTGAAGTTGTGCACATTGACAGGAGGAATAGAAGGGCTGAATATTGTTTAAATGGGGAGAAGCTGCAGCACAGAGAGATTTGGGGGGGTCCTTGTGCATAAATCGCAACAAGCCAGCATTGAAGTTCGGCAAGTATTAGAGAAGCCTGGTAAAACACTGGCCCTTATTTCAAAGGGAATGGAATATTCAAATAGGAAAGTCTTGCTTAAACTCTACAGGCACCAGTCAGACCACATGTAGATTACTGTGAAGAACTTAGGTCTGCTTAATAAGGAAAGATATTCTGGCATTAGAAACAGTCTAGATGTAGTTTGGTATCTTGATCCTGGACATGGAGGAATTTCTTATGAGGAAAAGTTGAGTAATTCAGTTTGTACTTATTAGAGTTTAGAAGAACAAGAGATGACCATACGTGATTCTTAGAAGACTTGACAAGATAGCCGTGGAAAGATCATTTCTTCTTGTGGGAGATTATAGGACCAGAGGGAGTAATCTCAGGAGTGAGGAGGTCACCAGTTAAATCAGACATGAAGATGAATTTCTTCTCTGACGGTAGAGAACCTGTGGAATTCATTACTGCAGAGGGCTGTCGAGGCTGGTTCATTAAATATAATCAACGCTGAGGTAGACAGATTTTTAATTGGTAACAGAGTCAGGGCTTATGGAGGAAAGGCAAGCAAGTGAAGCTGAGGATGATCAATCAGATCAGCCACGATCTCGTTGATAGACACTGGATAGGCTGAATGATCACCTTGAGATCCTTCCTCTAATTACCTTATGTTCAATTAAGAAATTACTTTCACCATATAGACAGCAGCAATTTAAGAATGCAGCTTGCCACCACCACCTTTTATGCTAGTGAGAGCCAAAAATGCTGATGGTGCTAGTGTCACACACATTCACAATGAATAAGACTAACTGGTTAATTTTACGCACAAAATGACTGTGTTTTTCAAACAGATATAATATGTGAGAAGAAAAATTTGTTACCTACATTATCTTAACACCGTTAATGGTGCTAACCTGTGTCCTGAACAGAAATTGACCCTTTAAAGGTTTGGCTAAGATCTGTAACTCGGATTGTGGGTGAGGTTGTTGACTTGCTCACCAAGCTGGCTTGTTCTTGTTCAGATGTTTCGTCACCACGCTAGGTAACATCATCAGTGGAGCTTCCAATGAAGCTATATTATTCCACTGTGCTTGGAATTTATACTGTCTGGTATGTTATAGTGAGTAGTGTAAAAATCATTTCCCGTTTTGATCTGTATGGGTTTGTATATGGGGTCCAATTCCATATGTTTGTTGATTGCATTACGGGTGAAAAACCTTGTGGAGAAGTTGACCCATTGTCATCTGAAATTAACGTAATTCGTACAATGTTGCATTCTTAATTGGAAATCCCTCATGTTTTGTTTTTGAATATTGATGTCAAGATTAGGTGGGGAATGGCGATGTTCACAGCGCAGTCGCTTGCTTGAGCTAGTGGGGGCTGGCATGCCAAATGACTTCCTGAATTGACCATTGAATCTGCTCTCCTTCATGATGCAAGAGAGTATGTGATACATTGCCACGGTCCAAGTAATATTTTTTGCCATTTGCACTTGAGAAATTGAGGTAACAGAATGCGTGCGCAGCAGGAATTAGTTAACAGGGCCTGCATCCTTGGTGGGGGGGTGTAGCTTTGTTGGCCAGTTGGCCATCCCCTTGACAGGGAAGGAGGTAGAGGTCAAAGACAACAGGATCATAAACCAGTACACATTGCCAGTTGTAGAGCCAGTAGCAAGAGCAGAGCTAGTAAATATATTAGAGTTGATCAAAAAGAGGACAAGCATTGAAGATTTTGCTGACAATTGAGGATTGTCTAGTGTATGCACTTATTTACTGTATCACAGGATGGATTACAGAGCCTGGCATTTAAAAGAAAACCCTCATTCTAGGAATGTGGTAGGCCTGGCTTTTATTGCCCATTCTTAAATTCCTTGGAGAGGGTTTTGGTGAGCCTTCTACTTGTCCCAAAAATGACCAGCTTCCTGATTTTACATAGATCATTGTGCCACCACAGAATCAGCAGTTTTGGCTTCAAAAATGTTAGAGAAATATACATAAAGTTGCAGTGGCCCACTTTGGGTATCTCATCCTTTTGGAGGAAGAGGGGTTCACGTTTACACCCTTGAGTCAGGATAGTATATATCCAGATACTGGGTTACAAAATAGAACGCTAAATCATGAGAAATATGGCTCTGCCTTACAGGAGTGATCAGCTGTAAACTGAGAGAATGACAAGAGTAGAAAAAAAATTCTTCAAGGGCCTAAGGCCAAAGAAAGAAACTGTCAAAATGGACGCAATAACTTTGACATTATGCCCCATTGGCCATGCAGCTGTGCTTCATTTTTGTTAGTCAATACCTTCGCGATTTCTTAACTTCTCTAATACACTTTTGCTCGTTTTTAGTTTTTAAAAGCCATGGTATTGTACTAAATACAGTGCGTTATCTGTAATGTTCACATTATTCCAATATTTCAACTCTGTGCCAACTGTTTAGTGTGCATTCACGTGTGCTTTTACTCTACTTGTCATTGCAGGAGTCGAAGCAGATTGGATTCTCAAAAGGTATGTGATTCAGCTGATAGTTGCGACTGACTTTCAAAAATACGTATGTAACAATATTCTTCCCAATTATTTCAGCAGAGGTGTTAACCCCTTCAAAAGGAAACAAGTCAACATCTGATTATTTAAACACAGGGGCATCTAAAATTCATTTGATTGCTGTTGAAAATAGCAATCGTTGGGGTAACAACTGTGAAGTGTTTTAAAAACTCATCTTGAGCTCCACTATTGTTGCATGTTTGCATTTTTTTCTTGGCAGTTGATTTACATGGAATTACAAAGAATTTACAGCACAGAGACAGCTCAGTCTGAATGGTTTATGCTCATAAAATTCTTCCCAGCTTAAATTGTCTAATTTCATTGGTACAACCTGTATTTCTTTCTCCCATACTACACTTAATTCACGTCCCCTTAAACATATCTTTGCTTTACTTCAACCAGCCCATGACGAAGTAAGTTTCATACTTTCACAATTCTTTGGATCAAGAACTTTCTCTTAACTTTGCTATTGCATTTATTAGTATCTATAATTATGACCCCTGGTTTTGGATTTCCCTGCCAACATGTTTTATTAATATTTGTCCTATCAAATCCCCACTCCTTCAGACCCCACCTGGTCACACCTTGTAATTTTTTCCTGTGGAAAAAATGCAAAGCCTCTTCTGCCTTTCCTCATCGTAATTTCTTTCAGTTTTGACATTGCTTTGCAAGCTACTTGTTCACCTTCTGTACTGGCTCTGCATACATTTTGAAATGTGGAGCCTGGAGCCATGCACAGCGCCCTTCAAGTTTTCCATGTAGTTTAGATTGAACAATAAAGCAGTTTCAATGATCTGAATAAATGCTCATCATCCACTGCAGCCTCCAGTTAGTTTATGATGACGTGCATTGATTTGGCAGAGCAAGCTTCAGTTACATTGACGAAAGTGAAGAGGAAAGTTCAAGTCACTGTAGTCCTATGAGGGCTGCTCTCTCATTATAAAGAGACAACTGGTAGTGGTTTAACCTGAGTGTCACTAGACTTCAAGTGAGGACATAGGCTGAAGGAGGAGAATCATTCAGTGTAACCTCAGGCAGTGCAGGAATTGAACCCATGCTGTTTGACATTTCTTAGCATTGCAAAGCAGCTGTGCAGCCAACTGAGCTAAATCATTTGAGAAATATACAATGTCAAAATGAGTAAAAGCAGTGGCTTTAACAATTGTAGAAGCTTTACTGATCCTAATTGTAGTAAGTGGTGTGCATCAGAGAATGGCAGAGAGTTGTCATTTTGTTATTTTTGGCATTCCCAGTAAGTAGTGTGACCCCCTGTACGCTCCATACATTGCAGATTTGTGGGAGCAGGAATGAGAGTGACTCCCTTGCACTGAGAGCTGCTGCAGTGTCTGAGCCACCCAGATTTCAGGGTGGCATTGCTGGGTGAGACAGATGCAGAGTTTTTTTATTGATGATTTTGTGGGATGTGAGCATCACTGGCTGGCCAGCATTTACTGCTCGTCCTTACTTTCAGCCTAGGGAAGGGGATAGGACTGGATGGGGTTGGTAATGGAAATAAGCAAACCTTCCACATTGTTGGCGGCTACTGGTCCCTCTGGCTAGGAGGGCAGTGAATGCTAGAGGCCAGCACACTGTGACCCATGTCAATTTTGGGTGCTTTTGCTGATGTTGTAAAAAGCCTGGCCTAATAACAAGAATTGTGCGCCAGGTATTTTTAGCGTCAGTATGTTCTGACAACTCACTAGGGGATAGCAATTTTAAAGGGGAGGAGAATTTCAAGTTGTTATCATACCCTAAACTATCAAAGAGCAGTTGATCAGGAACTAACCAACATGTGCATTATCTCTGGGCTGCTAACAGGCTATTGATGTGGAATGCCCAACTTATTATTCAATCTTTAAATACACTGGGCACAATGGATAGTTACACATATCCATCCTGTTCTTGGCACTCCTGACCTACTGGATGTTTCATATCATGCCATTGTCTTCAACAACTTGATATACCCAGTAAATCTGACACACATGTAATGCTGTTTCAGAGATAGCAGGAACTGCAGATGCTGGGGAATCTGAGACAACAAGGTGCAGGGCTGGACGAACACAGCATGCCAAGGAGCATCAGAGGAGCAGGAAGGCTGGCAGGAACTGCAGATGCTGGAGAATCGAAGGGCCTGGGCCCGAAACATCAGCCTTCCTGCTCCTCTGATGCTGATTGGCCTGCTGTGTTCGTCCAGCTCTGCACCTTGTTGTCACACATGTAATGCTGTTTGCACTGTTTTTGTCAATGCTGTTTTTGGTGTTGTCAGGATTTAAATGATAAGATTGCAATGATCATGGTCCACTGTTCCACAAGCCACCACAAAATCTATAAAATCCCAATTAGACAACCAAGGTGACCAACCTGCCTGCCTGACTGTTATTCGAAACAAAAGCAATTCACTCTAGGTTTTATCATTAATAGGGGGAAAAATACTCTATTGTAATACAACTTTCATAAAGGGGAAAGAAAAAACTAGATTTCTAATTTAGAACAATGCAACTTATACCATATCCTTTTAGAAAGAATGCAACACACACACACACATATACATATATATATATATGCACACACACACACACACACACACACACACACACACACACACACACTGACGTACTCACAATTAAGACAGACAGTTAGACACAGATATTGGTGGAAAAATATATAGACAGGGAAAACAAATTCTAAAGATCAAAAATCCAGATCTCAAGGGGTATTTAAATCATCTGTCACAGCAGCAGGGAAAGGAAGATTTTGACTGACCCGGTAATTTAAATTTGCATGTCCTGTTGTCTTTTTTGTTCACTTCCAAAAGCTGGCTGTCTTTTACCTCTGAACGCTTGCATATTTTCAGCTGTATCATTTTTGACACTATTTCAAACAACATGTTTTAATGGCTGTCTCAGATAGCATATAAGGGTATTTACAGCAGAGGTAGAGATCTGTGATGAAGAGACTTAAAACATTAGCTAATGCTCCCTCTCTCTCTATGGATGCTGTCTGACCTGGTGTGATCTCCAGCATTTGTTGTTTTCAGTAGCAATCTCATGACTGTGGAAAGCTAGCCAGTACAGTAAGTGCAATTGCACTTCTCCAAGCATTCCCATTGCGCACCAAGGAACAGAGGCCGCCAAGGGACTGGTGAGGCACTGTTACGGGGAGCAAAGCCCTGGAGGCAACTGATGAGGCATAGTTTGACTTTGACTTTAGGATAGCTGGGAAGCAGAGCACGGTGAGGTTAGAAAATTCGAAAATTAAATCTATTTCCAAGCAAGATTTGAACTCTTTATTGGACCTGAGCATTCATCTGCCAGTGTGTACTGTATGCAACAAGGAAATCTTACACATTGTGTTTCTATTGATCCTCCAGGGAATCTTTGAACCAATGGTGGAAATTCCAGTTTTACGTGAACAACTGAATCATTACCGGGTAGCTTCTGAAACAGCTCGCAGTGAACTGGCTGCACTGCAGGTCAAATATAAAAGCAGCCAGACCGAGGTAATCTGAAATACCGAGACTGGCACGTAACAACATAACAACCATCTGGCCCTGCTCCACCATTCAGTAAGATCGTGGCTGATCTTTTTGTGGCCTCAGTTCCACTTACCCAGCCCTCACCGTAACCCTTAATTCCTTCACTGTTCAAAACATTATCCATCTTAGCTTTAAAAACATCCAATGAGTAAGCTTCAACTGCATCACGGGGCAGGGAATTCCACAGATTCACAACCCTTTGGGCAAAGAAGTTCATCCTCAATTCAGTCCTAAATCTGCTCTCCCTAATTTTGAGGCGATGCCCTTTTGTTTTAGCTTTACTCACCAGTGGAAACAACCTCCCTGCTTCTATCTTTTCTACTCCCTTTGTAATTTTATATGTTTCTATAAGATCCACCCTCATTCTTCAAAATTGTAATGAATATAATCCCAGTCTACTCAGTCTCTCCTCACAACTCTCCAACTCCAACACTCTCAACTCCAGAATCAACCTAGTGAATCTCCTCTGCAGCCCCTCTAGTGCTAGTATATCCTTTCTCAAGTAAGCAGACCAAAACTGCATGCAGAACTCCAGGTGTGGCCTCACCAGCATGCTAGACAGCTGTAACATAACCTGAGATAACAAGGTGTAGAGCTAGATGAAGACAGCAGGCCACGCAGCATCAGAGGAGCAGGAAGGCTGACGTTTCGGGCCTAGACCCTTCTTCAGAAATGGGGAGGGGAAGGGGGTTCTGAAATAAATAGGGAGAGGGGGGAGGCGAATAGAAGATGGATAGAGGAGAAGATAGGTGGAGAGGAGACAGACAGGTCAAAGAGGCAGGGATGGAGCCAGTAAAGATGAGTGTAGGTGGGGAGGTAGGGAGGAGATAGGTCAGTCCAGGGAGGACGGTCAGGTCAAGGGGGCGGAATGAGATTAGTAGGTAGGAGATGGGGGTAGGGCTTGAGGTGGGAGGAGGGGATAGGTGAGAGGAAAGACAGGTTAGGGAGGCAGGGACAAGCCGGGCAGGTTTTGGGATGTGGTAGGGGGAGGGGAGATTTTGAAACTTGTGAAGTCCACGTTGATACCATTGGGCTGCAGGGTTCCCAAGCGGAATATGTGGTGCTGTTCCTGCAACCTTCAGGTGGCATCGTTGTGGTGTTGCAGGAAGCCCAGGATGGACATGTCTGAGGAATGGGAGGGGGAGTTGAAATGGTTCACAGCTGGGAGGTGCAGTTGTTTAGTGCAAACTGAGCATAGGTGTTCTGCAAAGCGGTCCCCAAGCCTCTGCTTGGTTTCCCCGACGTAGAGGAGGCCACAATGAGAACAGTGGATACAGTATATTCCCTGCTTTAAACTCAATCCAGCAATTCCATTGTTCTTCTTAATTACTTGTGGCACCTGCAAACCAACCTTATGTGATTCAAACACAAAGACACCCAGGTCTGTCTGCACAGCAGAATGCTGCAATTTTTACCGTTCAAATAAAAGTCCATTTTGCTGTTATTCCCACCAAAAATGGATGACTTCACATTTGTCAACGTTGTACTCCATCTGCCAGACCTTTGCCCACTCACTTAAAGTATCTATATCCCTCTGCAAACTTTGAGTCCCCTGCACACTTTGCTCTACTGCTCATTTTAGCATCATCCACAAACTTTGACACATTATATGTACTCCCCAATTCCAAATCATCTATGTAAATTGTAAATAATTGCAGTCCCAACACTGATCCCTGAGGCACACCACTAGCCACTGATCACCAACCGGGGAAGCACTCATTTGTCCCCACTCTTTGCTTCCTGTTAGTTAACCAGTCTTCTACCCATGCTATTACATTGCCTGTAATGCCTAGCACCTTTATCTTATGCTGCAGCCTTTTGTGCGGCATCTTGCCGAGTCCATGCCTTTTGGAAATCTAGATACAGCACATCTACTGGGTCCCCATTGTCCACCCATGCTCATAATGTCTTCATAGAATTACAGCAAACTAGTCAAACTTGACCTGCCCTTCATGAACCCATGCTGTGTCTGCCCAATGGGACCATTTCTATCTAGATGTCTTGCTGTTTCTTCCTTGATAGCTCCAGCATTTTCCCAACCACAGAAGTTAAGCTGGCTGGCCTATAATTCTCCATCTTTTTCCTACCCCCTTTTTTAAACAATGGCATCCCGTTTGTTGTTTTCCAGTCTGCTGGAACTATCCCAGGAAGAGATGGATTGTACTGAGTATGAAATTTTAGTTAATGTTCATAAGGGTATAAAGTTCAATGAATAAATTACAGACCTTGACCTGTTTAGTTCTACTCTTAATTAGCATGTATTAAGTTACATAAACACATGCTGGTTCTGAGTTTTGCATCTGTCAATATCAATGGAATATAAATGAGGGAGGGCGTGGTGGATAAGTGATGGCTAATTGCCTCAGGGTTGTTTCAGAATTTATGTTTCAGATATCTTTGTGGGGATTTTCAAACTGCGTTAGGGAAGCTGTTGATCCACCTGACTCAACACTTAATAGAAGCTTTTAATACCCACCCGCAACATCTTGCTTTCATACAATCCTTCAGTATTTGCCTGCAATGTCTTGCTCAGAAGCTGTTGCAGGAGTTGATCAGCCTCTCTCTGTGCAGCGGTGTTCCTGCCACCAGCTCTGGTCCATCCTTATCGCAGTATGTACCTGTATTTTCCTTGCCCTGCAGTCAATGCCACCAAACATGATATCCCTAAAACCCTCCTCCCTGCATTCTTGTTCAAGGCTGAAGAGTGTTAAGATTTGAAACCGTTTCTCATAACCTCAATCCCTTCAAAGCCAGGAATCTGCCTCATCAAACATCTCTGGTGGTTTCAGAGATAATAGGAACTGCAGATGCTGGAGAATCTGAGATAACAAAGTGTAGAGCTAGATGAACACAGCAGGCCAAGCAGCATCAGAGGAGCAGGAAGGCTGACGTTTTGGCTCTAGACCCTTCTAACTCAGTGGATCTCTCTCCTACTGCAACTGTCTCGTAATCTCAGGGTAAAAAAAGAGTCTAGGCCCGAAATGTCAGGCATCCTGCTCCTCTGATGCTGCTTGGCCTGCTGTGTTCATCCAGCTCTACACCTTGTTATCTCTGGTGGTTTTGTGATCTCTCGAGCCTTGCTGACCAGATTTGATTGCAATGTTCAAGGTAAAATAAACATAGCCCTACCAGATTATAGGGCTTCCCATTAGAGAGAGACGAAGGTGGTGGTTTAACCTGAGGGTCACTGTCAGCTGAGGGGAGAGGCTGAGAAGCAGACTCCTTCATGGTAACATCAGCTGGTGTGGGAATCAAACCCACACTGTTTGCATTGTTTTGTAATACAAACCAGCCATCCAGCCAACTGAGCTAACCATCACCTACTGTGTTCAAGGTATAGTCTGACGAAAGCAAAACAAAGCAAAGAATTAAGTTGCATTCATACAAAGCCTTATACAAGGTCAGGGCATTTCTCGTTGCTTTAGAGGCAATGAAATGTTCTGCTTTTATAATTTCAGAAATGTGGCAGCCAATTTGCACAAAACAAGGTCTCACACAGAACAATAGGATGTGTTGAATGGTAAACATTGTTCAGAGCAACTCCCATACTTTCTTCTTCGAAAGGCCTCAGCCAAATAAGTAAATCCACCACAACTCTCTAGGGCTGATATCAGTCAATAGTCGGCCAAACAGCTCATCATCAACTGTTTTGAGATTCTTTCTTGAGACTTCCTTCAGATGAGATATTAAACTGCGATTCCACCTTCCCTCCCAGGTAGATGTGAAAGATCCTGAGGCACTAGCTCAAAGAAGAGCGGAGGAGTTATCTCTGGGTTCCTGGTCAATGCTTATCACCCAGCCAGCATTATTAAGACATATAGAATCACTACTGTGTGGAAGGAGGCCATATGGCCCATCAGGTTCATGCTGCCCCTCCAAAGAGCACCCTACCTCCCCTAACATATCCCCGCATTTTCCATGGCTAATTCACCCAGCCTGCACACCCCTGGACACTCGGCTATTTAGCATGGCTAGTCCACCTGACTTGCACATCTTTGGACTGTGAGAAGAAACTAGAGCACTGGGAGGAAACCCACGCAAACATGGGGAAAATGTGCAAACTCCACAAGGATAATTGCCTGAGGGTGGAATTGAGCCTGGGTCCCTGGCGTGTTGAGGCATCAGTGCTAATCACCAAGCCACTGTGCTACCCCCAGTATGATCTAGTCCTTGTCATATGTGTCAACTTGCTGCGTACAAATCAGTGTCCACATCTCTGACATTACAAAAGTGACTACACCTTTTCTTCCAAGAATGCTTCATTGATTGCAAGAAACTTTGTAAAGTCCTGAGGTTGTAAAAGCTACTTTATAAATGCAAGTTTGCTTTTTAAAAACTGTGCCAGAGCTATTCTGCTGCAGAGGTGCAATAATCAGGAAGGAATCTGGAACTTAGTGCCTAAAAATGCAATAAAAGTAGGAATCATTGACACATTCTACAACTGTTTAGATGAACACTTCACATAGCATGTAGTACGGGTCAAATACTGGAAAAAGGTTTTGGAGTAAAATGGATATTTCTGTGTGTAAAAGCTCCCAGCCAAAGAAGAAGATTTGCTCAACTCGTTCCTGGGATGAGTGGTTATTCTTACAAAGACAGTTTGAACAGGTTAGGCCTATACCTACTGAATGGGAGAGGTGATCTTACAGCAAAATATAAGAACTTGCGACAACTTGATAGGGTGGAGACTACAAAGATGCAGAGATGAGGAGAAATTCTTTCTCTTAGAGGATGGTTTAAGCATGGAATTATCTTCATTTAGATGGTCGTGGAGCTGGGTCTTTAAATTTATTTCAGGCCGAGTTAGATGGGTTTTTGTTAAACAGGGAGTCAAGGGCTGGAGGGAGTTGGAAAGTAGACCTGAGAGCACAGTCAGATCCACCATGAGCCTGTTGGATGGAGCAACAGGCTCAAAGGGGCCAATTTGGCTTCACCCTACTCCTATGTTCCAGGATTTAGTTACACGTGATTTTACAAATGTGGATTGCATAGAATTAACTTATATAGATTTCAATAATCTATAATAATAGAATAAAAAGAATAAATTGATTAGGGATAGTCAGCACGGTTTTGTGAAGGGAAGGTCGTGCCTCACAAACCTTACTGAGTTCTTTGAGAAGGTGACCAAACAGGTAGATGAGAGTAAACCGGTTGATGTGGTGTATATGGATTTCAGCAAGGCATTCGATAAGGTTCCCCACAATAGGCTATTGTACAAAATGCGGAGGAATGGAATTGTGGGAGATATAGCAGTTTGGATCGGAAATTGGATTGCTGAAAGAAGACAGAGGGTGGTAGTTGATGGGAAATGTTCATCCTGGAGACCAGGTACTAGTGGTGTACCACAAGGGTCGGTGTTGGGTCCACTGCTGTTTGTCATTTTTATCAATGACCTGGATGAGGGCGTAGAAGGATGGGTTAGTAAATTTGCAGACGACACTAAGGTTGGTGGAGTTGTGGATAGTGACGAAGGATGCTGTAGGTTGCAGAGAGACATGGATAAGCTGCGGAGCTGGACTGGGAGGTGGCAAATGAAGTTTAATGCAGACAAGTGTGAGGTGATGCACTTTGGTAGGAGTAACCGGAATGCAAAGTACTGGGCTAATGGTAAGATTCTTAGCAGTGTAGATGAGCAGAGAGATCTCGGTGTCCATGTATACAGATCCGTGAAAGTTGCCACCAAGGTTCACAGGACTGTTAAGAAGGCATACAGTGTTTTAGCTTTTATTAATAGAGGGATCGAGTTCCGGAACCAAGAGGTTATGGTGAAGCTGTACAAAACTTTGGTGCGGCCGCACTTGGAGTATTGTGTACAGTTCTGGTCACCGCATTATAAGAAGGATGTGGAAGCTTTTGAAATGGTGCAGAGGAGATTTACTAGGATGTTGCCTGGTATGGAGGGAAGGTCTTACGAGGAGAGGCTGAGGGACTTGAGGCTGTTTTCATTAGAGAGACGAAGGTTGAGAGGTGACTTAATTGAAACATATAAAATAATCAGAGGGTTAGATAGGGTGGATAGGGAGAGCCTTTTTCCTAGGATGGTGACGGTGAGCACGAGGGGGCATAGCTTTAAATTGAGGGGTGAAAGATATAGGACAGATGTCAGAGGTAGTACTCAGAGAGTAGTAAGGGAATGGAACGCTTTGCCTGCAACGGTAGTAGATTCGCCAACTTTAGGTACATTTTAAGTCGTCATTGGATAAGCGTATGGACTGCATGGAATAGTGTAGGTTAGATGGGCTTGAGATCTGTATGACAGGTCGGCACAACATCGAGGGCCGAAGGGCCTGTACTGTGCTGTTATGTTCTATGTTCCATCTGTTGGCTGAAATAAGATGACAATCGTTACATGACATCATCATTAGAAGGATCATTAACTACGTTGCATTCTGCACTGATCTATCCTATTCACAGCTTACAGACACTTGTATGAAGCTTGCATCTCAAGAAGGCTATGTCCAGGAGCTAAAGGCGGAAGTCGAACGCTACAAGATGGAGAACACGAGGCAGCAGTCGCTCATTGTTTGCTTGAGAGAGAGAATCCTGGAATCTGAGGAGAAGTCTGGAACGCTGCTTTCCTCAAAGACTGAAGCCGAAGTAACTCTGCAGGTCTTACAGAATGAGAACAGAGAACTCCAACAGAGGAATACAGAATTAGAGAGCAAACTCAGGTGAGCCTCTTTCACTTAATGCGCAGATTAAAATTCTATTTTCTGTTTAATTGTCTTAGAGCAGTGTTTTCCAAATTCGATCCCAATGTGACGTTATTTAAGTGCCTCAGACTTTGTGTGTCTTGTGTGGGAAGTGAGGCTTTAGCTCTGGATTTGGGTGTGGGGAGACCGGGTGAGGATTTAAAGGGGCCCTGAAGCTGTTACTATCTAATCTGAGCTCCCAGGCTGCATTGGCTGCTTCACGGTCAGTGATGCTAAAATATTGTCTGTGGGGTCCGGGTCCACAGTTGGGAACCCCTGTGTTAGAACCACAGATGTTGAACATATGACTTTGGAGCAGGAGTTTGTCTTCTTCACCCTTTATCAAGTTCATGTTGACCTGGCGGTGGCCTTCACTTTCCTACCTTCCCCCAATAACCTTTGACACCCTTGTAAGCAAAGAATTAATCGAACTCTGCATTAAAAATATTCAATGGCCCTACATTGAACTTGCTCTAGGGAAACGAGTTGCAAAAACTTTACCTTTTTTATTTCTTTTTTATCGTAGGGCAAATGTTTTCCACTAAACTCCATCTGTCGTGAGGGCATGTGTCTACATAGGGTGCTCAATAAACAATGAAAACTAAAGCACATAAAACGGTCAAAGTTGGGCTTTTTTTTGCTGGAGATGAGTTGTTAGCGTTTGTTGTCTGTCTCTGGGAAACCATTAAAAGGAAAGTTCACTGGACTCCAAATCAAACAGAAACTCAACGAAGTGAATTATGTAGTGAGTACTCTAAAAAGGGGAAAGAATCTGCGTGTGCATCTTGTTAATATGTTAAAGACAAATTATGATTGGGACATTGCCAGGAAAAAAATTATTAAATGTACTTAGGATAGAAAGGAGAGAAATAAAAATAGGAGAGGAAATAGATAATGATCGTATTGGCCACGGCAAGAGGATTGTGGGCAACTCTGGAATCCACATTATGGGTGGGGTATGGTTAGACTGGAGAGGGTGCAGAGGAGATATACTGGGATGTTACCTGGGCTGAAGAGTTTCAGTCCTGAAGAGAGATTGGATAGACTGGGGTCTTGTTGGAGCTGAGGAGACTGAGTGGGGGGCTTGATTGAAAAATGTAAAATTATAGGGTGCATAGAGAGAAGGCAAGGAGGAAATTTTCCTCATTGTTGAAGGATCAGTGACCAGATGTGTAGAATTAGGTAAGGGAGCCAGAGATTTAGAGGGAATATAAAGAAAAGGCTTTCACATATGGTGTGCTCGGAATCTGGAACTTATTTTCTATAAGGGTGGTAGAGGCAGAAATCCTCATCACTTTAAAGAAGTAAGTAGGTGTGTATTTGCAATGCCACGGCACACAGGCCCGTGGTCCAAGTACTGGCAAATGGAATTAGTATAGTTAGATGCTTGTTTTTGACTAGTATGGACTAGATGGGCCAAAGGTCTTTTTCTGTGCTGTAGATTGTATGATTCGGATTCTATGAATCAGAAATTGAAAATTCAAAAATTAACCCTTCAGCAATTGCTGGAGAATATGGGGGTGTATAAAAGCTTATGTAGCAAGCTTATTTTTCAACAACAATCCAAGTGGCTTGTGAAGTCTGTAGAAGAATCATAAATTAATCTGTGGGACTAGGCCAGAGAAATGGTTTTGATTATTTATGATGTTAATGCAGGGAATGTATTATCTATAGAAGGACATTCTTACAGACCCAATCCAGAGTGATTAGCTCAAGTAAGGGGAGAGGTTAAGTTCATGATGGGTGATGATATTATTGCATGGATTCATAGTGGTTGGTTCTTGCCTATTGTGACCGTGGGTGATATTGACGCTGTATTGATTGTCACAAAGTCAATCTGGTCACCGAAACCAACCCATATGCTATTCTAAGATTGGAGGACTGCATTGAATGAATTGGCCATACACAATTTGTCCCAGAAATCAGCTTTCTAAAAGGGTATTGGCAAGTTCCATTGACTGATAGAACCAAAGAGATATCAGCTTTTGCAACACCAGGTGGACTTTGTCAATACAAATTCATGCTGTTTGGAATGATAAATGCAGAAGCAATGTTCCGATGATTAACTAACAAAATCTCTGGAGCTCCCATTTTCAGCAGCAGCAGCGCGAGCCGGAGTGCCGACGCAAAGGTAAGTAAGGTAATGTATTTGGGCGGTTGCTTTACCCGAAACACTACTATGGTAGTGTCTCCCACCCATCCTTCTCCTCTCATCAAAAAAAAGGGATCTGAGTGCTTATTTGGTAGGATTACTATTTTTTTTTCTCTTTCAATAGTCTGTGTGTGGATTTAGAACATAGGAATGGGTGCCAGGGCAGGTGCATGCTCTTCCTGTAGAATGTGGGAGGTAAGGGTCACTACTTGTGACCCCACTGACTTCATCTGCAGGAAGTGCACTCAACTCCAGCTCCTCGGAAACGGCATTAGGGAACTGGAGCTGGAGCTTGTTGAACTTCAGAGCATTCGGGAGACTGAGGGGGTTATTGAGAGGAGTTACAGGAAGGTAGTCACACCTCAGGTACAGGAAAAATGTAGATGGGTTACAGTCAGGGGACAGAAGGGGAACAGGCAGACAGTGCAGGGATCCCCTGTGGCCGTTCCCCTCAATAACAAGTATACCGTTTTGGATACTGTTGGGGGGGATTGATTTACCAGGGGTAAAGCATGGGGCACAGGCCTCTGGCACAGAGTCTGTCCTTGTTGCTCAGAAGGGAAGTGGGGGAGAGGAGGAGAGCATTAGTCATTGGGACTCCAAAGTTAGGGGGACAGATAGGAGATTCTGTAGGAACGAGAGAGACTCGTTGTTGGTGTGTTGCCTCCCAGGTGCCAAGGTCCATGACGTCTCGGATCATGTTTTCGGGATCCTTAAGGGGGAGGGAGAGCAGCCCCAAGTCATGGTCCACATAGGTAGGAAAAGGGACGGGGATGTGAGGCAGAAATTCAGAGAGCTAGGGTGGAAGCTTAGAGCTAGAACAAACAGAGTTGTTATCTCTGGTTTGTTACCCATGCCATGTGCTAGCGAGGCGAGGAATATGGAGAGAGAGCAGTTGAACATGTGACTACAGGGATGGTGCAGGAGGGAGGGTTTCAGATACCTGGGTAATTGGGGCTCATTCTGGGGTAGGTGGGACCTCTACAAATGGGATGGTCTACACTTGAACCAGAGAGGTACCAATATCCTGGGTGGGGGGGGGGGGGGGGGTGGAAATTTGCTATCGCTCTTTGGGAGGGTTTAAACTAATTCAACAGGGGGATAGGAACCTGAATTGTAGCTCCAGTGTACAGGAGGTTGAGAGTAGTGAGGTCATAAATAAGGTTTCAAGGTCGCAGGAGTGTACTGGCAGGCAGGAAGGTGGTTTGAAGTGTGTCTACTTCAATGCCAGGAGCATCCGGAATAAGGTGGGTGAATGTGCAGCATGGATTGGTGCCTGGGGCTTTGATGTTTTGGCTATTTCAGAGACATGGATAGAGCAGGGACAGGAATGGTTGTTGCAGGTTCCGGGATTCAGATGTTTCAGTAAGATCAGGGAAGGTGGTAAAAGAGGGGGAGGTGTGGAATTATTAGGCAAGGACAGTATTACGGTGCCAGAAAGGACATTTGATGAGGGCTCATTTACAGAGGTAGTATCGGCTGAGGTTAGAAACAGGAAATGAGAGGTCACCCTGTTGGGAGTTTTCTATAGGCCTCTGAGAATAGTATAGGTTAGATGGGCTTCAGTTGGTTTCACAGGTCGGTGCAACATCAAGGGCCGAAGGGCCTGTACTGCACTGTAATGTTCTATGTTCTATGTAATTACGTTCACATCAACAACTTGGTTGTTTTTAGCTAGATGTGGAAAGAACATTTACACCACTTGACTGAATTGTTTGATAGGCTACAGAAAGTCAGTTTGTTTAAAAAGCTGGCTATGCGTAAATTTGACAAAGGAAAAGTAATTCATTTGGGCCACACTATGGGACAAGACCAAGTAATACATAGAGAAAAGAAAGTATGGGCTTTTTTAGATTTTCCCATCCCTAGGACAAAATGTGCAATTTTGCTTTATGTTGGCATGAGTGGATTGTATCACAAGTTCATCGCAGACTTGAGCACTGTTATTGCACCTTTAATAAATGTGTTGGAGAAAGGCAGAATATTTGGATGATACAAGGTCAGACTACCTTTGACAACATGAATGCTGTGCTGACAACTGTACCAGTTTAGCCACACTTAATAACGAGAAGCCATTCAAACTAGTTGATGCCAGTGAACTGGGCATGTGTGCTGTTTTACTGCAAGATGCTGAAATGGCCTGTCGATTATTTTTCAAAGAAACTGACTACATATCAGTAAAAATATTCAGCAGTTGAGAAGGAGACATTGAGTCTTATGTTAACTTTGCGTAAGTTTGGAATATACATTCCCAATTTTATTGAATGATTATATTCATCTGCCATGGTGGGATTTGAACCTACGTTCCCAGAATATTAACCTGGGACTCTGAGATTGCTAGTCCAGTGGCCTTACTGCAATGCCACCATGATGAATGATCACTTTATCATGTTCAGTCAAGTTCCCAGCTGACGTGACATTTTGTTTTGATGTGATTTTTAAATTGTAACGACTTGATTGCAAAACAGTAACACACTGAACATTCTATCATTGTTGATATTTACTCATCAGGAAATATTTAACGGAGTGGGATGAAGTTAAGCGGGAAGACACAAGAAGAGTGAAAGAGCATGATGAATTCTTGGAGAAACTTGCTCGTGCCATTAATGTTGATTCTAGAGGAACAGAACATCACCTGGATTTGCTGTTGTCACAGGTATCTAGGTCATGCTTAATGCAAGGGGCCCATTTTCCAGGCAATGTTTAATTAGACTACTCCATGAGTCAACATTTACATCCTCTCCTGGGAGCTAACTAAAGAAATAAAGGCTCGCATTGTTTTAGTGCTTTTCAAAGCCACTGAATATCTTCAAGAACTATGCAGCTAAAAAAATATCTTTGAAATGTTGTAATGCAGGAACTACATCCAGCAACAGAGCAAAGTCTGACATTACATGGAATCTATAATTAGGGGCCCGAGTGTTGTGGGCTTTGATGAGATTTGTGGCAGAATTGTACTAGAAGACCAGTGGGGCCCATCTTGACGTCAGGAATGTCTCACTCCATCTTTTATGTTTTTCACAGGCAACAGGGTGAGATTCTCGCTAGGTAATGGTCAGTTATCAGTTGACAGTGATTAAAGCATGTTAGTTAACTTGTTGGCATCCCAGCTTGCTCCATTAATATTTAGCTTTCTATCAAACTCACCAAACAAGCTAAACGTCAAAAAAAAACTCAACATGGAAAAGCAGAGGAGGTATCTGGCAAATTCAGCCAGCCACTTGCTCTGAACAACTTCTGTGTGTCTCAGGGCATGGTTTATGGGCAGTGGCCATACCCACTCCATGTTCATGGACATTGGTATCTGACATGTGCCAGCTTCCACGAATCCTCGTGGCAGATATTCAAACCATTTCTAGAACACTTCTGCACTTTGTTTTGCCTTGCCCTTCAGCACTTTGCCCCTCAGCTGGCAATACCGAGCTCATTCCACTGCTGCTTTGCCTCACCACTTAGAGCAGACACAAAGGAAAGAAGCTCGACATGGTTGTCAGCAGGCTTCTGAAAAATCAAGGGTGAAACCGTTCACATGGGGCTGGGGGGAGGTGGGAGGAATGTCCAGGTATGCACAGTCAAGGACAGTCTCCGATACCAGGTTGGGGCTTGGACCTGGGTCCATCAAATTCTCAGGGTGGCCAGAGACATGATGCTGCCCATGTGAAAGGTGAGGAGCTGAATGTTGGGTTGTCCACCACCTGCCATGACTCTTTCTGGCCTGTCGGGGTTGTTTTCCTCCTGGAATGAGAACAGGCCAGCTGTTAAAGGAGATGAAAGTGGATGACACAGCTGTTACTGTAGGTAGGGAGGTGTCCCGAGCAAGTGAGTAGGCAGCTGAGAGGACATGCAGGTTCAGTGATGTTTGGGAGGGTGGAGCTGGTTGGGATGGGTGATAGTGAGCGACATGGGTGTGTGTGGGGAGTATTGAGACAATTGGGTATGAGCCTTGTTGAGAGGTGATTGCTGTAGCAGAGAGAGAGAGTGAATTTGAGGCATTGAAGAGAGATTGGTGGCCTGGAGATGGTATTTCTTCCACACGGCTGAGAGCGCACTGACCTGAGTGATAACGTGGGACGAGGCTACAGAGCCTGATGTGGCACCCTTCTCTACTGGGCCATGGGGAACAAGAAGTCTGAGCTGCATACCACCCCATTCAGCAGGATCACCTCCACCCCCCCCCCCCAACCGCATATCCCCCTCCCCGGGATGAAGCCTGCAAAGCAGGGCATTAATTTGCCTCTGTTTTCCCCATCTGTGGCAAATGTCAGGAGCTGGGCAGAGCAGCAGCTCTGAACTGGCAGTGCCTGTTTGGGTGCCCAGTGGGTGGTGCAAGGAATGCTGATGAATTCTGGGATATCCACTGAGTGAAGAGCTGCTCTGGGAATGATGTGTGTTGAGATGGGACATAAATTGGATGTGAAATACAGCACATGGGCACAGTAGGTAGTTAATGCTGACAGTTTGGTGTGATTCAGTGAGAGAACTCACTCAGTTTGATGGTGGGGAATCACTCCAAGAAACTCCACACAACTCCAACTTATCCAAAAAGAACATAACATTCATAAAACGGAAATAGTGAGCAGCCAAACTGTTATACTGACGTTGATTTAGGATTAAATAATGTTCGAGTCCTTGGGGATAACTCCTTTGTTTTCCTCCAAAATTATGGCATGGGATCTTTTCCATTTACCTGAACAGATGAATGTGACATTCTTATCTGAAAGATAGCACCTGGAGTCCTTTCTCAATATAGCACTGGAGTATCAGCCTTTATATTCAAGGTCTCAAGTGAGACTAAACCTATTACCTTATGACTCGGAATGTGCTGCCAAGTGGGGCTAACACTTGATGTAGTCGGAGCTGACACAGAGGGTTTGAAAGCAAAAGAGGTTTGGAGAGGAAATTTGAGAGTCTGGTATGTAGGTGTTCCTGGCAATATGGATTGATTAAAAGTGAGGATTTGCAAGAGGCCAGAATTGGAGAAGCACATAAACTAAACAGTAAGGATGTTGGGCTTGTAATCTACTCCCTTTTGTTCCAGGTTACTTTATCCCAGTTATCTGATAGTTCACATTTTAGCAACAAACTTTTGCTGTCTGATTTCTTTCATCCAAATTATTATATAACCTTTATGCAAAAAGTGACTTAACTATCACGTCACAAGTATTGTGTTCTTCACCAAAATAAGAAATGGCTGCACCTGATGATATGTCAGCCTGCCTCCAGAAGTGCCTGTGACCCTGACATCACAGCGCAGCAATTTAAATATCATGCGTGGAACATCAAATACAAGGTAAAGACACTGAATGAATGTTAGATGATGTAACATAATCTAGGTTAAGTAATTCTAAATGCATTTTGAGTATGACTGAAATAAGACAGTTTTTCATTTTGCATTCATCAGGACAATTCACTAGAATGCCAATTCAAGTGGTAAATTGATGCTTATACTGTAGGAGGAGGGATTGCTGTTCAGTTAGCAAATGGACGTGGAGGGTAGAGATGTTATCGTGGAATATGCACCAGTTAATACTGATTGACAGTTAACTGCCAGGCTTTGTTTACATATTATATCAGGCAGGTTGACTTTGGCCATGCCTTGCCCTGAAAAATGAATCCGCAAGTGATTAAAATGCATTTTATTATGCAAGCCAGTTTTTCTCGCCTGTGAAAACATTCTAATTCTTTTCTGGGTTCAGTCTTCCTTTTGACATCTTACTAAACTGGCTATTAAATATTTGCATTGAGTTTTTTGTAACCTTGGCTAGAATCACCAGCTCAGCCCAGGTGTTTTGGACAAAAAAAAAGACCAAAATGAGAGTGCCACACAATATAATACTGTGGTGCTTTTGACAATCAATTTCTGTCAATTAGCCTACAACATCCCATGTGCAATGAGAATCGTCTGGGGTGCCAGAAAAAAACTGCCTAAAGTAAGCTTCACTCACCGTATTTCTAAATAAAGGGAAATAATAAATAGAGGCCAGGAAATTGGTTGCATCCACCTGAACAGGCAGATAAGCCTCAGTTTAAGATCTCATCTGAAAGACTGCATCTCCGACACAAAACAAAAAGTGATGGAAATCACAGCGAGTCAGGCAGCATCATGGAGAGAGAGCGAGAAAACAAGCTAATGTTTTGAATCTGGTTGACTCTCCATCAGCGTCTCCAGCTCTGATGGAGAGTCGTCTAGACTGGAGGTGTTAGCTTGCTCCCTATGGATCCTGCCTGACCCGCTATGATTTGCAGCACTTTTTGCTTTCAGTATAGATTCCAGTATCTGCAGTAGTTCGCTCCTGCAGCTCAGATGGTGCAGCATCTGTCAGCACTTCCCTGGAACGTCAGCTTTGATTTTTCATTCTGAAGCCCTAGACTGGGACTTGAACACAAGGATCTTTTTTATAAAGGCATCAAGTGCGATAGGATAACTAAGGAAGGAGTGGGGCTTATTGAAGAAGACCAGGAAGATAATATTTCTGTGAAGGTGGAAAACATTGGAGTGAATCTCAATGAAAACTTTGTGTCTGTCTGCATAGAAAAGGGATAACGAGGAGACATTTAAGTTGAGGAGGAGGACTGTGAAATATCGATGGGAAAATACAATGAGAGAGGTTTGGTAGCAAAAATAGGAAGGCAGATTATCATTGGCTGGAAATCCAGGAGGGTATATTAAATGAGACCTGCGTGTCCTTGTGCAGCAGTTGCTAAGAGTTAGTGTGCAGGTGCAGCAGGTAGTAAAGAAGGCAAACGGTGTATTGGCCTTCATAGCAGGATGATTTGAGTACAGGAGCAAGAACGACTTGCTGCAGTTTTATAGGGCAAAGGTGAGGCCACACTTGTAATATTGTAAGCAGTTTTGCTCTCCTTATCTAAGGAAGGATGTTCCTGCCAGGGAGGGAATGCGGCAAAGTTTACCAAATTGATTTCTGAGATGGTAGCACTGACGTATGAGGAGTGAGTGGGTCACTTAATGTATTCACTGGACTTTAGAAGAATGGGGGGGGGGGGGGGGGGGGGGTGGGGGGGGCGGGGGGGCGCGGCGGAAATCTCAGCAACTTCTAAAATTCTAACAGGTTAGACGAAGGAAGGACATTCCGGAACCAGAGATCATAATTTAAAGCTGAGGGCTAAACATTTTAGGGCTGAGATGAGGAGAAATTTCTTCACCCAGAGAGTGGTGAGCTTGTGGAGTTCAGTATCACAGAAAGTGGTTGAGGCCAAAACAATAGCTCATGTGGCTAAAAGTATCAGGGATTATGGGGGGGGGGCAGGGTGGGATTGGAGTATTGACCTTGATGATCACCCATAATCACCTTGAATGGTGGAGTAGGCTCGAGGGGCCGAATGGCCTACTCCTGTTTCTCTGTAAATATTAAGGGCTTTACAGTCTTTTAAAGAAGATAAATCACGATGATTAGCTCTGTCCTTCAACCATCTAAGGTCAAGGTAATACAGCCTAAATTTATGCAACAATTTTAACCCTTTAAAGCACTGGTGAATCTGCACTAAAACTGCTCTAGGCTAATGTGCTTAACAGTGAATGTTAAGTCCAGACAGCGTCTACCCCAAGACTCCATAACCCTGAGCATTATTTCCACTCTCTGAGACAGATATGGATCAGCCTTTCCAGTAACATTGACTCAATAAGAGTGACTCATGGACGAGGTGAAGTAGCTCTGGTCATGATGATGAAATGGTTTTGATTCAGTAAATTCTGCAGGGATTTAGCTGAATAGATATTGAGCATCCACACAAAGGGGGCAGCTCCTCATCGTAAGTGGTATTTCCTTGACACTGAGAATTGAAACATCAGAGTTACTTCTCGCTCTCTCACAGCAACGGCCGGCATGAAAATGTGGGAAAAGTCAGAAAGCACTATCTTGATCCACCTTAACAACTATTCCTCCATCTGTCCAGCTTCTCCCCTGTGCTCCGTGGTCTCTCTTGGTCAGCATTCCCTTGAGATTTCTGGCCTGACAACCCACCACCAATATCACCCTAATGGCTCTTGCCACCTACACCTATCTCCCCTCAAACCCCCAACATTCCTCGATCATTCCCTGTTATTCCTGTACTCGAAAGTGGTGGTCTTCTGCAGCTGTCTTTCCACCTGGAAGGAGCAGGGTAAAGTTGTCATAGTCTAGCCAGGCCATTAGAGAGAGAGAGAGAGAGAGAAGGGGGGCTGCTGGTGGTGGTTTAAACAGAGGGTCACCATATCTCAGGCCAGGGGAGAGGCGTAAGCCCCTCAAGGTAACATCAGTCAGTGTGGGAATTGGAATCAATCTGCAACGTAAACCAACTGTCCAGACAACTGAGCTAACTAGGTAAAGAATTTTATACTGAGGTCCTGTAGTCAAGTTCATTAGGACCCCACCGTGTTCCCCAGATTTCCGAATTTCCCTGCAGAAATTCTCTCCTGCGCCTTCCCCACTTTTACAGTAAATTCTGGGGCCAGTGACTCCCCAGTTAGTCAGAAAGTAGGATAGGTGGAGGCTTCACTACAGAAGCCCTACTACTGGTTCAGGTAGGAAACAGGGGGTGGTGGAGGTTGCTTTTTGGACTGGAAGCCTGTGACCAGCAGGTGTGCTGCAAGGATTGGTGCTGGGGCCACTGCTTTTTGTCATTTATAAAAACGATTTGGATGTGAGCATGGGAGGTACGGTTAGTAAGTTTGCAGATGACACCAAAATTGGTGGTGTATTGGACAGCAAAGAGAGTTACCTCAAACTACAACGGGATTTTGATCAGATGGGCAAATGGGCTGAGGAATGGCAGATGGAGTTTTATCGTAGATACATATGAGGTGCTGTATTTTGGACAGGCAAATCAGGGCAGGAATTATACACTTAATGGTAAAGTCCTGGTGAGTGTTTGCTGTGCAAAGAGACTTTGGAATGCAGTTTTATAGTTCCTTGAAATTGGAGTCCTAGATAGACAGGATAGTGAAGAAAGCATGTTGGTATGCTTGCCTTTATTGGTCAGTGCATTGAGGACAGGAGATATGAAGGGTCATGTTAACGGCTGTATAGGATATTGGTTAGGCCACTTTTGGAATGCTGCATTCATTTCTGGCCTCCCTGTTATAGGAAAGATGTTGTTAAACTCGAAAGGGTCCAGAAAAGATTTACCAGGATGGTGCTACGGTCGGACGGTTTGAGTTATCAGGAGAAGCTGAGTAAGTTGGAGCTATTTTCCCCTGGAGTATTGGAAGCTGAGGGGTGATCTTATAGAGTTTTATAAAATCATGAGGAGCATGGATAGGATGAATAGCCAAGCTTTTTTATCCCCCTTGGTAGAGGATTCAAAAACTAGAAGGAATAGATTCAAGGTGAAAGATATAAAAGGGACGTAAGGGGCAACTTTTTCATGCAGAAAATAGTACATGTATGGAATGAGCTTCCAGAGGAAATGGCGGAGGCTGATAGAATTACATTTAAAAGACATCTGGATGGGTATATGAAAAGGAAAGTTTAGAGGGATATGGGCCAAATACTGGCAAATGGAACTAGATTAATTTAGGATATCTGGTTGGCATGGATGAATAAGACCGAAAGGTATGTTTCTGTGTGGTACACCTCTGACTCTGTGTGTCACAGTGAGAAGCTTTCTTGGTTTGTGGAATCCTTCGCTGTTTGACCCTGAAAAATTACTTAACAAACTCAAAGAACTGCAGCTAAACCTCCTGCTTTGATAGTCAACTTAATTTAGAAACATTGACCTTGATTGTATGTGCATGCACTTTGTTTCTAAGACAGTGTCATGTTTTTCAATGTGGGCAATTGCATTCCTTAAAATCTTCACTGCCTTTGGTAAGATCTCATGTATGTTATGAAGCCAGGTTCTACTGTTTTACTTCTAAGGTGGGAGACTTGTACAGAGAGAACACCAGGAAGATTATCCAGATTAGAAGCCTTGAGGAGACCGTCGGTGCTCATGACATGGAGTCAAAAGCCAGCCGGGAGACTATCATGAGGCTCGTCTCGGAACTGGGTCGGGAGCAGAAAGCTGTTGCCTCCTATGTGCAGGAATTAGGCACCATTCGTAAGGTACGGAGAAGATAACAGTGACTTTTTCTAGTTAATTGGAGCAAATAATAAGTAGAGAGGCTGACTAGTGTGCTCTGTGGACAGGGTTTCTGACCTTAGTTGTGTATTAAGATATAGAGTTGAAGCCTATTTTAGTTCTCAGAGTTCTATCCTCAGCCCTGTAAAATCAGTGTTTCTCCAATATGTTATCATAGTCTACAGTATGTCCTTCTTCATTATGATTTTAATGAATGTTCTATTATGACCAATATCGCCGAGCGTTTCCCCTACTTATATTTCTCTTATTTGCTCCATCAAGGGCAGCTACTCCATCTCCTATTGTACTCTGTTTACATTTTCTAAATGTGTTTTACAATGTTTAAACCCTAGTTCAAATATTTCTGGGGCCATGTCTCAGTAATCCTGAATTTGCCTGTTTCTTCTAATGGTTACTGCTATTTCCTTTCTGTTAAAGATACTGTGTAAATGCCTGTACAGACGATTTAATTCATTTTAACTGCTATTCCTCTCTCTTTATTTTTAATTGCCTTTTTATATTTATATTCTATAACCTGTTTATTCTTTAGCCACTTACGACCTCCCTTGGTTTTGTCTGTCGGAAGCTCCTCTTTTCTGTTCCATTTATACATAGCTTTGTACCACTTCTCATTAGTCCCCATTCCCATTTTACAAATTCAAAACCTTTGCTGCCTTTCCATTATCTCATCCACTAGGTCGCTGTTCCCAGTGTTGTTTAATGGCGTGTTGGTCCAGTTTTTTCCTATATCGTAAATATCCTCAAGATTTCAATGATTCTCAATCATTTTTTTTTCAAATTTACTCATGGGCAGGACATGGCTCAGTAGTTAACACTGCTGCCACACAGTGCCAGGGCCCCAGGTTCAATCCCAGTCTTGGGCAACTGTGCCAACGCTGTACATTGTCCGCATGCCTGTGTGGGTTTCCACTAGGTGCTCTGGTTTCCAGCCAGGTTAGGTGTATTGGCCATGCTAAATTGTCCCATCGTGTGCAGGTTGGGTGGATTAATGTGGTAAATGTGGAGTTATGGGAATACATAAGAGAATTAGGTCTGGGTGGGATGCTGTTCAGAGGGTCAGTGCAGACTTAATGGGTCAAGTGGCCTCTTTCTGCACTGTAGGCTTTCTGTGGAAGTAGGCCTCAGCTCTGGGCCAACACTTGTAACATATCCCTAGTTGTCCTTAAGAAGGTGGTGGTAAGCTGCTTCTTCAACCACTGCAGTCCATTTGGTGTCGGGAGACCAATGCCATTCGGAAGGAAATTCCAGGATTTTGACCCAGTGTACAGTGAAGGAACAGTGATACATTTCCGAGTTGGGATGGTGAGTGAATTGGAGGGAAACTTGTAGGGGTGGCATTCCCATGTATCTACTGCCCTTCACCTTCTAGATGTGGGTCATCTTGGATTTGGAAGGTTTTGAGTGAGTCTTGATGAATTTCCACAGCTGTAGGTTGAGAGTGATGGTAGATCGTTGTAGTTTGTGTTTTCGTTCCTTTCTTTTTTGTGACTTCTCAGGAGTTAGACAATGCACTAAATTCCAAACACCACCTTGAAAGAGAGAACAGAAGCCTACAGGACAGGCTGGACTCAACACAAAGAGCATTGGAAGCCTCAAAATTAGAAACAAGAAGCTGGGAACAGCGTTCCAAAGAACTGGATGGGAGTTTGTTGACCAGCGTGTGTGAAGCCAAATCAGTTCACACTCAGTTAGAGGCATTCAAGCATCAGTTGGTGTCCCTGCTCAGCAAGACAGATGTGATAGTTCCACCCACCGAAGAAGCCATCAAAGAAAGAATCCATGAAGTTTGTAACAGTGAGGAAAATAGCAAACAGGTAAGTGGTCTTCATAAATATCAAGGCCATAAAAGTGTCTCTAAAGTTGGAGTGGTAGGAATTGATCTGCTTGGCATTCAGGAAATTGTGCGGTAGAGGAGTGGGCAGTGTTGTAGGTAATGATCCACTTCTGTAATATCGCCCATCTCTGCCTGTATCTCAGTACATCTACTGCTCAGATGCTCATTGACACTCCAAATCTATTCTAATACTCCCTTTGTTGCCTTTCCATCTTCCACCCTTGATCAACTTACGCTCATCCAAAGCCCCAACATAGGGGAGGTGATGATTGCATGGTAGTATCATGGGACTGTTCATCCAGAGACCCAGGCAGTGTTTTGGGACTCAGGTTCGAATCCTGCCACGGCAGATGGTGAAATTTGAATTCAACCAAAATCTGGAGTTTGGAGTCTAATGATAACCACAAAACCATTGTCAATTGTTGGAAAAATCCATTTGATTCACCAATGTCCTTCACGGAAGGAACCTGCCATCAAGTACATGTGACTCCAGACCCTCACAATGTGGGTGACTCTTAACAGCCCTCTGAGATGGGCAATAAACGTTGACCAAGCCAGTGATGTTGTCAAACCCTGAATAAATAAATGAATGAATAACTCTTCTAAAAATCCATATTTGCGCCATCTTATTTGCCCTCCAGCTCTGCTCTCACTGATTCATATTGGTTTCCAACCCCTCATTGCTAGTACTCACAACCTTGTGATCATACTCCAATAAGGTCTGGCCCCTTTCTGAATGATGGGGGATGTAGGGGAGAAAGAGCAATTAATCTGAAGTCGAGATTAGCCACGATCTCCTCTAATGATGGAACTGACATAAGGGGCTGAATGGCCTACTACTCTTCCAAATATTCTCACCTTCTTACATTAATTAAATGCAAGTCACAGTTTTAATGTACAAAACCTTGAGCACAAAGCCTAGCAGGTGAGTGTGGAAATCCATAGCATTAGCTGTTGGTTCCTTTTTAAATTACTTTGGAATATACTATACCATGGAAAAAGGGAAGTGAAACAGTGCCAGAAATCTGCAACCTGGTGAGCCAGGCTGTGACGTGTTCACAAATTGGGAGCAAGCATTCTTGTCTCACTTGCTTCACTTGCCTGTTAAATCATGAGCAGGATTTAAAGGAGTTTGGAAAAAGTGAGCTTCCTCTTTTCTCCCCCTTACTCACACCCATCTCTTCAATAGGCAAATGGGGTGGGAGAGATGTAGGCTGTGCTGTTGGTCTGCCCCAGGGGTTCCTGAGGGCCACCTAACTGATCAAAGTCTGCAATCCAGATAGGTTTCAATAAGGCCAGGCATTTTGACTTTGATTGAGACTCAACAGATTATTGGCTTGATTAGAATAGATGCAGGATGGTGAGCACCTTTTACAGGTCTGATACATATGCTGCTATCCCTCTGTAACCAGGTTTTACTGAAATTCAATGCCTTGAACCTCCTGAGCATCTATCAGAAGTCCTTAACTTCCTTTGTTATGAGAATGCTCCACCTTTCTCATAAAACGTCATGAGCTCACTATGACACAAAACAAGTGCTTTATCTGTATAAAAATTAGTTGTCCAGTGAAACACACCTGTTTTAGTTCTGGTTACTTCATGAGACCAGAAGATCGATGACATTTTCTCCAGTCGCGTATGGAGAGAGGGCTGCATTGAGAGAGGTTGGAAAGAGAGATAAGTAAACAATGAGCTTTAGTGTCCTCAGAGATAGCAGAAGCTGGAATCAGAGACAACGCAGTATAGAGCTGGAGAAAACGTCAACCTTCATGCTCCTCTAATGCTGCCTGGCCTGCTGTGTTCCTCCAGCTCTACAACTGTGTGGTCAGATCTAATGTCGTGCCAACATTTAAGCCTTTCATAATGTGTACCATCAAATATACTGATGTTATAGAATTAAGAAATATTCCTCTTTAGAGACCTTTGACAGACTAACAGTACACTGTTGTTTAGGGCCTGATTAACTCAAAAGTAGCAGGCAATTTGAGAAATCTGAGTTCAAGATCCACCTGATTCAGAAATGTGTAATTATATCTCTGAGCAGGTCGATTAGAAAATACTTAACAGGCAATTCAGGAAGTAATTTTGATATAATATATCAATATTACAATGTTAAACAAGTTCTTTCCCATGTGTGACAGAATCTCACAATGTATGTGATATTAAGAGCTGGGAATGAGCTAAAACTATTTCTATCACATGTACAGACATTAAGTCTATTTATTAGATTTAAACTGCACTCATTCATTAGCTATATAGTCAATCTTTAGAAATTAGACACAGTCTTAATGAGCCTCTACTGTCATGTCAAAGAGGAATTAACACAGGGTGTGACCAGAACCAGGCTCGAATGCCAATAAAACTGACACCATTGGAGTGAAAAGGAAGTTTTCCTTTGACTATTGCTCCTGAATCTATAAAAAGCTTACCTCGAGTGTCGTTGCCTTCCACTTCTGGTTGAGCAGCAGCGCGAGCGGGAGCTTGGAGCAGGAGCCTGTCGGGAAGCCGGTGAGTCACTGTTTTTGAATCTATAAAAGGCTTATCTCATGAATAGCCGGAGGTACGCTGAGCAGGAGCCGACACGGGGGACTGGTGAGTAAGTGAGGTAATATATTTGTGCGGTTGCGTTACCCGAAACACTACCCGGGTAGTGTCTCCCACCCATCCTCCTCCTCTAACCAAAAAAAAAAGTTCTGTGCACCTGATTGGTAAGGTAACAAGTTTATTTTTTATTCTTTTTTTTAAACAAACAGTCTCTTTGGGAATTTAGAACAATGGGAATGGAGGTCAGGGCAGTTGAATGTTCCTCCTGCAGAATGTGCCACCACTAGTGTCCCTGCTGACTACATCTGCGGGAAGTGCACCCAACTCCAGCTCCTCAAACCACGTTAGGGAACCGGAGCTGGAGCTGGATGAACTTCGGATCATTCGGGAGGCAGAGGGGGTTATTGAGAGGAGTTACAGGGAGGTAGTCACTCTTCAGGTACAAGAAAAAGGCAGATGGGTTACAGTCAGGGGACGGAAAGGGAACCGGCAGGCACTGCAGGGATCCCCTGTGGCCATTCCCCTCAACAATAAGTACACCGTTTTGGATACTGTTGGGGGGGACGACTTACCAGGGGAAAGCAGTGGGGCACAGGTCTCTGGCACAGAGTCTGTCCCTGCTGCTCAGACGGGAAGGGGGAAGAGGAGCAGAGCAACAGTCATTAGGGACTCCATAGTTAGGGGGACAGATAGGAGGTTCTGTGGGGACGAGAGACTCACGGTTGGTGTGTTGCCTCCCAGGTGCCAGGGTGCATGATGTCTCTGATCATGTTTTTGGGATCCTTAAGGGGGAGGGGGAGCAGCCCCAAGTCGTGGTCCACATTGGCACCAACGACATAGGTAGGAAGAGAGATGGGGATTTAAGACAGAAATTCAGGGAGCTAGGATGGAAGCTTAGAGCTCGGATGGACAGGGTTGTTGTCTCTGGTTTGTTGCCTGTGCCACGTGCTAGTGAGGCGAGAAATAGAGAGAGAGAGAGGAGTTGAACACATGGCTACAGGGATGGTGCAAGAGGGAGGGTTTTGGATTCTTGGTTAATTGGGGCTCTTTCTGGGGTAGGTGGGACCTCTACAAGCAAGATGGTCTTCACCTGAACCAGAGGGGTACCGATATCCTGGGGGGGAAATTTGCTAAGGCTATTCGGGTGGGTTTAAACTAATTCAGCAGGAGGATGGGAACCAAAATTGTAGTTCGAGTATAGAAAAGGTTGAGAGTAGGGTGGTCCGAAATAAAGTTTCAGGGACGCAAGATGGCACCGGCAAGCAAGAAGGTGGTTTGAAGTGTGTCTACTTCAATGCCAGGAGCGTCCGGAATAAGGTGGGTGAATGTGCAGCATGGGTTAGTACCTGGGACTTCGATGTTGTGGCCATTTCGGAGACATGGATAGAGCAGGGACAAGAATGGTTGTTGCAGGTTCCAGAATTTAGATGTTTCAGTAAGAACAGAGAAGATGGTAAAAGGGTGGAGGTGTGGCATTGTCGGTCAAGGACAGTATTACAGTTGCAGAAAGGATGTTCAGGGACTCGTCAACTGAGGTAGTATGGGCTGAGGTTAGAAACAGGAAAGGAGAGGTCACCCTGTTGGGAGTTTTCTAAAGGCCTCTGAATAGTTCCAGATATGTAGAGGAAAGGATAGCAAAGATGATTCTCGATAGGAGTGAGAGAGACAGGGTAATTGTCATGGGGGCTTCAACTTTCCAAATATTGACTGGGAACACTATAGTTCGAGTACTATAGATGGGTCAGTTTTTGTCCAGTGTGTGCAGGAGGGCTTCCTGACACAGTATGTAGATAGGCCAACAAGGGGCGAAGCCACATTAGATTTGGTACTGGTACTGAGCCTGGCCAGGTGTTAGATTTGGAAGTAGGTGAGCAGTTTGGTGATAGCGATCACAATTCTGTTATGTTTACTTTAGTGATGGAAAGGGACAGGTGTATACCACTGGGCAAGAGTTATAGCTGGGGGAAAGGCAATCATGATGAGATTAGGCAAGATTTAGGGAGCGTAGGATGAGGAAGGAAACTGCAGGGGATGGGCACATTAGAAATGTGAAGCTTATTCAAGGAAATGCTCCTGTGTGTCCTAGATAAGTAGGTACCTGTCAGGCAGGGAGGAAGCTGCAGAGCGCGGGAGCCGTGGTTTACGAAGGAGGTGGAATCTCTGGTCAAGAGGAAGAAGAAGGCTTATGTTAGGATGAGATGTGAAGGCTCAGTTAGGGTGCTTGAGGGCTACGAGGTAGCCAGGAAGGACCAAAAGAGAGAGCTCAGAAGATCCAGGAGGAGACATGAGAAGTTGTTGGCGGATAGGATCAGGGTAAACTCTAAGTCTTTCTATAGGTATTTAACGAATAAAAGAATGATGAAAGTAAGATTAGGGCCAATCAAGGATCGTAGTGGTAAGTTGTGTGTGGAGTCAGATGAGATAGGGGAAGCGCTAAATGAATATTTTTCAACAGTATTCACTCTAAAAAACAACAATGTTGTCGAGTAGAATACTGAGATACAGGCTACTAGACTAGGTGGGATTGAGGTTCACAAGGAAGAGGTATTAGAAATCCTACAGAGTGTGAAGATAGATAAGTCCCCTGGGCCGGATGGGATTTATCCTAGGATCCTCTGGGAAGCCAGGGAGGAGATTACCGAGCCTTTAGCATTGATCTTTAACTTGTCATTGTCTACAGGAATAGTGCCGGATGACTGGAGGATAGCAAATGTGGTTCCCCTGTTCAAGAAGGGGAGTAGAGACAACCCTGGTAATTATAGACCAGTGAGCCTTACCTCAGTTGTTGCTAAAGTGTTGGAAAAGGTTATAAGGAATAGGATTTATAATAATCTAGAAAAGAATAAATTGATTAGGGATAGTCAGCACGGTTTTGTGAAGGGAAGGTGGTGCCACACAAACCTTATTGAGTTCTTTGAGAAGGTGACCAAACAGGTAGATGAGAGTAAACTGGTTGATGTGGTGTATATAGATTTCAGCAAGGCATTCGATAAGGTTTCCCACAGTAGGCTATTGTACAAAATGTGGAGGAATGGAATTGTGGGAGATATAGCAGTTTGGATCAGAAATTGGCTTGTTGAAAGAAGACAGATGGTGGTAGTTGATGGGAAATGTTCATCCTGGAGACCAGTTACTAGTGGTGTACTGCAAGGGTCGGTGTTGGGTCCACTGCTGTTTGTCATTTTTATAAATGACCTGGATGAGGGCGTAGAAGGATGGGTTAGTAAATTTGCAGACGACACTAAGGTTGGTGGAGTTGTGGATAGTGACGAAGGATGCTGTAGGTTGCAGAGAGACATGGATAAGCTGCGGAGCTGGTCTGAGAGGTGGCAAATGAAGTTTAATGCAGACAAGTGTGAGGTGATGCACTTTGGTAGGAATAACCAGAAGGCAAAGTACAGGGCTAATGGTAAGATTCTTAGCAGTGTAGATGAGCAGAGAGATCTCGGTGTCCATGTACACAGATCCTTGAAAGTTGTCACCCAGGTTGACAGGGCTGTCAAGAAGGCATACAGCGTTTTAGCTTTTATTAATAGAGGGATCGAGTTCCGGAACCAAGAGGTTATGGTGAAGCTGTACAAAACTCTGGTGCGGCCGCACTTGGAGTATTGTGTACAGTTCTGATCACCACATTATGAGAAGGATGTGGAAGCTTTGGAAAGGGTGCAGAGGAGATCTACTAGGATGTTGCCTGGTATGGAGGGAAGATCTTACGAGGAAAGGCTGAGGGACTTGAGGCTGTTTTCATTAGAGAGACGAAGGTTGAGAGGTGACTTAATTGAAACATATAAAATAATCAGATGGTTGGATAGGGTGGATAGGGAGAGCCTTTTTCCTAGGATGGTGACGGCGAGCATGAGGGGGCATAGCTTTAAATTGAGGGGTGAAAGATATAGGACAGATGTCAGAGGTAGTACTCAGAGAGTAGTAAGGGAATGGAACGCTTTGCCTGCAACGGTAGTAGATTCGCCAACTTTAGGTACATTTAAGTCGTCATTGGATAAGCATATGGACGTACATGGAATAGTATAGGTTAGATGGGCTTGAGATCGGTATGACGGTTCGACACAACATCGAGGGCCAAAGGGCCTGTACTGTGCTGTAATGTTCTATGTTCTATGGTGTTTGTTTATTATTCACTGTCTGCTGGGGCTAGCTGGCTAAATGGAGCAAATCCACCACTATCCCTCTGAGGCTACTGTTGGTAATGTCCATACTCCCTGTGGACAGCCCTTGGTATATCTCTCTCTGCTCAGGTTACCCTGCTGCACTATGCTGGAAATGCAGCGAGAGCCATAGCAGACCTAGTCCACCTGTAATTACTGTCTTAATTGGAGCGTACAATGTCTGTACTCAATACTGAGTAAAACACATAGCCAGGTTGTTTCAGAGATAGTAGGAAGTGCAGATGCTGGAGAAACTGAGATAACGAGATGCAGAGCTGGATGAACACAGCAGGCTGAGCAGGAAAGCTGACGTTTTGGGCCTGGGTTCATCCTGTGTTCATCCAGCTCCACACCTTGCTATCTCACATAGCCAGGTTGCCTACTTCTAACCCAAATCTGTGAGTTCAACTAAGATTAATGGTCAGGCCAGGAACACATCAGATTGAGATGATTGATGAAACAAGAATTCTATTGGTTATTGGTGTCTTGACATCTTCTTGTGTCTTCCCAAGATACAATCCATGACCTTCATAATTAAGCATATACAAATGGAGTGCTTTCTTCCCCGCTTATTTTGCTAGGACAATACTCCATACTGAGAGACTTTTGAGCAACTTTAGGCGTAGTCACTACTTTTTTGATGAAGTCTCATTGTGGCTAATCTCCCATCCCTGCCATTACTCCATTTTCACTTGGCTGTTATCCAATTCTCCCTGGGTCTGAGCACAGTCTGGAATATCAAGCTGTAATAATTGATCTGTACCAAAGGCTGTCTTACATCAATTTATAAAGATTTAAAACAAGGAAAATACTGACAAGAAATTGCAACACACTGGAGAAAGTATTGCTCCATGGGCTATAAACCGAAATCAAAGTGCGTTATTGCATTAGGATGGTCATCACAAAATGGTAAAGGAAAAGCAAAGCCATTTTAATTCGTGCATCCAGAGATATCCTGATGTTGCACCCAATGTGGTATTTAATGATTTCTTCACTGATTCCAAGGTTGGCTTCCCTGCTATATTCAAGTACAGCAGGGAGTCAGGATGGTGAAGATGGTGTTTGGTATGCTTGCCTTTATCAGCCAGTGCATTGAGTATAGGAATTGGGAGGTCATGTTGCAGCTGTATGGGACATTGGTTTGGCCACTTTTGGAACACTGCAATTCTGGTCTCCCTGCTAAAGGAAAGATGTTGGGAAACTTGAAAGGATTCAGAAAAGATTTACAAGGATGTTGCTAGGGTTGGAGGGTTTGAGCTATAGGGAGAGGCTGAATAGACTGGGGCTGTTTTCCTGGAGCATCGGAGCCTGAGGGGTGACCTTGTAGAAGTTTATACAATCAGTGAGGGGTGGGGGAGTCTAAAACTGAAAGGCATAGATTTAAGGTGGGGGTTGGGGTAAGATTTAAAAGGGACCTAAGGGGCAACCTTTTCCACGCAGAAGATGGTTTGAGTATGGAATGAGCTGCCAGAGGAAGTGGTGAAGGCTGGTACAATTACAACATTTAAAAGGCATCTGGATGGGTTCATGAATAAAGCAGGCCAAGCAGCAGCAGAGAGGAGATTTTGAAACTTGTGAAGTCCACACTGATGACCCTTGGGCTGCAGGGTTCCCTAGCGAAAAATGAGATACTGTTCCTGTTCGTCTCTCCCTATTTATTTCAGAATCCCCTTCCCCTCCCCCATTTCTGAAGAAAGGTCTCGACCTGAAACATCAACTTTCCTGCTCCTTTGATGCTGCTTGGCCTGCTGTGTTCATCCAGCTTCACACCGTGTTATCTCAGATTCTCCAGCATCGGCAGCTCCTGCTATCTTGGGTACATGAATAAGATGAGTTTAGAGGGATATGGGCCAAACGCTGGCAAATAGGACTAGATTAATTTGGGATATCTGGTTGCACCGAAGGTTCTGTTTACGTGTTGTACATCTCGATGACTGTATGTACCCTCTTCCATCGTGTGGTCTCCCTGTGGGTGAAGTTTGAGCAATGACAGCCCAATTTTCATTGCTCCTGATTTTTAATTTGATTGATTTGACGTGATGTAGGACAGCCTGCCAATTCACTGTTATCCAACATGAAAGGTATTTCTGGCCAACAGCCCAAATATGATCTTTCACATTTTGAAAGTGTCTGTTAATTTTATTCCTACAGCTGAACCTGGCAGGTTAGAGTCAGAAGCCAGGGATGCTATAATGGGGAACAAAGAGACGCTAGACCAATTAACAGTGTACTTTGGTTCAGCCTGCACAAATAATGTCCCAAAAGTGTTGCCATCTGCAGGCGAGCTAGCTTTCTCCAGTGCTTTGCCTACCTGTTGCACTAGATCATTAGATCACAAGGGAATCCACAATCATCTGAACAAAGGAGTTGAGCCTTGCAAAGGTTTTCTTTTCCAATGTCGCTGACAATGAAGAAAGTTCTTTTCAGTTCATCATTGAAGCTTGCTTGAAATTCTACTCCAGAACAGGTGGCTTATGCATTCCTCTGGCTGTCATCCTGGGTACCTCTGCTTCCGAAGAAGGTCAGAGGAGCTGCCGTGGTCAGACGTGGTTAGCACTGCAGCCTCACAGCACCAGGGACCGGGGTTCGATTCGGATTTCCGGTTTCCCCCCACAGTCCAAAGATGTGCAGGTTAGGTGGATTGGCCATGCTAAGTTGCCCATAGTGTTCAGGAATGTGTGGGTTGTAAGGTCTGGGTGGGAAGCTCCAAGGGTCGGTGTTGGGCCGAAAGGCCTGTTTCCACGCTGTAGGGATTCTATGATTCTATGAAACCTGAACGTTTGCTTAACATGAAGCAGAAGTGAATATGGAGGCTAATGATGGGCCCATCTCTGCACCAGGCCAGTCACATCTTTGTCTCTGTAGCCACAATTTTTCACAACAGCCACAATGATATGTCTGTTCCCTTTGAGTGAATATCTGAGGTAGCTGTTTTCTGTGTTGCCTTACAACACAGCTGTTTGGAAAGATAGGGAATATTCTTATGTATTTCAGACTGATCCAAGAAGGGATGTCTCCAGCAATGCAACGCTTCGACTGTACGCTAACCTCCAAGAATTTTCCTTGTGTTTCCCCAGATGGCACCATGAGGGAGGGAGATAGAAAGCAGCAAACTATAGGCCAGTTAGCTTAGATGAAACAGATAATTGAGCTAAATGGGTAATTTTCTGGTTGGTGCAATCTAACCTGTGATGTGCCAATAGGACCATGTCTATTTACGATTTGTCTACATGACTTGGATGTAGGGATTAATAGAGTATAGGTAAATTTTCTGATGACACAAAGATAAGTAGGAAAGTAAATTGCGAAGAGGACATAAGGAAGCTACAAAAGAATGTAGATGATGTGAATGAGCATAGATCTGGAATTTTAAAAAATTAATTCATGAGTTGGCCTAGTTGCCTAGATGGCGGCAAAGAGTCAACCACATGACTGGCTCAGGACATGTAGGCCAGATTAGGTAAAGACAATAAATTTCCTTTCAGCATATATATAAAACAAATGGTTTTTTTTTCTGACAGCCATTTCACAGTCATCATTAGATTCTTAATTCCAGAGTTTAATTGAATTCAAACTCCGCCATCTGCCCCGGCACGATTCAAACCCTTGTTCTCGAGTGTTCCCTGGGTCTGTGGATTAATAGTCTAGCGACGACACCACTAACCCATCACTGCCCTTTGGATTATCGTGTGGAAAATGTGAAATTTTAAAAAAAAAAGAGTAGAAAAAGCAAACGGTCAGAGATTGCAGAGGGATGAGGGTTTCCCAGTATGTGAATCACAAAAGGTTAATATGCAGGTTCAGCGAGTAATTAGGAAAGCTAACAGAATGGTATCATTTATCGCAAGGGGCACTGGATGTAATGGGAAGTTATATTTTAGTTGTACAGAGCACTGACCACATTCTTTAAGGATGGATTTAAATGCATTCAAAGCAGCACAGAGAATGTTTACAGAAAGTGAAGTGAAGTCACCATAATCCTGCTCCACCATAAAGCTGCTCTCTCTCATTAGAGATGAATGGTGGTAGTTTAACCTGAGGCTGTCTGTGCTTCAGGTGAGGGGGCAGGTTGTTGAGGAGGGAGTCCTTCCTCATAACCTAAACTTTACAGGAATTGAATCTGAGCTGTTGACACCTGTGTTACAAACGAACTGTCCAGCTAACTGAGCCAGCATTCAATAAGGTGGTAACTCATCTCACTGTGCCCTTCCTCCAATTTCCTGCCTGCGCCCATAACTCTTGGTTTCCTCATCAACCAAAAAGTTAATTACAACAGAATTACTCCTGTAACTCCAGTTCAGTAGATGGGTAGAATGTAACTAGTGTTACAGCCAGATGGCTTCAGGTAACTATTAAACACTTCCTTAATTCAGAATCGCTTGCTTTACTACTACAAGCAGAAAACTGGGAAGGGAACTGCACTGAGCTACACACAGCATTTCTCGCTTTAGAGTCAAAGACCTGTAAAGAAAGAAATGAAGACTTTTATATAGTACCTTTCTAGACCTGGTAATTTCCCAAAAGACCTTTAAAGTGAATGGAAGTCCTTTTTGTAAACAAAACAATGAAATTCCCTTTTTGAAATGTAGATATTGTTGTAATGTATGACAGTGCAGTGTGACAATGATGTAGCAAGGACCAGTGACGAAATAAATGATTGGATAATTAGTTTGGTGATCCTGGTTGAGGGATAAATATAGGGCAGGCCTGAACTTCTTTCAGTAATGCCATGGAAACTTTTTGCATCTGTTGGAAAAGGAAGATGGATCCTCAAGCTTAATGAAAGGTGAGACCTCAAACGCAGCAGCGGTGCTGAAGTGTGCAATCTGGCTTGGGGATTAAATCCACAACCTCTGGATTGATGTCAACTCTGAGCCACAGCTGACCCCGATGGAGCAGTAGAAAAGCTGTCAATTGCTTGTATCAGTCCCACGTCAGTTCCAGTCAGGTGAGCAAAAACAAAGTTGCTGGAAAAGCTCAGCGGGTCTGGTAGCACCTGTGAAGAGGAAGGGTCACCGGACCCGAAACGTTAATTCTGTTTTTTCCTCCTTCACAGGTGCTGCCAGATCTGCTGAGCTTTTCCAGTAGCTTCTGTTTTTATTCCTGATTTACAGCATCTGCAGTTCATTTGGTTTAATCCAGTTGTGCGAATGTTAGAGACCACCGCGCCCCCCCCCCCCCCCGCCCCCCCGGGCTTTGACTGCTTCATGTTAGAGTTCTCTCCGTTGGTCATATTTATTCCTCAATCAATATAATTAATGCACAAATTATCTGGTTATTTATATGCTGCTGTTTGTTAGAGCTTGCTGATTACAAATTGGCTGCTGTTTCCTACAGTGAACATGTTGGGAATGTACATAACTGCGTGAGACTTTGGAATGCCCTGATGTCGTAAAGGTGCAATGAAAATACACATACTTTCCTTCCTGTGGGTAGATCCTGTGATGCTCCCAGCTCAGAGGGTTTCAATCCATCATATTCGGGTCAAAAGACTGTGTTCAAGACTCACTCCAAAGACTTGTGCACATCATCCACCCTGATGTTCCAGCTCAGGACTAAGGGAGGGCTGCATTGCTTTGGTGATGGTGAGGCATTAACTTGTGAAACCCTGTCTGCCCTTCCATAATGGATTTGGCAGTCACTTGGATAATGGGAAGGGGAGTTCTCCCAAGGGTTTTGACAATACTGATCCCTCAACTAACATCACTTTCATCAAAAAACTGATTTAGCCATTATCCTATTGCTGATTGGAGGAGCTTATTGGATGTAATTTAGTTACCGTGTTTCCACTATCATGATAGTAATGGCTGCGTCTGACTTTGTGAAGAGTGCTTTATAAATACGAGTGTTCTTAACCCTGTTAATTCTGCCACTTGGGAACTTTCTCTAATTCACTCAATAGGCATATTGATCTATGAATGAACTGCTGATTCCATGTCTAAGGCAAAAGAGGGATTCTGCCAGCAGGTAGCAGTGTTCTCTCACTGATATTCGGAGTTATTTTTAAACCTGTTCTGTGCAACATGTGTCACACTGTCTTTCACATCTGTTGTCCCTGGTAATTCAGCTCTGAATAATTATCGTCTGTGTTTTAGTTATAAGGATTTAAAGGATTGAGTGTTGAGTGTAAATCGTCAATAATCCAGGATTTATAACTTTCCTGGTAATTATCCAAATTTAACTGGAATTTCTTCTGAACTTGCATTCCAAGCTGAGATTTTAAAACTGAGCTCATCTGGATCTCTGATATAACAAGGTGTACAGCTGGATGAACACAGCAGGCCATGCAGCACCATAGGAGCCGGAAGGCTGATGTTTCGGGTCTAAACCCTTCTTCAGAAAGACACTTTTTCTGAAGAAGGGCCAAGACTCGAAACATCAGCTTTCCTGCTCCTCTGGTACTGCTTGGCCTGCTGTGTTCATCCAGCTCTACACCTTGTTATCGCAGATTCTCCAAAATCAGCAGTTCCTGCTATCTCTGAATCATCCGGATCTCTGTCATCTGATGTCTGTCTGTCAATCGCCAGGTGCCTTTTGTTTCAAAGGGGGACTATTTTCTGCCAGTGTTGCTCAGTTTGTATTTGGGTAATTTGACCATCTTCATTATGAAAGACAGGATAGGAAGTCAAGTGATATTTGTGGTAGGGGTGGAGTAAGGAAAGTGTGGAGTGAGTGGTAAAGACGTTTCTGCTGAGTTCCTTTATAGGATTAATTGGTGACTCTTTAAGGCTTTTGGTTTTTGTTAACGTCACAAGTGGAGAAGCCTGCTCCACATGATCTGAATCAAACCTCTTCGTAATTTTAAAGGTTTCTCTCCCTGCTCACCTCTCAGGACTTTTTTTGTCCCCTGATGTGCAGCATTGGACTGGGATGGACAAGTCACATGACACCAAGTTGTAGTTCAACAGGTTTATTTGAAATCACAAGCATTTAGAGCGTAGCCCCTTCGTCAGGTGCAGTGAGAGAGAAGAGCGCACATACACAGAATTTATGGACAGAGAGATCAAGGGCAGAGAGATCTAAAGGCCATACAAATGGTATGAGTGGAGTGTCGAATAATAAATAAAAACCGAAAGAACCGCAGATGCTGTAAATCAGGAACAAAAACAGAATTGCTGGAAAAGCTCAGCAGGTCTGGCAGCACCTATGAAGAAAGAAACAGAGTTAACGGTTCATGCCCAGTGACCCTTCCTCAATTCTGTTTTTGTGTCGAATAATAAGTCTCTGCAGGAGATCAAAGGTGTTAGATGGTGTGAGTAAAGTGTTGACAGCTGAATACCAAGTGAGGGGATGACCTATAATCCAATTAAATGAGTCAGAGAGATAATACAAAAAGAAAATAAGATGATGCTGAAGACAAACTAAATGACTGGAATAACAGAATAGGTATGAGTCATATGCTAAGGGTCTAACCAAAGTAATAAGTCACCCAAAACTGTACAAACTAATTAAGATAGAGAGATCATAACAATTTATCAAGGTGGTGGTGTCAAAAGAGGACAGTAAGGAAGACTTTACAAATACAGAGCAGTGTGGTGTGGTTACATGTAACGCGACATGAGCCCAAGGTTGAGGCTGTCTTCATGGGTATGGAACTTGATTATCAGTTTCTACTTGGTGATTCTGCATTGTTGTGCGTCTTGAAAGTTGCTTACCCAAAGACTGGAAGCTGAATGCCCTTAACCGCTGAAATGATCCCCACTGGGAGGGAACATTCCTGTTTGGGAATTGTTGCGTGTCGTCCATTCATCTGTTGTAGCGTCTGCATAGTTTTGCAATGTACCATGCCTTGGGGCATCCTTGCCTGCAGGGTATGAGGTTGACAACATTGGCCGAGTCACACGAGTATCTGCCATGTATCTGGTGGGTGATGTTCCCATGTGCGATGGTAGTGTCCATGTCAACACTCTGACTTGTCCTGCAGAGGTTGCCGTGACAGGGTTGTGTGGTGTTGTGGTCGAAATTGTCTTGAAGGCCGAGTAGTTTGCTGTGAACGGTGGTTTGTCTAAGGTTTGGTAGTTGTTTGAAGGTGAGAAGTGGAAGCGTAGGGAAGATCTTGGTGAGATGCTCATCGTCATCGATGATATGTTGAAGGCTGCGAAGAACATGGCATAGTCCCTCAGCTCCAGGAAAGTACAGGACAACACAGAATATGACCAATAGATGTATTTTTTCCCAGAGGAAATGCCTGTCAATGCTATAACCTCTTTGTTCTAACACAATTGTTACAAATCTTTTTTGGACCTTCTCCGGTGGCTCAATACTCTTAGGAAGTGGCAGTTTCAAAGTTTGCAAATCGTGCAAAGCTTGGAAGAATTGTAAACTTTGAGGAGGACAATGTGTTGGACCAAAAGGACACATACAAGTTGGCAGTGGGTGGGAAAGGTGGCACGTGAGGTTCAATGCAGAGAAGTGTGAGGTGATGCATTTTGGTCGGAAGTACTTTAAAAGGCTGTATAAAATAGAGGATGCCATTCTTTGCATTGGGCCAGGGGTGGGCGCCCAGGAGCGGAGACACCTGGGTGTATGTGTGTGTAGATCATTGAAGGTGGTAGGAAGGTAGACAGAGCGGTAAGTAAAGCAGAGTGCTGTCAGCTTTAGTGCGATAGTGGAAACTGCTGATGCTGGAGAAAAGTGGTGAAGAGGCACTTCACTTACGAGGATAGATTGAAGAAGTTGGGGCTTAGACGAATGTTAAGGGGAGATCTGGTAGAGGCTTTACATCTTGAGTGGGCTGGAAGAAGTAGATAGAGAGAAAATGTTCCCACTTGTACAATTAACAAAGACAAGAGGCTGCACATTAAGAGCGATCTGCAAAATAAAAAGATGAAGGTGAAGTGAGGAAAATGTCTCTCATGCAGCAAGCAAGTATTGAGGCTATGGAACTGCTTGGAAATGCGGAGGAGGCAGCATCAATTTAGGCACTCACAATAGGCTTTGGATGATTATTTTGAATTTATAATAATGTATAAGGTTATTGGGAAAAGGCTGGAGATAGGCACTGGGTAACGATAATCATTTAAAAAGCCAGTGTGGCCATGATGACTGAGTGGCCTCATTCTGCACCATAATAATTCTGTGGTACCTCCAGTAGTACCAGAACTGAGTAGCACCCCAGACAGAGTCAGCATGGATCCCAGACAGAGGAGATTTGTGTAGTGGGCGCCTGTATGGGACATTGTGTGGACCATAGGGAGGGCACAGGCCATTTCACCAGCTGCCCACCACCCAGCACCCACAAATGATTTGACCTTCCTTCTTTCTCAACAAGGCCATGCCTTTACACTCTCGCCCCCTTGCCACTGCTCAGCTCTTTATAACAGTGGAGGTGGCTTGGCCACCTCATCTGGGGGATAACTGGGCACTTACAGCCCTCAATTGGCATAAGGTAGGCAAGCATAGGGGCACCTTTTATGAGCAGGAGGTCAGGGGTGAGCAAGAAAGCCCCCTGGCATCCTTTACTTCCACGTATAACATGCCTGGCCGGGCTGGGGCAGGCTGGATAGAATGCAGTCTGTGGACGACAGAAAACGGTGCACTGTTTTTCAGATTTTGAATTTAAATCCTCTAAAATATTTTCGGATGTCTTTAAAAGTAAACCATTCCCTTTGTGCCGAGTCTATTGTTACAAAGGTTACCGTGAACAATTCGGTCTTTGTTACGCCTAAAGAAAGACAAAAGAAACACCAGAGCCTGGTTTGTTCGCAGGTTGTAAGTATTGTGGGAACATTGTAAATTTAACTGGAGGAATCAGTTCCCATTTGGGTCGAGATGAAGTGATTACCGTGAAATGTCAAACAATGGTGTTGTTATCTGGGCATTTTGGTTCCAATGGGAGTATTGACCCAACTTTAGGGAGAGCTTTGTGCTTGATCATTCATTTCCACTGAGCCCAGGGAGCTGCTTTTTAACTGCTCTATACCTAACCAGCAAGTGACTCTTCATACTGCCAGAGGGGGAAGATATACAAGGTTGAACATAGATGTGTTCGGCAGTTGCCCGTTTCCTCTAGTGAACGAAATTCTCTCAGGGGATGGGGCATTGGATGACACAGTGGAATTGAGGACCTCTTCCAACTTTACCCCTTCGCCCACTCGTTCTGATTCTTCGTGACTGTAGGCACAGGCTTAATTCTGGGCCAGTGTTAGCAAGCAAGTTATTAACAGACTGTGTAATAGGAAGGACCCGATGATGGTACCACACGCTAGCTTCTGAGTCAGAATGTTGTGGGTTTGAGCTTCATTCCAGAACATCTAAGTTAACACTTCAGTGTGGTGCTGGGGTTTCAGGTGCCACGTTGGGTGGATGAAAAAGATCCCTTCAAAGCCAAGATGGAATGTTCCTCCTCAGCGTCCTGACCAATATTTTCCCCTCAACCAATATCAGTGAAAGAGCTGAAATGGCCCTTTTCCCAGTACTGTACATGGGAACTTGCGCTGTGCAAATGGCTGAAACCTTTCATACATCACAACGGTGACTGTATTTCAAAAACCTACTAATGGATTGTGAAACAGTTTGGGACATTGGGAAGCCGTGAAAGTTTCTGATAGAAGTATGAGTGTTTATTGTAGCTGGAACCTTTGAAAATTGTGCTGGATTATCAGTATGGTTTATTGCCCAAGCACCCGGTCTCTCTGTCTCTGTCTCTCTGTCTCTGTCTCTCTGTCTCTCTCTCTGTCTGTCTGTCTCTCTCTCTATCTATCTAACTCTCTATCTTCTCCACAGCACTCCTTCCTAACCCTTGGAGTGGCAGACTGCTCTCCTAGATTATCCAAACATTTTGTGTGGGATTTAACCCAGTCTCCTGGATTTGGGACAGGAGCAGAACAGCACGGAGAATTTTAGTGTTTGTGTAACATTAAGTGGATATATGAGGCCTTTGTACATTTGACTTTCTGACTGAAACGGTAGCACCAAAACAGTGGCAACACACAGTTGGGGAACACGCACACAGGTGTAGGCCTTTTGTCCCTGAAGACAATTATTTAGATTACATCAGAATTGTACCTCAACTCCATTTGCCTAACTCTACTTTGTATTCCTTAATGTCCATGCCCAATGATAATTTATTAGTCTCAGGTTTGAAAAATTCAGGTTTGGACATCACCCCTAAATGGATCTGATCTGGATGGTATGATGCCTCCACTAAAGGAATTGGTTTCATTCCATCCGCCACCTTGCAAATCTGTTTATTGTTGTGTGAGGTGATGGCCTTGAAGGGGTTAATGTTCACATTACATTGGCTGCACCAACTCTGCTGGTGTGGTTGGAGAGGAGTTGCGCTCGAGCTTCTGGGAAGAGCAGATGTTTCTGTACCAGCTCCTTAAAATCTTAGGAGTTACGCCTGTACAAATGCAGTTGTACTAACTGCTATTGTGCAATAAACCTTCTTATTATCTATGACCTTTTCCTCCCTGTAGATGTTCTACAGTGATGTATTCTCTCGCCTGATCGTTAGCTAGGCTCAAGTCAGAGGAGGACTGGTGGCAGTACCTCAGACAACCCTTACCCAGTACTACATACTGGTGAAGGTGGCAAAGACCATAAGCTGCCAGCAGTGTCCTCGTGGGTGAATACATTTTGCACATCTCAGTTACAACACTGAGCGCCTTTCAAATTTGAAGAGCTGAGTTGGCTTTTCACTTTTAGCGCCAATATTAGAAAAATGATGTCTAACTGAGTCCTACCATTTGAAGTCAGAGTTGGCAATGCTGCTAACAGTTGGCAATGCTGCTAACAATGCTGGCATATGACATTGCTGCAAAGCAGTTAGAGACCAATACTCATGTACCTCGTCAAGAACTTCTATACATTTAGGTTCTCAGCAGTTGGCAAGTGCTGGAATATACACAGAAACAACAGCTAAACAGCTGTCTGTGAGAATGCTGGAGAAAGAGACAGTGTGGAGGAAGCACTCAATCATTGAAAATAAGAGCAGGAGTAGGCCATTGAGCAGCTCCAGACTGCTCCATCTCTCAATACGATCACGGCTTATCATCCAACTTAGTACCCTGCTTTCTCCTCATATCATTTGCTCCCTTTAGCTCCAAGAACTATAACTAACCCTTTCTTGAAAACATTAAATCTTTTGGCCTCAACTACTTTCTGTTGCTGACAATTCTGCAGGCTCCCCACTCTCAGTGAAGAAACTTCTCCTCATGTCAATCCTACACGGCCGCCCAGACCCTTAGAAGGAAAGCGCCACAGACCAAGACTAGTGTAGCTATAACAATTAAACATCAATGGAAACTGAACTGAGAAGATTTGAGAGTGATTGCATAGGGAAGTAAAGGGGGGACAAAGAAACACGGTAGGGGAAAATTATGAGGCAGTTGGAAAAAAACAGATGTTATTAACGCAAACAAATGATTAGAGTAAGTGTGACTTGTCTTTGGTTGTTGAGCTGCCTTCTCAGTGGATTCCAGGAAGTGAACACGTTATCTAGGCTGGCGTTAACACACACTGAGAGTGCGCTGCGTTGTGTGCAGTATTTCCATTGAGAAGTAGGCATAAGGCCCCATCTGCCTGTCTCAGTGAAAGATCCCATGCTATTTTCCATAGTATTGATACCATGCACCAAATGCAATTAGTCTATCCAGTAGGAAAGAGTGAAATTGGAGGTATTCTTCTGAAGGGAATTTATAATATGCTAAATAGCAGACACAGTTTTTTTTATTGGTGGCACTGATCAGGTGATAGAGGGATTTATCACTGACTCAGTTTGGAGAAAACATCAAAATGGGACAAGATTTTCCTGGGGCTGAAGTACGTTTGTAATGGAGTTCCCCAGAGGTCAGTATTGGAACCCTTGCTTTTCTTGACCTATCTTAATGACATGGATCTTGGTGTGCAGGAAACAAATGACACTAAATTGGGAAGAGTTGTAAACTCTGAGGAAGATATATGTGGAGTTCCATAAGTACATTGGTAAGTTGGTGGAGTGGCCAGATAGGTGGCAGATGACGTTCAACGCAGAGAAGCTTGAGGTGATGCACATCGGGCGGAAGAACGCTGAAAGACAACATGAAATAGTGGATACAATTCTAAAGGGAGTGGAGGGACCGGGGTGTATACGTGCACAGAGGAGAGAGAGAATGCAGTAAATAAAGCTTACAGTGTTTAAAAACAGAAGTTGCTAGAAAAGCTCAGCAGGTCTGTGCATACAGTGTTTTCGGCTTTATTAATGGGGCGTAGGTTATGAGAGCAGGGAGGTGTTGTTGTACAAGACACTTGTTAGACCTCAGCTGGAGGATTGTGTACAGTTGCTACACCACTATCAGAAAGATGAGAATGCATCAGAGAGGGTGCAAAAACAAATTACAAGAATAGTTCCAGGTATCTTCTGGAATTCTGTGTCCAGTTCCAGTTGTCCAGTTGTAGGAAGGATGTTATTAAGCTGGAGAGAATTGTCAAGAGTAGTTCATGTATAGAATGGACTTCCAGAAGGGTTGTGGGTGTGGGAACAGTTGTAATGTTTAAAAAAAACTTTTGGATAAGTACTTGAATAAGAAATGTTTGGAGGGATACGGACCAAGTGCAGACAGGTGGAACTAGTTTAGCTTGGGGTTATGGTCGGCATGGACTGGTTGGACCGAAGGGTCTGTTTCCATGTTGTATGAGTCTGTGACCCAATGATTCTGTGACTTTATGAGAAACTTCAGCTCTGGGGGTTGAATCAGATAGGAGTAGCTGCATGTTCTTCACATACCTCGTTCTGGGAAGGCTGCCCAGATTAAGGTGGGATGGGAAGAGATCTGTATGCCTATTACTGATTGGGTGAGTAGAGTAGGCAAGTGGCATTGCATCTGCCATCCTTTGTTATAATACTGCCAGTATGTATCAGACTGCTATACAAACCTTTATTGAACATAGTAAGAGGGCGTTGTCAAATAATCAAGCAAGAAATCAAATACTTGTCAGTTACAGGTGCTGCTTCCTGATGTGTGTTGTCATTTGCCTGTTTCTGCCAGTTATATCTTCCTTACACAGAGGATTTGGAAAGACACAGGTAAATCAAAGACTTATTTGCGGTTTTTGCAAATGATGTGGGGTCTGTAGCTGAGTGGCCGCATTCCTGTTGCTGATCTCTTTAAAGACTGCCTCCTTCCCCTGGACCTAGTTCCTTGTGATCCTGAGGCTTGCAGATACAAATGATGCAAGGGGGTTATACTTCACTGAGTTGTAGAAGTTCAGTGTTTCTCAGAAACTGTATGACTAATATCTTGGTGCCAGGCCTTTATGAATTGTATTATTGTACAATTCTGTTCACTGCTGAGTAGGTGTTGACTATCTAATCGCTGATGCCAGTCTATGGAGCTCTGTGTTTATCTATGGAAGGAGCAGTCTTATTATACAGTTTGCTTAATGATACACCATGGTTCTGATGAGCTTTGAAGGTACAGTCGGCCTTTGGGAGACCAGTTTCGGCTCAGGCCAACAGTTCAACGGCATCTGCTCATTTGAACATTGCGTGCCTCTCTGACAATCTTACAAATGCAAGCTCAGAGCCTTGTCCGCTGTGATTGGAGGTTGGGACATCAGATATACATGCATCCTGAGTCCATCCATAAAACTTTTCAAAAGGTGGGGCTCTTAAAACCAACCCAGCAGTACCAGTAACTGAATAAACGCCCAAACAAAGAAATGAGTCAGGCAGGGTGTCTGTATTTTTGACTATGTTCTGCTTATGCTAAATGCTTATCAACTGGAACATCTTTATTAATTATCAGGTAACAATGATCATGTAGAAGCAGTGATGGAGTCACTGACATGCAAACATTTTAAGTATTATGTTGTGACTGTGATGCAATGTCTGGAGGGAGCTATTTATTCAGAACTATGGAATGGGAGTGCTCTAGATCTAGGTGATTAGCAGGACACCACCCCTACTTCAGCCAATGCTTAAGTGCTTGTAAATGCCACAAAAATATTCCAAACAGGTCTTTAAAAAAGGTAAATCTGCAGGCTTGAAACTCAAGCAGAAAATGCTGAGTGTGCACGGCAGCTCTCTGGGCAAAGAGCAGAGGGCAGGCAAATGTTCCCTAGAATTGAAGGTTGAATGACGAGCAGGCATTTTTTGTAAGATAGGAAAATAGAGGAACAGTGCAGAGGGCGAAGAGAGAAATCTGCACATGCATTTATCAAGGTCTCAGTTAATGCATTAATTCTTTCAATTTTGCCCCACCTAAACTCGTGGTTTGTTCATCAATCTCCCGTTCTGATGATGCAGTAACCAGCCTGTTCTCTTCGCTGACATTTGCTGCTCCCAACATTTGCCTGCTGCAGTGCTGAATTCAGGGCAGATACACTGACCATGGAGTGGAATCCAACTGTATCATTAGAACTGTACCAGCACTTAAAGGGTTGAATGATGATGGCAGGTTGCATCCTCTTGGCTTGAATTTATTATCCCCTTAAGTTCAAAGTCAGTCATCAAATTTTGTGTTGGTTATATCACAATATTTGATAGGATAGGTTCCAAGATGCTATTTTGTCTGAATGCTGGAATCAAGACAAAGGGAAACATTAAAATGAAAGCTAGGGTATTTAGGAATGGGGTCAGAGTGTAATACCTCAGACAAAAAGGGCAATAGATACTCAAGGCCAATTGAGTTGTCCAAGCCTGAGCTTTTAACTTGGTGAGGGAATCGTGGGATAGTGAACCAAGGTGAGTAACTGGGATTCAGAGTACGGAATAACCATTGTATGGTGGGACAGGCCAGAGAGACTTAATTCATATTCAGGATAATTAAGGTGAAGAGATATAGAAAGAGAGTAGGCCAGCAGCTCCATCTTATTCTCTTTTGGAACATTAATTTGTAGCGCAGTTCTTGCTGCATTGTTGACTTAAGTTTCCACCAATATTTACCTTGAAGCTTTACGTGAGAAAACCTCACTGTCATGCCCTAGGGAGTTGTTGAAATCTTCTTGCCATTGGTGCTGAGTAACACATCAAGATGACATTGGCACCAAACGGTGACAGTGGGCTTTAAATTTGTGCTTTCTTGAATTCCCAGACAGTACCACAGCTGGAAGAGAATGTAACCAAACTGACACTGCAGCTGGAAAAGCAGGTGGATCTGCACCAAGCTGCACTGCAACGTTGCATCAAGGCAGAGCAAGAGCTGTCAGAACTTCAGGAGAAAGTTCGATTCCTGGAAGGAAACCTGCTAACTGGAGACGTGATGTGTGATACCTTGAGCCAGGACAAACAGAAAGTAATGCTACTTAAAGTTTGTTTTCTCATTGTTTCAGCATCCAAACTGCTTTGATAACATCAAACAGAAAACTTTGACACTTGGGCTTTCTCCTTCAGTTTTCCTCCAACCTGCATTCTTTCATCCTTTGTGTTGGTAAGCCTCCTCTTTAACCCCAAAGGACAGGACATTTAAGTTTGTAAAAGTCTCCAGGTTTACTCTCAGCTCCCTGCCACAGGAGTTCATTAATTAGCATAGACCAGCTCCTCTCCTGCTTCAGCTAAGGCCTCTTAAAGCTGTAGGAAGTGAAAGTGGACATATTCAAATGTTGGTGCCAGGATTAATACTGAATGCCAAGCACCGTGCCAATGTTTGATTGCTGCAGCTCTCAAACTGTTCCCGGCTTCCTCTCTGTTTGAGACACCACATTCCGTAACAGCAGTGTGTACTATCTACAAGATGCATTGCAGAAATTCACTAGACAGCCTTAGATAGCACCTTCCAAACCCTCAGTTACTTCCATCTAGAAATATAAGGCCAGACACAGGAACACCACCACCTGCAAGATCCTCTCCAAACCACTCTCAGTCTTGACTTGGGAGTATATTGCTGTTCATTTAGTGTTGTCGGAACAAAATCCTGCAACTCCCTCCCAAAGGGCATTGTAGATCTACCTGTAGTGTGTGGCCTGCAGCAGTTCAAGAATGCAGCTCACCACCATCTTCTCAACAGCAACGAGAAATGAACAACAGCATCTGGCCCAGCCAGTAACACCCACTTCTGACAAATGAATCTTTTCTAAAAAAAGAGTGTTTTGAATTCAGGAAAATGCATGAACATTGAGTAACTATTGACAAGTATTTTGCTAAGCTGGATTGCCAGCTAAACTATGATTTTTCTCATAGTCCTGCTATTAAGTAAGGCACTATCTTCACTGGATGCCAAGATAGAATAGCAAAGCCTGTGCCCTCCCCTTGACTCGGTTCCTTGAACTCGTCTGGTGAAGTGCAAAGATGCTGGGACCTGAGGCTGTTTTTAAGGACATAGTGTTTTGGGTGTAAGCATGACTGTAATAAAAGGGAGCCCAGACTTAAATATGCAGCAAGGAATGATGTAAGCATTAAACAGGGGATAATTTATATGAATATTTCTGTATCTTCCTTGAAAGATTAAAATGTGTTTGCAAACAAATAGTAAAAATGCATGCAAAGTAACTCTGAAAATATTCATTTTCTACGAAGTATCTGAAGTTCTTGGAGGACATAGCAGAGAGGATGAAACTGGAGAGGGTGACAGCAGAGATTGGCTTCGATATGCAGCTGGATGCAATTCTTGCTCGTGCTGATCAGCTGGTTAAAATGGAGAATGAGGCCATTATTGAGAACAAGACTGTTGTGTACAACCTGAAGAGAAAGGTAGAATGATCGGAGATTTACAATTCTTCTTATCGTTAGATTTACCATCAGTCAGATTAATCGATCATGTAACATATTAGTAACATTACAAGTAAGAAAAAAAACTTAATGAAAATTCCTCAGCTATGACTCTTCTACATCCTAACAGCTTACGTGGTCTCACTTAACCACTTAATCTCCTGCACCACCCAAGCACAACCTCCTTTCTCACACTATACAACCCACCAGCCTTGTTCCTATCTATCTTGTATGATCGATCCTATCTACAGATCCTATCATACTCACCATCATTGCTCAGACCTTTGAGTATAAAAGTTGGGACGTTATGTTGAGGTTGTACAGGACATTGGTGAGGCCTCTCCTGGAGTGTTATGTCCAATTCAGGACTTCGCATTACAGGAAGGATATTATTAAGCTAGAGAGGGTTCAGAAGAGGTTTATCAGGATGTTGCTGGGAATGGAGCATTTGAGTTAGAGGAAGATGCTGGATAGGCTGGGACTTTGTTCACTTGAGCATAGGAGGTTGAGAGGTGATTGTATAAAGGTTTATAAAATCATGAGGGGTATAGAAAGAGTAAATGACAGGTGTCTTTTCCCTAGGGTGGGATATTTCAAGACTAATGGGTATATTTTTAAGGAGAGAGCTTTATAAAAGACATGGAGGTCAATTTTTTACACAGAGAATGGTTAGTGTGTAGAATGAGCTTCCAGTGGAAGTGGTGGATGTGGGTACAGTTAGAACATTTAGGTAAGTACATAAATAAGAAATGTTTGGAGGGAAATGGGCCAAGCGCAGGCAGGTGGGACTAGCTCAGTTTGGGATTATGGTTATCATGGACTGGTTGGACCAAAAGGTCTGTTTCTGTGCTGTATGACTCTGAGTCTCTATCTGATAACAGGATGGATTTGGGAAGGAGATTGACGGAACTAGTGGGATGTGTGTTTCAGGAGAACGTACATTTTCAGGTGGTTAGCAGCCCAGCCATACCAGGCAGGAGCATGTCTAATCAGTTCCTGCATGTAAACTGGAACCAGTACTTCATACAACCAAGAGTGGTTGCACTCCCAGTACCTTGAGCAACCAGTCTTGTTGATACACACTCATTGCTTGCATTCTGGGAGGTCAAATCCTTCTGATAATTAAAGCCAAAACACAAGTCCCCAATTTGTTGTGATGGGAGTAGAGGTTCCCTTATAATAATTAAACCCAAAACACCCAGAGAAGCTCGCCTCCCCTTATATAATCTGTTAAAAGTGTAAATGAAAGAAAATCCCTGATATTCACTTTATAAGCAACAAGTAATAATTTATTTATTTAACCTATCAGTGAGCAAATGAACAGCACTGCTAACAAACAGAACAATTCCTCCCTAACTACTAACTATTCCCTGACTGAACTAAATTCTACTGGTATGCTGTTCCAATAGACACAAGTCCCAGGTATATGACCCAGGTAATAAGAAAAAAAATTAAAACTTAGTCTCTCAAATTCCACACAGAATGTGACCTCTGGAATGCTCTGCGTTCTCCATTGTCTCTCCAGTCATAAATACCTTTCTTCTGCGGATCCTGCTGTCAAGGACGTTCTCTCTTGTGAATTATTCTGTGAGGAGTCTTAGCAAGAAGTGCCATGGTACCTTTTATGGATAACATAGTGCTTTCTTAGAGAGCTTGGAGATTTCTGTGAGAGCTAGCTGTTTATTTCTCAGATGGTAGTTTGCTCTCACCCCGATTTTCAAAAACCCTCTCCTTATGTACCTTGGATGACATATCAATTTTTTTACAATAGCATTGGTCCAAGGTTGTCAAAACCATCAGATTTAAAGTCAATTGGCTTTCAATTGTTCAGTGCTTGGTTTAAATTAATTGGCTGATTCAAACTAGTTGCCAAAACATCAAAACAAACCTTCCAATTCACTAGTATGTACACAACTTCTTCATAACAATTCTGAGTTGAAAATATTACCTGGTTCCTCCCAACTGTCCATCATCAAGTCATCTCTTGTGCCTTTACATCAACCTTTAACAGAGACGGGAAGTTGTAAGTTACTGTTATGGCCAGTTGATTCAGATTTAACACTCACACTTATAGAAAAACTACAACTGCACACAGTAACAGTAATCAAGAGTCTCCCAGGATGAGAATTTATGGGCTTGTACAATCATTTGCACCAAAGGCTCTTTTCAAACTTTTTTCTTCTTGGTCTCTTAGCTATTTGTACACATGAAGGTAGCAGATTCTGATGCTGGAGGATAGAATCCACTGCATTTTAGAATCATACAGTCCCATGTCAGGAACAAACAGATGTACGGAAAACGCCTTCTACTCCGTCTTAAAGAAATAATAAAGAAACCTTTAGGGCATCCCAAAGTGCTTTAGAGCTGAAGTACTTTTGAAGTGCAATCATTTTGTACTGTAACCAATTTCTGCAGAGCAAGCTCCCACAATAGCATTGAGTTCAGAAATAGATAATCTGCTTAGTTGATGTTGTTTGAGGGATAAACATTGACTAGGGCAGGGAGAACACCTACTTATCTCAATGTAATGGGAACACACACAGCCACACGAGGGGCTTAAAGTCTTAACCAAATGTTGGCATCTCTGACACTGCAGCACTCTCTCAGTAGTGTACTCAGATGCCAGCCTGGATTAAATGCTTATGTCACTGGAATGGCTTTTGACATAAAGCCTAAAGCATACTTACTGAGCTAAGGCTGTCATTTTAAAGAAATGAATCACTTTTTGTCTAAGAAGGTACAAGAGACTGACTCTGTTTGCTGTTCCAGCTAAAAGCCCAGAAAGATGAGTTAGTTAGCAAAGAGCTGCACATGGACCTGCTGAGGAGAAAGATTACACAACTCGATGCAGAAAAACAAACACAAACGGCACTGGCAGTGGAGAGAGACGAAGCCAACTTAACTGTGCGGAAGCTGAAGAAGAAAGTGGAACGCCTCGAGAAGGAACTTGTCACAGCACGTACGTCCAGCTTAGATCTGAAAGCAAAACTCTCTGACACTCAGGAGCTTAAGGTAATTCCAAAAATCCAGGCACTCTGGCCACTGATCCATGCACTACTGGCTTCTGTTCAATTCTGCTGATGGAGATACTATTACCATTAGCTTTGAGGGCTGCTGCAGGATCAGTGAAATTGGAGTTCTGCAGTTGAACAGGGTTATGTTTGACTGTCTGCTTATGAAAATCCAATGTTTGACCCTCCATTGTAGATGGTGGATGTTGCTTAGTTCTGTATCAGTCAACCAAGTTCCTCTTCACATTAAAGAAAGGACCACATGAAGTTACAAATCATAACCTGAAAAGTAACCTTATTGATCTGTTCTTCCAGATAGTGCAGTGATGTTACTTTAATTTCTGTTCTAAGTACTCCTTGTACTGATTCATCTGAGTCAGATAAACAATGGGAACATTGGTTTATTGAATTTGTTGCTGATGCATGTTGTACAAATCAAGTAGCTGTAAATAACTAGATGTATGGAAAAATATTTCTGAAGAAGGGTCAAGGCCCAAAACGTCAGCTTTCCTGCTCCTCTGATGCTACTTGGCCTGCTGTGCTCCTCCAGCTCTGCACCTTGTTGTCTCAGATGCTCCAGCATCTGCAGTTCCTACTGTCTCTGTATGGAAAAATATTCCAGGTTTTGTTGCTTAAGGGAAAACAATTTTTGTTTTTATTTTTCATTCTTGGTCCATGGACACTGTTGGCAAGATCATGTTCGATTGTTCTGTGTTGGATTATCTGAGCCTGCTTATTGCTGATGCTCACTGTGCCTGATTGGTTAAGTCTGGACATGGGCTCAGAGCAAAGTAAACAAAACTGTAGAAAGATCCAGAATCCTGGGCTACCAGTGACCGCAACTGTATCATGACCACAGATAAACTACAGCAGAATTTGTTTTAACCGGCACATTAGTGAGCTGGCCCTCTTGATAAACCGGCAAAAATTACCTACTTCAAATACTGCAAAGATTTTTGTATTATTCTGTCCAAGTATTAGTTTAAAAAAAATTATTTACTTCAATGTAAATATACGTGTTGTTCTATTAAATGGCCAAGCAAAGTACCAATAGTTGATTCAATTTTCTCCTCAAGTACTACAACATCCAAATAGTCAGTTAAAGGTGCAAGGCTCTGTTCTGGTAAGTTTTGTTTAAGGCAAAGTTGCGTTATTATTTAAGTGATTTATGCTGACTGTGAAGCACAAAAGTGATGTGGGTATCCTCTGCATTGTTTCTATTACTTAGTGTTTTTACTTTGATTAGGGGGAACCTCTTGATCAACTGGAATATTTGATCAATCAGCACACTTTTGGTCCCATAGGTGCCAGATAATACACAGTTTACTGTATTTATATAGAAACTAGTATTATCTCTGCATAGATCTGCGAGATAAAATACACAGCAGGGCTGGCCAACATGCGTTGGCTATCCATAGTTTTCCTGAGGAGGTGATGAGACAACTGTATAGCTTCTTTGTCAGTTTGGAAGGCAGTTAAGAGTTAATTATTATCAGTCACATATACTGACTGGAAATGAACAGCAAACTTCCTTCTGTAAAGGACATTTACGAACCATTTTACAACACGTTCCTTTTTACTGATGCCTGCTTTCTAAAGCTGAATTCATATTTCTAAGTTGTCACAGTGAATTTTGAACCTGGATTACTAATCCTGGAGCGTAACCACTACAATACTGGGCTGAATTAGTTGGCTGATGCTGAAATGCAATCCCAGCTGTATAGTGGGACATCGGACAAGCATTTGCATTACTTTCCTGTAGTTAGTTAATTGTGCTTAATTCCATTCAATAGCATTGCCTTCCCGTCCAATATGCCTGCAGATTAAAACACTGGAGCAGAGCAAAACAATAGGTGAGCTGAATAAATCTATGAAGAAGTTGGAGAAATTGAAGGAGACAGCTGTTGAAAAGCTTAACACCACAAAGTCAGAGCTGGACCTCACTGAGCTTGAGGCAAAGGAGGAAAAAGAGCGAGCCCGGAACATTCTGGAAGCTGTGGGCAGTGAGCTGAAGACACTCAAACAAACCCTGCAAGAAGTGGCCAGAAGAGAGAGACAGGTAGGGATGCTCACGGAAATCGCAGCAATATGTCACGGGCACTGGAAATCTGAAATAAAAAGTGGAGTCAGATTAGAGTTGAAATATGTAATTCCGTTTCTCTCTCCACAGATGCTGCCGGACCTGACTGAGTATTCCCAACACTTTCTGTTTCTGTTTTCGACATAAGAAATGGAATATTTCCATTTATGGAAGCACTAAGGTGTTTTTACAAAGTTTAATGGCCATAAACGATGGCTCGGTGGTACCTCATTTGCCTCTGAGTCAGAAGTCTAATGGGTTAACTCCTACTAAAGTGTCTCGAGTATCTCCTGTAGGGTGACATTCCAGTGCAGTGATAAGGAAGGGCTATATTGTTGAGTATCTCCTATAGGGTGACATTCCAGTGCAGTGATAAGGAAGGGCTATATTGTTGAGTATCTCCTGTAGGGTGACATTCCAGTGCAGTGATAAGGAAGGGCTATATTGTTGAGTATCTCCTGTAGGGTGACATTCCAGTGCAGTGATAAGGAAGGGCTATATTGTTGAGTATCTCCTGTAGGGTGACATTCCAGTGCAGTGATAAGGAAGGGCTATATTGTTGATGGTACATGCTGTCCTTTGGATGAAATGTTAAACCAAAGTTCCTGTTCGAAGAAGAGCCAAAGCTTTCCTGGAGCTGTGGTTGACATCTATCCCTCAACCTGCAGATTACTTGCTCATTATTCCATTCTGTTTGTAGGCTCTTATTATTGGGACATTGTCTGTGTCTGGAATTTTCAAAATAATGTGTTGGCTGTAAAATGCTTTGTGATGTCCTGAGGCCATAATCTGAGAAGCATAAAACCACAGAAACAGTGAACATTGGAACAGGAGGAGGGCATTCAGCTCTTTGAGCCTTCTCTGCTATTCAGTCTGGCCATCCAACTCAGTACCCTGTCCTGGAGACAGTAAGGATTGCTGATGCTGGAAGCTAGAGCCAATGAATGTGGAGTTGGAAAAGCCAGCAGAGCAGACGGCATTTGAGGAGCAGGAAAGTCAATGTTTCGGGCCAAAACCCTTCATCAGGACTGCGGAGGGGGAGGGGAGCCCAGAAGCAAATAGAGAAAGGGGGGATGGGGCTAGGGGAAGGATGGATGAGATGGAGATAGGCAGTTATTGTAGCTGGCCAGAGGGAAGGGTGGAGCATCCAGGTGAATCAGAAGATGGACAGGTTGGGGGGGGAGAGATTTTGAAGCTGGTGAAGTCAATATTCAGGCCATTGGGTTGTAAGCTCCCAGGGTGAAATATGAGGTGTTGTTCCTTCAGTTTGTATTTGGCCTCACTCTGACAGTGGAGGAGGCCAATGAGGGACATGTTCGTCCACATCTGAGGAAATAGTCTCTGCAATGTGTCAAATTACTTACTTTCAAAAAATATATGCAGCAAAAAATGCCAACAATCCTTGATTTTTAAAGCAGACCTTTTCTCAGTTCAGTTTATAATTAAAAACAGATAAAAATAAAAAGACATAGTCATTATGTGGACACTGAAATTTGCAAGAACAAACTGGATGGAGTTTTTGGAGGTTAAGTGAATTAAGGAATACAGTGCTAGGATGGATAAACAGATTTGAGATTGAGGTCAGCCATAATCTAGTTGAATGGTTAAGGAGGCATGAGGGGTTGAGTGGCTTCCTTCTATACCCGTGTTCCCGCCCATACTCCTGGCACAGGACAGAGTTTTTCAAGGGGGGGGCATTTTCTTTAAAATGGGGAATGATTTAGGTGGCTACACATAGGTATACGGCACACTGTATCTCTGCAGCACTCTACAATGGCAAGGACAAAATAAAATGCCCTGTTAATTATCAACAGCACTGGAATGCTTTGTGTTGTTGGCAGATGCGGTTGTTTCCTGCTTCATTTGCCCAGAAGAGGGAGTGTTTCATTGCAAAGTGCTAGACTTGTGTGCACCATGAAGCAGAAGAAGCAGCCGATGGACAGGCTTTCAGGGAGGTTTTGTGCAATGGAGCAGAGAAAAAGTTGGGCAGTCAGGACGGTGAATGTTTTAGTGCCATTTTACAGAATCTATGGACAGTGTGGAAAACATCGGGAGAAGAGAGGACATTTGGGAGTGGGTTAAACCCATGATGACAATGATTTCTTAGATCAGATTCTACAACCAGTGTTAAACTTCCGATTCATCAATTTATTGTTTGAGGAAGGTTTAAGAAAACTGAACATTGTGTTTGAACCAATATGGCATCAGGCGTGTATCAGATGCAGTATTGGCACAGAAGTTTGAATTGAATTGATGTGACTGCGTGTCCAGAGACAATCATGGCAGAGTCCAATTTCACCGGCTTACTTTTAGCAACTGCCAAAACCCCAATTCCCAACACTTCCTAATCCACACCCAAGTTATCTTGTTAGGCATTCTGTCCACTTTCAAATGTCTGTCTGTTCATTGAGAGTTACAGTTACCTGGTGGGATGAGAAAGAGACAGTTCCCAAGTTCCTGCTGATAGTAAGGGCCGTGACATCAGCCGTGTGTATCAGGTCAGCACAAGACCCCTTTGGTTTTATATATTTATCCATGGGATGAGAGTGTTGCTGGTTAGCTCTTTATTGCAACATTCATTAACCAGAGGGCAATTAAGAATCACCTACATTGCTTTGGGTCTGGAGTTACATGTAGGCAGTTTCCTTCCCTAAAGTGTATTAGCGAACCAGATGGATTTTACAAGAATTGCCTAATGGTCATCATTAGACTCTTAATCCCAGATTTTTAATCCAATTCAGATTCCTCTATCTGCTGTGGCAGGATTCGAACCCAGGCCCCCAGAACATTAGCTGGGTCTCTGGTTTAAACAGTCCAGCACTAATACCACTAGGCCATTGCCTCCCTCATCTGCTGAAACTTTAGAATTGTGCTGCCAATTGGCGAGGTCTGTGCGAGAGGTGAAGTTTTATTGGTTCGATTTTGCTTGACTCATGGTATCTTGTGAATTCCTTTAACAGAACTTGAACTACTTGTTGTAGATTATTGTCCGGTTATGGGCTGTGTGTGTGTGTGTGTGTGTGTGTGTGTGTGTGTGTGTGTGTGTGTGTGTGTGTGTGTGTGTGTGTGTGTGTGTGTGTGTGTGTGTGTGTGTGTGTGTGTGTGTGTGTTTGTGTGTGCGCGTGTGTGTGTGTGTGTTTTATTGATTGTTTAGACCACAAGAGCTACATGTCCCCAAATGAAGAAATTACCAAGCAAGTTTCATTGTTTCTCACTTACACTTCAACTCAAAATCGACATAAATTAACAGCACAGTCACAGGCTGCACAGATGACAAATTAAACTTGGAATAATCAATACAGTAGCAATGGACCTGATGGATTTTCAAAGTGTCCACTCTGTCTTTATGGCACCAGTTTCCTCTTCTGACCTCTGATCTTCCTCGGGGAGAATTCCAACCCCTTTCCCTTAAGGCCGCAACTTCCATGTAAATACAGAGTCCACGTAAACCTATACAAACTTTTACACAATGGTACACTTCTTTCTGGAACCTTAACTCTTAGCTCCCATCGATTGTGCTGATGTGTGTTAAGTCTCATACAGTATACCCTTAGGAGACATGCTCATGATGTCATCACTGTATCAGAGCATGCAACTTGATGGTATGACAATCTCATACTCCATTTTACCTCAAATCAATGGAAGCATGACATTCTACTGAAATCATGCTCCTCTGTTCTAACTGAACAGATTACCATTTCTTCAGCCACATAAGTGCCTGAGGAATGTAATATGTGTACATAATGCTCATCATAAATGTCTGTTGTATTCTTCAATACACAATATCCATGGCCAGTTTTTTTTATATTACAAAGGATAACACAAGCATTTTTGTATCCGGTAAAGACTGTTGGAGGCAAACTACACCGGAATGGATCTATCTTTACCATTGAACGATCTGTTTTGGGCCTTTAATAATTTTGCAATGAATAAAACAATGGCAGCAATCCAAGATGTGCTTTCTACCTGTTTAGCGCTCTGACTCAACTTGCTAGTTCCCCTGTCTCTCCACCTCATTCTGTTTGTCATGTGTTCTCCAAATTTTAACTTCCTTGTAGGTGCTGACCTCAAATCAATAGCTGCCAGCTCACATAAACCAGTCTTCTTTGTAACCAACAAATTATAGCTGTCCCTCAACAGAAGATTGAGCTCTTAAAAGACCTCTTTAAGCATTTTTAAAAACAATTAGAGATTTGCCGAACGGATTTTCCTGACTGCTACTGCTCCTGGGTCAAAGGTCATCACAATGTGCATATATGTGTGTGCTCATGACTGACAGAATGCATGTGAACCTATATGTGTTTGATTAGCGAGGGGAGCCCAGTTCTTTGGGAGGGATTGGTGAGCTCAGATGACTGGATGGCCAGTTTGCAATGCACTGTGATGCCAGCAGCATGGGTTCAGTTCCTGTACCAGCTGAAGTTACCATGGAGGATTCTTCTCCTCAGCCTGTCCCCTACCTGAGCTGTGGTGACCCTCAGGTTAAACCACCACCAGCCATCTCTCTCTTATTGTCTGGTCCAGGAGGTCTATGGTGACTTCATCTTTTATCTGGAAGGACTCATCTGTACGTGGGGAAAATGACGTGAGAAAGGCTGAGTCACTCAAATTAGATTCGTAGTTGCAGAAAACTTGGGCAGTGTTAATTGTAACTTTGTAGTCCCTTTCTGTTCCTCAATTCACTTCACCAGCACAATAGCAAGATCATGAATCGATTGTACTCGTTAATTGGAAAATACACCTTGTCTTTCACACGCTGTGTGATATCGCCCACATAACATTATTGCCTGCAACAAACAGGATGTCAAGGAAAAAGAACTATTGTAAAATGTTTTGTTCTGCAATTTGACCTTGCTGCTTTTTACATTTTTAAAGATTTGCTTCTTGTTGCTTTCCCCCTTTCTGACTTGCACCTGGTTATTGAAGAAGTGGGATGCTGAGTGTGTGCTGCACTGTAGGACGTGCCTTGTAGCAGATAACGAGCCAGAAATGCCCCATCAGCCCTTTGTTCCCTAGTACAAGAAAACTGAGGGAGTTATCCCCAGTGTCCTCACCAATATTTATTCAGCAACCAACATGGTAAATTATTTGTTATTGTTGCATTGTTTGGCAGAACTTGCTGTGAGCAAATTGTCTGTCAAATTTCCTTCATTGCACAATAGTGACTACGCTTCACCTATACCTCATTGTTCATGAAGAGGTTAGTGATAATCTGAGGCACTATATAAATGACAGTATGTTTTTCCATGGGATTGGCTGCTTCAAGACTGCCCATTCTTACTGGCATGTTACCTAGTCTTCCTCCTATCCCCGTAAGATCATTTCTCCCTCATTCCCTGCCCTGAATCATAGAATCCCTGCAGTGTGGAAGCAGACCATTTGGCAAATCCAGTCCACTCAAGCCCTCCGAAGAGGATCCCACCAGACCCACCTACAGTAACCCTGCATTTCCCATAGCCCATCCACCTGGCCTGCACATCCCTGGACACTATGGGGTTAATTTAGCCTGGCCAATCTACCCTAACCTACACATCTTTGGATAGTGGGAGGAAACCAGAGCACCCGGTGAAACCCACATGGACATGGGGAGGACATGCAAACTCCACACATTCCTCTCGCATTCCACAATTGGGCCCCTTGAACCTCAGCTATAAAGATGGACGGGTAACTGTTTTCACATATTCTATATAATTTTATTAAAACCTTTCTTTGGGGTTCTCTTTCCTTTTAAATTTCTGCAGTGTATGCACGTGCTATTTCCACGTGCTCCTTTTTTCAATTTACTTCACAAAATCACAGAGTACAAAGAAGGTCCTTCGGCCCACCATTCCTGTGCTGGTCCTCCAAAGGAGCTGTCCAGTGAATCTCGGCCTCCACGCCGCTCCACTCTTTCTGCCCATGGCCCTGTAAATGTTCCCTTTTTACATATACGTGTGCAAAAAGTCCTATTGCATCTACTTTCAGTCAGAAAGAGTTAGATCAAAGCCAATCAAGATCTTTTAAAAAAGACATTTCTATTAATTTCTCCCTCCATCACCATCCCAGCTTCCTTCTCTGCCTTCTCTCGCAACTAAGTTTCCTTCAAGTAAAATATTTCTATTTTTCTATCCAAGCCCACCCCCATTTTGAACACCCCCATTGCTTCTACCCTGAACCCATTTCCAATCAGTTAAAACGTGCCGTGTGGCATTGAGAGACTTGGCTGTTCCCTGTGGTGCTTCAGGGCCTGTAGACAGCCAAGCTGCCTGAATGGCTTTTTCCTATGCTGTAATGACTGTACGCTAGAAATTAGAACAGAGGAATGTCATGTGTAAATGGTGAAATATCTTGCATTTTCTAAGCTTGTGTATTAAGATGTTTGCTGCAGTTAGATGTCCTTCTGTTTCTGCTTCACTGTTAACTCATCTTCCCGTTGGCTCATTTTTATAATCTCCCCAATCTCTGTCCGTGCCAGATATTTTGAATACTAAGCCCTTATGCTAAGTTTAGCATTCCTACGTAAACCACTGTGGCCATCGTTGCCAGTCCCACTGCTCTGATGAGCCTCAGCTGTCCTTACAACAGCCAACTGATTGTTAAATATGTCTTGATTTTTCTCTTTGCAGATCAGTCGTGTTTTTAGCAAGCTTGAGGCATTTTTTCTTGAATCCTCAAAATGTGAATTTTGGAAAAGCAATGGGGTAGGAAACTCCCAATAGAAATGGGAAAGAAATGGCAAAGCCTCAGAATCAAGGGGGCCAATTTAAGACAGAGATGAGGAGGAATTTCTTCTCTCAGAGGGTTGAGAGCCTTTGAAACTCCTTGCCTCGGTGAGCTGTGGGGGCTCAGTCCTTCTGTATGTTTAAGCTTGAGATGGCTAGATTCTTGATTAGTAGGGGAATCGATTGTTATGGGGAAAAGGCAGGAAAGCAACATGAGGAATGTTGGATCTGCCATGATCCTGTTTAATGGTAGAGCAGGCTTGAGAGACTGAATGGCCTAGTTCTGTTGCTATTTGTAGCGGTTTGTTTTTGTGTGAGCTGTTACCTCCCCTCCTACTTATCCCACCAACCATTATTTTCAGCCCCTGTGTCCTGAATGTCCATTGGGAATTGTCTCAAATTCCCCTCATCACTTCATCAAGTGGCCACTAATGCCCTTTCTCTGTGTATTCCAGTCGTTGGGCCTGGGGAGGGAGGAGGCACTCAGGGTCTGATTTTATATTTGGTAATACTGTCCATTCGTCAGATCAATGAGCATTTCACATTTAATGTGGTCACTGAAGTCAAGATCAACCTGCAGAATTGCCCAGAATGGAACATTGTCCCTGTGCCAGTGTTAACTCTTCAACTGGAGGTGCTGACTTTAGCCTTATTATAATGCCCAGTGTTTCTGAAGTTCTCTTTTGCCTCTCTACACTAAAGGGCTCCTTGCTTGGTTAACTCTGAGTGAAAGCATGTTGAATGCCTCCATTAGCTCTCTCCTTATCCTTCTCAGGTACAATGACAAAATATTTCTACAGTATGCCTGCAGCAGTTCAAGAAGGTAGCTCACTGCCACCTTCTCAAGGTCACCTAGGGATGGGCAATAAATGCAAGCCCAGCTAGCAACACTTGTGTCCCATGTGTGAGAGACCAAAATGAAACACATTTCTAATTTCAGCTGTGCCTTGTAGTACATAATGACGCTTGTACACCACATTGTCACTTCATTCTGACTATTCATTCGGAAATATTCACATCTTCGTTGATCCCCCGCCCCCATCGCAGGAGAACCTCTGCTCGCTGGCCTATGTCCATTTTACCAGCCCTTGTAAATGCCAGCTCATCCAAAATTCTCACGCCTGTTTTGTAACCCTGAACAAGTCCCCTTCACTTAATGCTCTCTGACTGATGTTGGCACCCTGTCTGACAAGGCCAGGTTTAAAATCCTCCTCCTTGTGTTCAGAACCACCAATCACCATGTCCCTATCTATCTGCGTAACCTTCTACAACCTGCCGAGAAGTATTGTCTACCTCAAAATTCTCGGTATTCTGTAAGGTTCCTGAGATCCACGTTTATCCTTTCAAACTCGGTTGACGACAGACCCAGACTCCTCACCCACTCCTTAAAAACACCCCACATGACAAGCCCATTATCTCTGTATCATTCTTGTAAATGTCCTCTGGACCTCCTCCAAGACCATTAGATCTATCTTAAGATATGGGGCCCAAAACCGCTCACAATATTCCAATTGTGATCTACCAGAGCCTTATACAGCCTCAAAGTATGTTTCTGCTCATGTATTCTGGCCCTCCTGAAATGAATGCTGACATTGCATCTGCCTTCCTAACTGGCAACTAACCCTGCATGTTAACCTTAAGAGAATCTTGAATGAGGACTCTCAAGTCCCTCGTCCATGTGTGTTCCATTTGTGACTGTATGTTCCGTTGTCTAGGCTGTATGTTGAAATCCCCTCCCTGAACTCCTGACATTCAAGCTCTCCTTCGCCCATAAAGACAATCCTTTTAGACTACTGGTTTGATCTGCCTGTCCTAATGGTGTCCTTATGTGGCTCTGTACCAAACTGTGTATGATAACATCTCTGTGAGGCACTTTACTATATTAGACATTTTATTTGTCTGGTGCAGGCAAGATGAACCAAAGTAATCTTCCCATGCTGTAAGTTTATTTGGTTCAATGACAGGCACTGTATAAATGCAAGCGATCGTTCTTGCTGTTTCTACGTTTTTAACCCAACTCTCTCAAAAGAGGTTGATGGTGATCTAAGATGGAATATGCTGTGGGTGGCTGATGCAGTTTAACTGTGTCCTGATGCACTTAGTCGTGTCTTCGTTTAAAATTAAACCCTTAAATGTATGTGTTCCTCTACTGGACGATTAACAGACTGTTGCACATTTGTTATTTCAGCTGTTGGATTTCAGGGAGGTTGTCTCGCGGATACTGGGCCTGAACATTGATGCTCTTGCGCTTCCCGACTACGAAATAGTCAAACGGCTGGAAAAACTTGCCCAGGCTCACCGCACGTCTGCCATGACGGCGCTGTGCCTTGAGAATTCGATGGGTAAGCTACACCAGGGCTACCTGGCAGGATGCGAGGCCAGGCAAAGGTTGGCCAGCAGTCTGAACCATCCAGGCTGCAAGCCAGTGCCTGCGTTGCCAGCACGAAGACCGAAAAGTAGTTCATGAGAAGCTTTAGAAATCGACGAGCATCAGTCTGCAATGCCCGGATCCAGTTTGGATCGACCATTTCAAATTATCACAGTCTTTCTACACCCCACCTTTCCTGCCATGATCTTGCAACCTTGAGCCCAAGTGGCCAGCTATGCTTCAGTTAATAATCCCTGACGCATGTCAGAAGTGGGATCAACAGCTACGTTCTGTCTGTAAAAGTGACCCTCAGCTTCCAGTTGCCTGTGGCTTTATAATACAACCATGTTCCCTGGTCAACACCTCTCCCTCGGGTTTGCTGCAGTACTATAGCGAAGCTCAGCATAAGCTGGAACGACAGCACCTCATTTTCTGCTTGGGGACTCTGCAATATCAAATTCAGTAATTTTAGAGCAAGAACATCTTTTTCCATGTCCTTTAGCCATCTCCACACCCCATGCCTTGTTGTAACATGGACTGCTTAAGCACAGCCACCCCATTTTCACCTCCTTATTGTCCCCATAATCAGCTTTACTCCTTCCCTGGTTTAGTATCACCCATCCCTTTGTCCACCTAATGTCTTCCTGCCTGTCTGGGCTTTGTCTCCAATTAACTACTCACTCCTCCTCCCCGCACACACCCCCCCCCCACCTTACTCCCTGTCTTCGTCATAAGTACCACCTTTTTCCAGATACTATCAGTTCTGAAATAAAGGTCACTGGACTCAATATTTCCTCTCCACAAATGCTGCTCGACCTGCTGAGTTTCTCCAATTGTTTGTTTTCATTTCGGATGATTGGCTAATTCAGATTGATTAGACAAACAGGTTTAAAAAGTAAACAAACAGTCTGTTCAGTAGATGTTATCACGCACCCCTGGAGCAGGTGGGGCGAGATTAATTCGGGATATCTGGTCGGCATCGACAAGTTGGACCAAAGGGTGTGTTTCCAAGCTGTACAACTCAGTGATTCTATGACTTGAACCTGGGCCTCCTGGTTTGCGGGGGGGGGGGGTGGAAGGACACTGCCACTGCATCGCAAGAGCCCTTGGTGAGTTATTTTAATTTTTTTATTTGGCAATACTGTTAGGATAGTGTATGACTTGGAGGTAGCATGCAGTTACTACCCTTGATTTTCTTGCAGGGGAAATCATAATAGGGGAGGGCAGCCACAGTGGCACTGGGTGGTCAATGTGTGATGCCATCTAGAATTTTGTCAACTTCAGAGATGAAGAGTTGTGAGAGCATGGAATGCGTTGCCAGCAGCAGTTGTGGAAGCAAGGTCATTGGGGTCATTTAAGAGACTGCTGGACATGCATATGGTCACAGAAATTTGAGGGTGTATACATGAGGATCAATGGTCGGCACAACATTGTGGGCTGAGGGGCCTGTTCTGTGCTGTACTGTTCTATGTTCTATGTTCTAAGAACATGGATGGCCATGGGGTAGTAGCAATACCGCACCTCTAGTGTGTGGTACTGGTGCAGTGCCATTACTAAGCTTAACCTCTAGCCCTGGGTGGAAAATCAGTGTTACTTTCTAATGATTGACTCCTGTGCCAGTCATTTAACTTTGATTCCCATATGTTTGGTGGAAATGGATGGGAAACCTAAGGAACTTTACCTCTCCGTGCCTTGCTGTCTGGGTTTCATTGTTACCTCGCTGCCTTACACACTCACTGTTATCCGACAATAGTGACCATCAGTAATGAAACGTTATGTGTTTGCCTGAGAAATTTGACACCTTTAGACTTTCCCCAAAGTTTGGATTTTGCTGTTTGTTTCACAATTTGCTCAATCAATAACCTCTAATTTCATAATTTCTCTGTAGATCATAAATTGACATGCTCATTTGTTGGTGGAAGTTAAAAGTTGATTTTCTCTTCAGTCACTCGTAAAGTAAATATGAGGACTGTTCCTAATGGTGGGTAAGAGCTGGGTGAACATAGCTTGGTGATGGGGAAACATAGTCCTCATTCTCCAAAGCACCCTCCGTCCAAATATCATCCATCCACTGGAGATTCATAACTCTGAAGTTACTTATTGCTTAAAATCATTTTGTATGTAAATTAGGTAGCATTGTATTTGCAAGTTGAAAAGAGAATATAACACAATAAATCTGTAAATTGTGCACTTACTATTGTATTTGGCATCTAATGTTACGCGAAAAGCTGTTGTACATGGTACTTCCAATCTGAACACAATGATAATTTGTATTAATGATCGGTACAAGAGAGTAGGAATGTTGTTGCAAGTGTACGGGAAAATGTTGTTATAATTTATGGTTCTAAAAACGTGTGTTTTGTGGAGAATTTACTTCTGTAATACTGTTATACTTAGATAATTACCAAAAGGGTGGACTTGCCAACTGAGAAAGAAATTGGTCAACTTGAAATGTTGAAACTTAGTGAATAATCAGTTTCCTCAGACACAAGACTGTTCTCCTCAAATTAGTAAATGCCCATTCTAATGGTTGAAACATCTTCTGTTTCGTGGAGGTGCATTTTTGTAGCAGTTTGGAAGCGTTCAAATAGCTGTAGTAAAATTGAGCTTTGAAGGGCTGATAGCGCCCTACTGTTGTTGCATAGCTCAGAGCAATAACTTTAGAAATGTAGCCTGGGGGAGGTTTTAGTGCTTTTCCAAAATGTACTAGCAGAAGTTGAAGGTCTTCTAAGGCACAAAGATGCTATTCTTCCTGAGGTGCAAGTATTTGGAAAGGTGTTCCTTCATTTGTTTTTCTGTGCAACATGGAGGTTCCACAGCATTGAATTAATAACCAATTGAGGTTCTCTTCACTCCAACTTGATTTGTTCCATGTCTAGGAGATGAGATAATCGGCAACATTACGGTCTAGTAAAATCAAATTGGCTGTGAAATAACTCCGTGAAGGCTGGTACAGGTAATTCTGCTCTAACGTGTGTTTTGTTAACACGAGTTGGCTGTAATGTGATTGAAGAATAGTGGATGCAAAGTTGCTGTTGTACAGGTATAGCAATTTTCCCATAATGCAATTTTCTATAGCATGAGGTCACACAATGCAACTATCACATAGGAGAACTACCTGTATGCGCCTCACCAAGTCACCCTTTACTTACATGTGCACAGTACATTGGCACTGATCCAGCTAGCACAGAGCTGGCTCTCTGACACTGTAAACCTCTGACGTTCCTGTTTATATCTGTCAGCCAGGACTCCCTGATTAGGATTGTTAACCTGGTCCAATCAAAAAAAACTCATTCTATGAGATCTACTTGTCTGACTTCATTTCAATAATTAAATTTTGCTCTTGGGTGGGAGGGTTTGGAGTCAGAGCCCTCAATTTTATCCAATTTGGCATAATTAGAGACACAAGTAATATACAGTATAATATATGTAGTACAGCAACATATTTTCTTCTTTTCTGGGTAATTGCATGATGCAGGTAAGGTGAGAGAGTCTTGCTGCTGAACGTGGATAGCGTCACATCTCTGTGGGGCATTCCAACTGCATTGGATTTATTTTCCACTACTCGCTTCTTGTGCCCTTTGCACTGTTTTCACCGGGTGGGTGTACAAATGCCGTAACTCTCGCTGGTAAATAAAAGGGAATAGAACACAAATGTAAACTAGCAGGAATTGCACAAATTGACTGTAAAAGCTTTTACGAGTATGCAAAAAAAGGAAGAGATTAGCAAAGACAGCTGTGGGTTGGTAATAGGCAGAGATGAGTGAATTTAGAACATTGAACAGTACAGCTCAGGATCAGGCCCTTCAGCCCACGATGTTGTGCCAAACATTATGCCAAATGAAACTAATCCCTTCTGTCTGCCATTGGTCCATATCTATCCTTCCCTTGCATTTTCATGTGCTTATCTAAAAGTTCCTTAAATGCCTCCACCAGCACCCCTGGCTGTGCATTCCAGAGTCCTACCACTCTCTGGGTGAGAAAACCTACCCCTCACATCTCCTTTGAACTTTCCCCCTCTCACCTTAATGGCATGCCCCCTGTATTAGACATTTCAACAACAAAAACAAAAGTTGCTGGCCAGGTTCATTTACCCAATACGAGGTCCAGTATGGCCCCTTTTGTGGTTGGACTATCTACATACCGTTTCAATAAATCCACTTAGATGCTCTTAACAATTTCCGCCCTGTCTAAGCCTCTTGCTCTAAGGAAGTCCTGGTCAATATTGGGGAAGTTAAAGTCACCCATTAATGACAACAATTTTTATTGCACCTTTCCATAATCAGCCTCCTGTTTCTTCCTCAGTGTCTCAGTGGCTGTTGGGATGCCTGTGGTATAATCTAATCAGAGTGATTGCACCCATCTTATTTTAGAGCTCTACCCATATTGCCTCTGAATGAGCTCTCCAGCATGACCTGTCTGAATACAGATATGACATTCTTCCTGATGAGTAATGCAACTCTTCCACCTTTTAGCTACCTCTCTATCTCATCTAAAACAACAAAACCCTGGAATGCTGAGCAACCAGTCCTGTATATCCCCTCAAAAAAGTCTCTGTAATGGCCACGGCATCATCGGGCCATGAACTGATCCAGGCTCTAAGTTCATCCGCCTTACCTATATTATTCTTTGCGTTGGAATAAAGACACTTCAACCCATTAGTGCCATTATGTTCATTTATGTGTCTCTGCCTGCCCTTTCTTTCCGATTTACTAGTCAACCTTCTCCTCAATCCCTCCACTTGCTGACCTGCTGCTCTGGTTCCCAGCCTCCTGCCACTCTAGTTTAAACCCACTAGTGCTAGTATACCTATCCATGAAGATATTGGTTCCCCTCCAGTTTGGGTGCAACCCATCCCTCTTGTATGGGTCACCCCTGCCCCAGCACAGGTCCCAATGATCCAAAACCCTTCAACCCTGCCCCCTGCACCAGCTCCTTAGCCACCCAGTCATCTGTCCTATCTTTCTATTCCTTGCCTCAGTAGCACATGCCATTGGTAGTAACGCAGCGAGTACTAACCTCCACGTCCCTCTGTTCAGCTTTTCTACTAGCTCCCTGTGCTCATTCTGTAGGATATCATCCCTCTTTCTACCTATGTTGTTCATAACAATATATGCACCACGAACTCTGGCTGCTCACCCTTTCCCTTAAGAATTCCATGCAACCACTCAGGGGCACTCTTGACCCTGGCGCAAGGAAGGCAAAACACCATCTGGGAGATAGTAGAAACTGCAAATGCTGGAGAATATGCGGTAACATGGTGTAGAGCTGGATGAACACAGCAGGTCAAGCAGCATCAGAGGAGCAGGAAGGCTGACGTTTCAGGGAAGGGTCTAGGCCCAAAACATCAGCCTTCCTGCTCCTCTGATGCTGCTTGGCCTGCTGTGTTCATCCAGCTCTAAATCTTGTTATCACACTGTCTGGGAGTCTTGGACACAGCCACAGAAACGCCCATCTGGGCCCCAAACTAACAAGTCTCCTACCACAAATCGCTCACTTGGATCTTGCCTGACCCTGCTCTACAGCAGAGACAGTTGTAGTGCCACAGGCCTAGCTGCTGCTGTTATACTCCCCTGAGAGGTTCTCTCTCCCCAATATCCAAATTGTATACTTGTTAGAGAAGGGAATAGCCACAAGAGACTGTGCACTACCTGCCTGTCTGTCTCTTCTGGTCACCAATCTGCTTGACTGAACCTCTGGTGTGACTACTTCGCTGCAACTAGTATCTATCACTGTCTATGCCCCCATATGTTGCTCAGTGTGCCCAGCTGCTGCTCCAACTGAACAACACAGTCTGTGAGGATCTGCAGACATAGTCATCAGGGACATTAGTCTACTTCCTGATCTCCCACATCTGGTAGGAAAAGCACACACTGCTGTAACTGCCTTCTCTTTCCCATTACCCAAAGAAAGATAAAAGAATCTTACCTTGCTCAGTGAAGCCCAGTAGTCACCTGGCCCACACTTACACCAACCTTTACAAGCAGACCAAATACCCTATAGGCTACAAAAAAAACCGACCTATCAGTCTCTCTTAATAGCTCCTCTTTATTTTGATTGGAGGAGTAAGGAAGGATGGCAATACTACAGTAATGTAACATTTGGGACTTACTATTCCTTGACAGAGATCTTCCTCACTCCTCTGATCAATTGTGGTGACAGTGCCAAGTTCTCTCCCAGAATGCTCAGGGAAGTCTCTCAGCATCCTCTATTGGATGCTCTTCCTGCTGCTTATCACTGGGGGTATTCTTCCCACTCTGCAGATCGGTCATGGTGACTGCATTGATTGCTCCCAGAATGCTGAGTGAAGTCTCTCAGCATCCTTTATTGGAATGGGAATAGAGAAATCTTGCTTCGTGAAAGATGATACAGGAAAACTTGCAGACACGTTTGAGATCCAAGGAATGAGGGAGAGTGAGGACCCAAAATAAATTAGTTTCATTTCTGAAAAAGGACACATTTTGACAAAGCTTTTCATCTTGCACTTATCAGGACCATTTGCAAAAGTACTAACAAAAGGAAACTACCATTTATACTGCACATGAAGATAGTGCCAGTTGGTTGGCAAATGAACTCTGATGGGTAGATGTGTTGTCATAGAAAATGTACTAATTAATCAAGATCGATGGTTAACTGCCAGACTTTATTTAAATTTTAAACTGGTCAGATTGAGAGTTTCTCAGGCATTGCCCCTACAAATAGATTAGCAAGTGGCGATCACCTATTTTGTTGAGCTGAAACCTGGTGCAGAGAATGTACATGTCCTTTCTATCTATATGGTATATGAATTCCAGTGCCGGTGTAATGCCACATGTGTATGTCCCAAAGACCTACAGTCCATATTATACAATATATCCCTTCAGCTGTTGACAATAAGCAGCGCACTAACTGTACCTAACCAAACCATGCTCGTAAAATTGGCGATAGCGTTCAGCATGAGATGTGATTTGCTGGGTGTTTGGAGGCTTATGCTGACTACCAATTTAACATTGCCAGTCAAGCTACAGGTGTGATGCAGTTGAGTGTGACGGAAGCTAAATTATATTAATATACAGGGTTTTGTTATTTTGCAGACAGAAAGGAGTTGCGAGGTCTGCACCCGTTTCAACTCAAGAAGATTGGCAACAGCCGTTCTCTGGCTTATTTCTTGGGGCAATTCCCCACCAACCAGAGTCAACCTGCCTGATTTCAAGTTTAAACAAGCCTGACATTTAACTGATAAACTGGTACATTCTGTCTGGCAACATGTCTATCAATTAGAGTCCACTGAGAACCATTCTCTCATACAGTATAAGTGTTGGCACACCCCTTTATTGGTATTCTTGTGAATTGTCCTGATGAGTACAAGACGAGAAGCTTGGGCAAAATGGGTGTTTTGTAAGCATTCTTAAATTATTATTGGTTAGAGAGTAGCTTTGGAGAAATTAATGGGACTAAAATTTGACATATACCCAGAACCTAATGATCGGCATCCCAAAGATTTGAGTGGGGTGGTGATAGAGGGGGCCAGGAGTGTGAAGCAGGAGGTTTGTGGTCACATCATTAGTAGTATGTGCATCATGCCAGATAGGGTTAGGGTTAGATGGATGAATCAGAGCTAAAAACGTAGGGCTCAGGAGAGTGAGGCATCCATGTCTTCCCCCAGTTCTGCTCTGCTCCCTTCCATTGTGTTGTACCTAGTTGTCTAAGGGAGGCTGCAAAAAGTCTGCGATAGTGTTTGAGTGATAGACCCACCACTGCTGAACATCTGGAGGGTATATGAGGCCGGCAATAGATGTTTGGAGGCCAGTAGCATTGAGAGGTAAATGAGAGTGTAAATGAAGTGTCTGGCCCTTGGACCAAAGTCTCAAGTGCCAGGGAGTACTGATTGTTGAACGATAGAGATGTGGTGCATTGAGCTGAGTTGGAGTTGATGTGGTGAAGATCAATAATTCCTTGATCTCAAGCATCTGCACAAGGTTATTAGATCTGTTATTGTGGCACTGCTGTCAGGTCCTGGCTTCCAGACTGCGGGCACTGACTTTTCTGCCCATTCCCTTACGAGGGTGGTCCTTCAGAGATGTCTGGTGCCCGGAGGGATTGTAGTATCTTTCCTCCTGTCCACCTGCACATCTCCAACGCCCTTTTGGAACCTTCCCTGTGCCCTAGTGTTCAGTTTTTCCAGATTTCCACAAGGGTGACCCTTTCTTCCACCTATCCTTTCAGAGAGAGCCTGCCTTTAAGAAAGCATAGGTAGCCTATGCCACAATGTTGTCAGAAGTGCCGCAGATGCCCGTTGCTGTGTGTGTGAATCAAGCTGGTGATGTTGAGATGCCGAGGCTGTATTTGTCCTGAAATCACGCAGAGGATGTTCTATTTATGTTTGCGACCTTGCTTTGAATGGACACAGGTACTCTGTGACCACTGTCTCCTCACCCAAACTTCTGAGCAAATGAATGGCGAACCTGGTTTATTTTCATTTTCTTTGAAAGATAAATGTGGGAAGTGTTACCAATAAACAAACATGATTATGGTGAAAATATATTGACTTAAATGCCTTAAATTTATAAGATGTGTCTGTGAACTCAATTATTTTCAGTGGCGGTATATAAGGGGAAACATTTTCAGAGTTAATGTAACAGCGAACAGATTGCATTGTATTAATTTTGGTTCTGGGTTATTTGCAGTTCCAAGCACCAATGATCATTTTATGGTCAATAATGTTTTCTCTTCTAGATGTTGGACCTTCAAATTATTTTCCAGACAGTGAAGAGGAAAAGCACGTTTTAAATCTAACTCCCAATGCCAATCATGTTTGATTTCTATTACTGAGCATGATTTTATATTTTTAGATAAAACCAAATTGATGTCCTTTATTAGGTGCATATGTGGAGTTCAGATTTGCTTTGTGTTCATGGGACACGAGCGTTATTCGGCAAGGCCACCACTTATTGCCCACCTCTAATTATTTTTAATGATGCCATTGTGAGCTGTATTCATTTGAGTGACTTCATAGAATCATAGAATCCCTACAGTATGGACACAGGCCCAACAAGTCCACACTGACCCTCAGAGCATCTGATCCATACCCATCCCCCTATAACCCACCCAACCTACACATCACCGCACACTATGGGCAACTTAGAATGGCTACTCCCCCTAGCCTGCACATCTTTGGACTGTGGGAGGAAACCAGAGCACCCGGAGGAAACCCACGCAGACACGGGGAGAATGTGCAAACTCCACACAGCCTGAGGGTGGAATCAAACCTGGGCCCCTGGCACTGTGAGGCAGCAGTGCTAACCACTGAGCCACTGTGCCCTCCCCTAAACAGTTTCAGAATACAGTTACAAGTAATCCAATACAGGTAAGGGTAATTGATTTCTTTTCCTGAAGCGCTCTAGTGAACAAATAGAATTTATGATAACCTGATCGTAATCCTTTTTTTAATCAATTTGATCAGACATGCTGTTGGGCGATGCTGTGGCTTTAAAAGGTGTGTTTTGTCTTGGTTTCTTTTCGAGAGAGATTGGAGGACAGGTACTGAGGAGTCTATGAGAAGATAAACAACTTAGCGTTGAATAGTTTGACCATTTGAATTGCATCTGAAACCCAGCACCTCACATTTACCTCTAAAATAAGAGAAAGTTAAGGTCTAGGCTATCTTCTAAATATGTTTTGAGGGACGTGGTCATGTCCATAACACTGTGATACACTTCTATCTATAAATGGGCCTTGAACCTTCTCACTCAGTGGTTGGGATACCAACATTACGTTAGAAGAGCTGTTCTGATAGTTTTAAATATTTTTAAAATTTGTTCAGATGCGTTATGACACGCTTCTGGAATACGTGGGACTTGAACCCAGGCCTCCTGGTACAGATGTAAGGAATAGATTGAAAGAAATACAAATAAAATGCTAATATTTAATGACTAAATGCATGTATTGCGACTTTTATATTCATTTCTGGTTCAAAAATGCAACAGGAAGATTGTCCCAGCCATGACTAACAAAGAAATTAATGATGACATTAAATCCAAAGAGGCGTTATTATAAAGTTGTTCAAAAAAGTAGCAAGCCTGAGGATTGCGAACAATTTAAAATTCAGCAAAAGCAGACAAAGAGATTGATTAAAAGGGGAAAATAGGGTAGGCCAGATAAAGTTGCAAGGAACATTAATGAGGAAGGCAAACCCTTCTATAAGTGTGTAAAAACAAAAGGATTGGTGAAGATGATTGTAGGCAAAGTATAGTCTGAAATTGGAGAACGAGGAAATGGCACAACAATTAAATGGTTGCCTCAGTTCTGTCTTCACAAAAGAAGTCACAAATAACTTCCCAATATGATAGGGAACCAGGGATCTAGTGAGAGGGAGGAATTGAGTGAAATTAGTATTTATTAAAAAAAACTGTTCCAGAAGAGTTAATGGGACTGAAAGCTGGTAAATCCAAAGGACAGATAATCCACATCCCAGGGTACTAACAGAGGTGGCCGTGCACATAGGGGATGTGTCAGATGACAGTTTCTGGAGATTCTGGAACAATCCCAGCAGGTTGGAGAATGACTGTTTAAAAAAGACAGGCAGATAAAACAGACCAGAGAAACTCAGCTGGCATCAGTCGAGAGAGAAGCAGAATTAACATTTTGGAGTTCCGAAGAAGAGTTACTAGACTCAAAACATTAACTCTGTTTCCCCTCTCGACAGTTGCTGCCAGAGCTGCTGAGTTTCTCCAGCTATTTCTGTTTTTGTTTGTTTCATGTCTCCAGCATTTGCAGTTCTTTATTTATGTAAAAACAGACTGCTTAGCTTAACATAAGCAGTTAGGGGAATGTTAGAGTCTATTATGTGACAAGAGAAAACATCAATGGGATCAGACCAAATTAAAAAAAAGGAAAATAGTGTGCATACTGGAAACTTGAAAAAAAAACAGCAAGTGCTGAAGGAACTCTGCTGATCTGGCACCATCTGTGGAGAGAGAAACAGAGTTAATGTTTTGAGAAGATTTGTGGGTGAGGTTACAAATTTGTTCACTGAGCTGGTATGTTTGATGCAACCTCAAACAGAGCTAATGTTTAAAGTGCAATACGATTTCTTTGGACGAAATCAGCATAGATTTTTGTAGAGAGAAATTATGTTTGATGAACTGACGTGACTCGCTTGGGAAAGTGATCCCAGGTCATCACAAACATTGAAGATTTAACCAAATTATTCAAAGTCCCCAATATGCCTGCCTGATGAACTCAGGTTAACAGAAAATGCTGACCAGGTTTATGTACTTACCAAGGAACTACTATTGATTACAAATAAATACATTTTAGTCGGTGGCAAACGGAATGAATTCTTATTATCACTGTGCTAGTTGAAATATTGTTCCCCTTCATACACATACAGACTCAAAAAAAACCAAATAAACAAGGGTGTTATATTTGGAGGAAAAATTGATGGGAAACACAGTTCAATAGCACCAGTCCACAGGATGAAATAAGTTTTCCATTTCACTTCCGAATACTGCCTGATCACTAATCTTCTTATCTCCAGGTTCTTTTAAATCATTATGGAAGATACAAGGTGGTTGACACACTAATTGTAAAATCTTTCAGTCACTACTTCAAAGCAATTGCTTGCCACTGGTGGGAGACAATATCTAGCTATCTTCCAGGTGAGTTTTAGAAGGTGCTTTTGAAGGACATGCATGAATCCCATAGTGTTACCCAGCAGTTGTAGCAAACCGTTTGGAAGGCCAATGATATGTTAGCCTTTTGTTTTAGGAAGTATAGGATTAATGAGGTCTACATGCAATTGTATTGAGGCCTGCTGAGATCACACCTGCATCACAGACTATTCTTTTAACCTCCTTAATTAAAGAAGGGTGTACTTGCCACTGAGAGAACTTAGCGAAATGATTAAAATTCTTAAAGGACTTGATAGGATAGACATTGGGGAAAATGTTTCCCTGGCCTAGAGTCTATAAGTAGGAGGCACAGTCTCAGAATAAGGGGTTGGCCCATTTAGCACTGAGATGAGGAGTTATTTTTAAAAGGATTGTGAATATTTGGATTTAGCATACCCTGGGAGTTGTAGATGTTCATTTGTTGGATAAACCCAAGACAGAGCTGGATAGATTTTTAGACACTTGGGGTCTCAAGAGCGATGGGGTCTGTGGCACTTGAGGACAGGTAGATTCTGCCACAATCCCTCTGAGAGTCTGTTTGATTTCCAGTGGTCCTGGACCAATGAGTCTTAACAAGAAGAGGCATTTGTCTCAACAAGATGTAGTTTCTTGCATGACAGCACAACTTATTTGATACTAAGTCTATCAAGAAGGGTGAATGAAAAATTTGCCCCCCTTTGAGATCCTCTTAATTTGAACACCCGAGAGTGTATCACATCACACGAATGGTTGGAACTTAATGCAGAATCCAATATTAACCATTTAATTACCTTGTACACAAGGTCAGCACTCTTGTACCCCATTTGATGAGCTTATTAGATATTCAAATCCAGAACTGGCTGAAAGATTCATTAGCAAACTGTGGTCCATTGTCTGACATGAGCATATCAGGAATGTCCTGAATAGTGAACATTTCTCACAAGTTCTTCACAACTACCTTCATTGGAGATGGTATTTAACTTTCTCATCTCTATCCACTGGGAAAAGTAGTCAGCAGCAATAAGGTTAGAGCTTGTAATTCATTGGATGTAAAGTTCCTCGGGGCATCTCAAGGCAATGGAAAATACTATATAAATACATTTGAAATTTGATTGCTGTTGGAGCGCAGGGAGGGTGGCGATCAATTTGAGTGCAGTATTGCACAAACATCAATGAGATTGTACTCAGATATCTGTTACAGCAATGCCAATGGAAGGGTAAATCGTCATCTGCACCTGGAAGGAATGCCTCTGTTTTTCAGAATATGTTACAGCATCTTTTATAAACATCTAAAAGGGCCACACAGCCTTTGATTTAATGTCTAACCCAAAAGCAGATGCCTCAATAGTGCAGTGTTCCTGCAGTACAGCCTGGAATTTAGTCTTTAGAGCTGGTCTCGTACACACAGCCACTGACCTTGGCAAGACTGATGCCAACCAAGTCATAACTAACAATTTCACCATAATTACCTGAGCATGCACTGACAAAGACGGAGTTGTGCTACAACAACAGTATTATTGTTTACAGTCTACGGGCATAAGTTTACAAAGCAAACAATTAATTATATCAGTGATAATGGGAACTGAAGATGCTGGAGAATCCAAGATAATGAAATGTGAGGCTGGATGAACACAGCAGGCCAAGCAGCATCTCAAGAGCACAAAAGCTGACGTTTCGGGCCTAGACCCTTCATCAGAGAGGGGGATGGGGGGAGGGAACTGGAATAAATAGGGAGAGAGGGGGAGGCGGACCGAAGATGGAGAGATTACAAGAGAGTTAATCTCTCCATCTTCGGTCCGCCTCCCCCTCTCTGCCTATTTATTCCAGAACCCTCACTCCATCCCCCTCTCTGATGAAGGGTCTAGGCCCGAAACGTCAGCTTTTGTGCTCCTGAGATGCTGCTGGGCCTGCTGTGTTCATCCAGCCTCACATTTTATTATCTTTAATTAATTATATCTGACTTTGTCAAAAGGCATGATTTGAATGTACTTTTTCAAAGTTTTTGTATGCATTGTGTTATCTGTTATGAATGATTTCTTGTTCTTCTGTTTGTTATTTACTGGATGACAGTAAAATGATCCAAAACCGTCTAGAAAAACCAATGCAGTGGCAGCTGTAAACATAGGATTTCACATACACAAGCCTAATCCCTGAAAGTCTGCAATGCAAAAGCACTGTAGGGTGAAAGCCAGTATGTAAACTGTATTGTTTTTCATTAAGCTACAGTTGCCACAAGGAAATCTCTAGTGGTGTCAGCTGAGTTGAAAAACTAAATGTGGAAATCTTAAAAGAAAAAGACCATCAGATCAACAATACATAAACTGGAACACATTATTGCATTAAAAAAAGGACAGTCAAGTTTTGGCTGTCTCTGACCTCAGGTACATCCCGGCTCAGCACGTTTTCTTAAATTCATTTATAGGATGAGGGTGTCACTGGTTAATCCAGCATTTATTGTCCATCCCTAATTGGGCAGATTAAACCACGTTGCTGTGTGTCTGGAGTCACATGTAGGCCAGAGAAGGTAGGATGGCCATTTAATTTCCTAAAGGACATTAGTGAATAAGATGGACTTGACAGTGGATTCATGATCACCCTTAGGTTCATAATTCCTGATTTTATTTTTATTGAATTCAAATTGCACCAACTGCCAAGTTGGGATTTGAACTTGGTCCCCAGGACATTACCTGGGTCTCTGAATTAATAGTCCAGCAATAGTATCGATAAGACATTGCCTCCCCTATTCCATCCCGTCATTGGCAGAGATGCCTTCAGCCGTTTGGAAATTACAGTGCTGCGAAAAATAAGTGTCGTAAGTGATACCCAGTTGAAAGAACAACACAATCAGAGGGAAAAAGCCTTGAAGAGGATCTGACCCACCAAGGTCTTTGCAATCTGACTTCTACTGTTTGAGAACATGGAGCAGAGAACAACTGTTGCTGTGATACTGCCTAAAGGCTCCACTCAACCCTCACTAACCCCAGTGCTGTAGTTCAGCTTGTTGCCATATTGCATGCTGTGTAACTGCTTTCTCCATAGAGAGGACAAAATACTTTCCCTTCTGACGAATGTCAGGAATGTGTGCCAAGCTGAGTACCTTAATTCATGAGACAAGTGGGAGCAAGGCAGAGACGGATGAGGTATTTTGTATAAAATAATCATTTCAGGCTTGGTGCTTGCACATTGGAGTTTACTGAGGGATGGGAAGCCTGAGTTTGCACTATGAACTCCATCTTCTCCGTGTCAGTCTGTTACATCATGTGTCGGAAATGGGACAGTCAGCTACAGTACACTGTGTTCTACGCTGTAATGCCACATAAAGTTAGGACCCAGTACATTTTGTTTGCTCAGCTGGTATGCACATTATCTGGTGTGCCAAGCCAAGTGGCACCCGGGTTCCTTTGAAGTGCTAACCTGATGGGCTGTGATCCCTGCTAACAGGTGACTGTTACTGCTGAGCATGATTTGTGGACAGAGACTTTATGCGATCCTGGCCACAGAAAGCTGTTATAAGGAGCGTTGTCCTTGGATTGTGTCACTTTATTGTTGAGCCTGCTGTTTGATGGTCCTTCTGGGCAAGAGGCACTTTTTCACATGTGGTCTGCAAGATGGATTTCGCTGTGCTGCAAAAATGTTCAAAGGTTTGTGTTTCTCTGTAGTTCACGAGCAATTCTAGCTCACACATAATCGCAGTCACTCAAAAGGAAATAAACTCAAAGGTGTGAGACTGATGGTGAGCTCACTATGCATCGAAACCTGTGTGCCTGATTAACAGCCCGAAAGAATTGTTTACCTAGAATCACTATTAACTCTCATTTTTGGACTCTTGTTTCATTTCCTGCACTCAACTTGGAACCGTGACGTTATTTGTGATTACAGAGACTTGGCTGAAAGAGGGACAGATTGGCAGCTGAATGTCCCAGGATGGTTCAGGTATGATAGAAGGGTATATAAAAGGGGTGGGGGAGTAGCATTACTGGTAAAGGAGTATCTCACAGCTGTGCTAAGGGAGGATACATCAGAGGACTCATGCAGCAAGGCAGTACGGGTAGAGCTCGTGGATAGGAAAGGTGAAATTGCAATGCTGGGGAATACTACAGGCCTCCCAAAAGCCAGCCGGAGTTAAAGAGGTAGGATACGTAGCCCGATTTTGGAAAGGTGTAAGAACAGCAGGGTTGTTGTGGTGGGTGATTTTAACTTCCCCTGTATTGACTGGGTCTCACTTTGTGCTAGTGCCTTGGATGGGGCAGAATTTGTAAAGATCATTCAGGTGGGTTTCTGGACACAGTATGTAAACAGTACAACCAGGGAAGGGGTTACATTGGACCTGGTTTTAGGAAATAAGTTCTGCCGGGTGAGTGAAGTTTCAGTAGGGGAGCATTTCGGGAGTAGTGATCTTAATACCGTGAGTTTTAAGAGACTCATGGATAGGGATAACAGCAGTCCTCTGGTGGTGGTGTTAAATTGGAGAAAGAAGAACTACAACAATATTAGGCAGGAACTGGAGAATTTTGATAGGAGATAGTTATTCAAGGGTAAATCCACATCGGGCATGTGGGAGTATTTCAAATGGCAATTCATAGGTGAGAATGAACGATGGGTATGGCAAGTGACATGAAGATGACCAGGGTTGTTATGACCTTGGTCTAGAAGAAAAATGAGACATACATAACTTGTAGGAGGATGGGAACTTGAAGTATATGGGGAAAATAGGAAAGAACTTAAGGAATTAGAAGGGCTAAAAGGGGCTATGAAAACCAAACAGGATTAAGGAGAATCTCAAGGCTTTTATACATTTATAAAAAGCAACAGGGTAGCAGGGAAAGGGTTGGCCCACTCAGGGCAAAGGAGGGAATTATGTGTGGAACCAGAAGAGGTAGCTGAGTTCCTCAATGAATATCTTGCGTCAGTATTCACCAAAGAGAAGGAATTTGTGGAGGATGATCTCAGGGAAGTGAGTGTCAAATTTCTAAGCCAAGTTGATATTAAAATGGAAGAGGTGTTGTGCATCTCAAAAAGCATTAAGATAGATAAGTCCCGGGTCCTAATGGGATCTATCCCAGAATGTTGAGGGAGGCATCAGAAAAAATTGCTGGAGCATTGACAGACATCCTTTTATCCTCTTTGGCTACAGGTGAGATCCCAGAGAATAGCCAATGTTGTCGCATTGTTTAAGAAAGGCAATAGGGATGATCCATGAAATTACAGGCTGGTAAGCCCTACATTGGTGATAAGGAAATTAGCGGAAAAGATTCTCAGGGACAAGATGTATATGCATTTTGAAGCAATGGACTTATTGGCAATAGATGTTATGGTTTTGCACAGGGAAGGTCATGCCTCACTAATTTGATTGAGTCTTTTGAAGGGGTGATACAGATGATTGATGTGGAAAGACTGGTTGATGATGTCTATATGGATTTCAGTAAAGCCTTTGACAAGGCCCCTCTTGGCAGACTCGTACAAAAGGTGAAGTCACATGGTATCTGGGGTGAGGCATGATGGAGACAGAACTGGCTTAGTTATAGGAGACAGAGTAGCAGTGGAATGAATACTTTTCAGAATGGAGGGATGTGACTAGTGGTGTTCCACATGGGTCAGCACTGGGACCTCTGCTGTTTGTGATATGTATCAATAATTTGGAGAAAAAAATGTGGCCTGTATAATTAGTAAGTTTTTGGACAAAACAAAGATTGGTGGAGTTGTGAATAGGAAGGAGGATTGTCAGTGGATACATCCGGATATAGATTGGTTGAAGACAGGCAGAAAAATGGCAGATGGAATTTAATCTGGACAAATGTGAGATGATGCATTTTTGAAGGTCATCTACAGGTGGAAATTATACAGTAAATGGCAGAATCCTTCAGAGTATTGATATGCAGAGCCATCTGGGTGTGTAAGTCCATAGAACACTGAAGGTGGCAGCACAGGTAGATAACATAGTAAAAACGTTCTGTCGGCTTGTCTGTCTTCATTAGAAGGGACTTTGAGTAGAAGGATAGGCAAGTTATGCTGCAACTTTATAGAACTTTAGTTAAGCCACACTTGGAATATTGTGTACACTTCTGATCACCAAACTACCAGAAGGATGTGGATACTTTGGAGAGGGTTCAGAAAAGGCTTACTGGGATGTTGCCTGGTATGGGGGATTTTTAACCAAGAAGAAAGGTTGGATAGATGCGGTTTGTTGTCACTGGAATGCAGGAGGTTGAGATCATCAACATTTAACTGCAATCCCATGGTGAATTCCCCCTTACACAAGGAAACACAGACATAGAGTGGAAAAGAAAACACAAGTGTTATGGAGGGAGGAAAAAACAGGGAAGGCCTGTAAGTGGTTCCAGATTGCAGAATTTGTTGCGATGGTTCCTGTGCTGATCAGAACATTGCTTCTCAGTCTTCCTTCTTTGCATGCTTTCATTGGTTTGCAGGAGGCACAAGTTGACTGGTTCATTCTTACAAAAACTTCATTAATTGAAAGTCTTACGGCAATGTCAGCAAGGAAAATAAACTGGTTTCCTCAGGCTTAAAGTTGGTTTTGCTGCAGGTATTTTTCTCTCTATGTTTTTCACTATCCAAAGTTGTTTGGCTACCAGAGAACCAATCACATAGTTGTTGGCAGGTAGAAGGGTTTTATCATCAATAATTGGTCACCAGGCCACAGACCAATCAGCTACATGTTGCTGGCTGAATTTCCCACTTGTACGCACCCTGGGCTTCAGCTTGTCTGCACATTTTCTTACTACTGCTTGAACCTGAAGCTGTGTAAGCAGTATCCACAAGGAGAGTCGGGTTAATTGCTTTTCAAAAATGCACCGTAACTCTTCAACAATTCTTGGTTTTAAAACAGTTATTTTCTCATTTCAGCCTATAATAAAAAAAGTGGTCTTTTACGTGGAAACTTGAACTGCCTGAAAGATTCCAAGAGCTTACTACAACATTCTAACCTGCTGTGTCCCACCCAATTACATTCCATTGTCCATCTCATTATGACCTCTAGAGGGGCCTGGAAGATTCAGTTTGGGATATGGATAATTGCATTTCTGACTAATGAACTAAAAGTGGGGAGCAGTCAAGATCTACATTTTCATACAGTGACAGCACAGGATGTTTAACCTGTCATGACCCATTGGAGAAAGTGCCCTGATTTTCAAGCCCCACTGCTCCCAGCAACACCACAAAAGTGAATACTTCAATCAATGTTTGCAAAGTCCCCAGTTTTTTTGCGTAATGGATTCAGGTTAGCAGAAAACACCAAGTAGGTAACTGTACTTAACAAGAACGACTGTTTATTATAAACAAACTATGAACTATCAGTAAATAAGTATCTGTAAATAACTCAGAGATAATGGGAACTGCAGATGCTGGAGAATCCAAGATAACAAAGTGTGGGGCCGGATGAACACAGCAGGCCAAGCAGCATCTCAGGAGCACAAAAGCTGACGTTTTGGGCCTAGACCCTTCATCAGAGAGCCTCTGATGAAGGGTCTAGGCCCGAAACGTCAGCTTTTGTGCTCCTGAGATGCTGCTTGGCCTGCTGTGTTCATCCAGCTTCACACTTTGTTATCAGTAAATAACTCTACCATTTAAAACCTTAACCCATCGTTTAATTATTTACACACACACATACACAGAAGGACATCACAATTCATTAGTATTAGAAAAAAAAATTGGGGAAACAGAGTTCAAAAGCACCAGTCCACAGGATTCAATGACATTTTCTTTTCACTCCCCAGAACTATCCATTCTCTGATCACCTTCCCTGGATGCTTTCATTTCTTTGCAGGAGATGTGGGGAGACTGATATATTAGTTATGAAGTCTCTTAGTTAATGGCTAAAGGTTAGAGCACATGCTGGGAGAAAATAACTAACTACCTCCAGGCTTGAGTTATTTTGCTGCAGTGACAGAGAATTGTGCCTTTGTATCATTCACATATACCAGGTGTTCAGCTGCTCAGGACCCAGCCAGAGCATGGATTTCAGGCTGATGAGCTCTGGCATCCACAACAGGTCACAATTGCACAAACCAATCAGCAACCCGTTGCTGGACAAATCTCACGCTATATGCACAACCCAATGCCATCTGTTCTCTCCTCTCCCATTGCTTAAACAGAGCACCAGCGTAATCACAACTCACATTGAGCAACAGTAGCCAATTTTGAAAAGTGCAGTAATTTCTTCCAAAGTCCTTTTCCCTTTTAGTCCACAATCAAAATATTTTTAAAAATTGAAAAGACATGTTGCTAAAACATTTACTCTTTCATTCATCATGACAAAAGCAAGAAAATCGATTTTCTAATTTTCAAATTAATTACAGTATTAAAGACATGTTCATTGGTTTGCAAGTTGACTCTGAGCAGAATTTAGTGTCTTTTTCAATGATTGAGACTGATTGACTTGTTTGGATTCTGGACTATGACTGATGATCATTTTATAAATACACACACTTGAAGTACGTGTAACTATTTAAGGAAATTTACACTTGAAAACTGTTCGTGGAGCTAAAGAACTATCAGCGACTTCTGCTGGATAACACTGGCCTACACTTTTACTGGAAATGATCTCACTGACCATTGTCCCTCACCATTATCAAAGCATCAACAGCACTGTTGAAGAAACTACAGTTACTGTGCCTAGCCTTACTTCTGAGTCACAAGGTTACAACCCAATGCCCTCTCCTGGCCTTGAGATTGAAAATAAAACCAAGTCTGACACTCTGTTGCAATGCCGAGGGAGTACTGCATTGCTGCAGGTACTGTGGAGAAAAGTAAGGGAGATTTCCTAGTGTTTTGGCTAATATTTATCACTTAGTTAACATCACAAAGGACAGATGATATTGTCACCAGCATATTGTTGTTTGTGCTAACTTGCTATGTGCAAAAGACCATAGGCAATGCTCGTATAAAACAAAGATGCTGGAGATCTGAAATAAAAACAGAAATTTCTGGAGAAATCTCAGCTTCTGGGGATAGAAAGATGAGTCAATGTTTCGAGTCCAGTGACTCTTCATCAGAATTGTTAGCTGCTGGGAAAAGTGGTGTTTATGGCAAAGCCGAATATAGGGGGAGCAGGAGAGGGATAAGGACAGAGGTAAGCAGACAGGTGGAGATGGAGCCCAGAGACAGAGATATGAAAGGGGTAGGTAACCCAGGAGATCATGGATAACGGACTAGACTGAGGAAAAGTTGAGTAAATGACATTAAGATCTAAGAATAGGAGAAAATGAGTGAACTGTACTGAATGCAACCATATAATGTGATAATGGGTTTAGGAGTACATGGGAATGGGAGACTGCACTGAAAGCAACTGAAGTCATAACAGAGATAATGGGAACTGCAGATTCTGGAGAATCCGAGATAACAAAGTGTGGAGCTGGATGAACACAGCAGGCCGAGTAGCATCTCAGGAGCACAAAAGCTGATGTTTCGGGCTGAGACCCTTCTAGGCCGTAAACGTCAGCTTTTGTGCTCCTAACATGCTGCTTGGCCTGCTGTGTTCATCCAGCTCCACACTTTGTTATCTCTTGAAGTCATAACAGGATCAGAGTGTGGAGGTGGGTAAAAAACCTGGAAGGTAGAATCAAGCTCTACAGTTACTGAACTTGTTGTTGAATCCTAGAGGCTGCAGCGTCCCTAAGTGGAAAACGAGATATTGGCTTTGAGCTTGGGCTGAGACTTGCTGGAGCACTGCAGCAGGTCTTTGACAGAAAGGTTGGTCAGGGAACAAGATGATGTGTTGAAATGGCAGGCAAGTACATGGTCATTATTATAGACAGAAAGTAGGTGTTCTGCAAAATGGTCAGCCAGTCTGTGTTTCATCTCTCCAGTGTAGCGGAGACTATATTGAGCAGCAAGTACAGCAGACCAGATTGAATGAAGAGCGTTGGAAAGTGGTATGGACAGAATAGATACAATGGAGAAACCAGCAGAGTGGAACACAGCCTTTACAGGAAAGCAGGGTGGGAGGATATATAGTCAAGGTAACTGTAGGAAGTTGTTGGGTTTGTAATGTATATTGGTGGCCAGCCCTTGCCCAGAAATGGAAACGCAGATGTTGAGAATAAGAAAGGGGGAGTCATAAATGGACCAGGTGTAGGTCAGGGAAGGCTGGAAACTGGAAATAAAATTGATAAACTTGCCAGTTCGGAATGAGAGAAGGAAACAATATACTAGAGAAAGTGGTGTGGGTGGGGGGGGGGTGCGCAGAGTAGCACTGGAACAAGGAATGCTCCATTTACCCCACGAAGAGACAGGCATGCCTATACAGGTACCCATGGCCACATCTTTTACCTGGAGAATGTGAGAGGCGTTAAAGGACTGGTTATTCAATGTGAGGACAAGCTCAGCCATGTGGAGCAGGGTGGTGGAGATTGGGGACAGTTCAGGCCTTTTTTCCAGGAAGAAGTGGAGAGACCCGAGACCATTCTGATAGGGGCGGGATGGTGGATGAATAAAGAGATTGCATGTCCATGGTGAAGAGGAGGTGGCTGTAACCAGCAAATTGGAAGTCGTGAAACTGAGGTAAAGCATCAGAAGAATCATACATTCAAGTTGGAAGAGACCAGATAAAGCGAGAAGAAAAACAGAGTAGAGGTAGGAGGAGATGAATTCTGCGGGGCAAGAGCAGGCAGTAACAATGGGTCTGGTCTGGAGGTCCTGTTTGTGAATTTTGGGGAAAAACTGGAGGTGGGCTGCATGAGGTTAGGAGACTATGAACTGGGAGTGTGTCCTGGGGAGACAATGAGATCAGATTGGTGACAGTCATGGACACAATGACCTGGTGTTCCATGGTAAGGTCATGGTCGGGGGTGGTGGGTTGTGATGGGGCAATAGGAGCGAGTGTCTGAGAGCTGGTGGTCAGCCTCTGTAATGTAGAGGACGGTATCTCGGACAACAACAGTACTGCCCTTGTTGGCATGCTTGAATACAAACTCATACATGATTCCTGCATCAGGTAACATCTTTTAAGAGCACAAGAATAGGAGCACAGGGTTCAGTCCCTTCAATCTGTTTCTCAGTACTATTAGATCATAGCTGATCTCTATCTGAATTCACCTTACAGACCTTAGCCCCTTTTCCTCTGGATCCCCAACTGAACAGTAACTTATCAAATTCAGCTTTGGAGTTTTCAATTGACTTAGACTCAGTAGTATTTAGGTGTAGAGAATTCCAAATATTCATGACCGATTGTGTAAAGAAGAAGCATTTCCTCAGAATTAGAAGCTGATCCGATTGCATCTTTAACTCAGTTTCAAGTCTGCCCCCCATAACTGTCTTTTGCTGATTAATAAAAAAAGTCTAATTCTGCCTAGAATATATTCAATGACCCAACGTCTCTCCACCTTGTAAGGAGAATTTCACAGATTACAGACCCTCTGAGAGATAAAGATTATCCTTAGCCCGCTCTTAAATAGGATAATTTTTAAACTGTGCCTCCTGGTTCCAGTCTCCTCTGCAAAGGAAAACATCCTCTTAGTACCCACTCTGACAAATTACCTCTGAATCTTAAACAAAAGCAGAAATCGCTGCCAGTTCTGGCTGCGTCAATGGAGACAAATCAGAGTTAGTGTTTCAGGCCAACTGACTCATCCTCAGAACTTCAGGTCACTGATTTCTCTCCACAGATGCTGCCAGGCCTGCTGAGCTTTTCCAGCAACTTCTGTTTTTGTCTCTGATTTACAGCATCTGCAGTTCTTTTGACTTTTTAAAAAATCTCAGAATGTTACATCTTTCAAGTCAGATATCTCATCTTTTTTTTAAACTCCCAATGGAAATGAATGCAACATGCTCGAGATTTCTTCAGTTACAAATTTCACTTATTTGGACAATTTGAGATTTCACAATTTCACTTAACTCACTTTGCAGTTATACTTTTGATATCCTTTAAACTCACCACAAGATGTTGATTACATGTTTAAATCTGGTGTCTTGCACTGTACCATCCAAATACAACAGCCTTCAAAGTCCCAAAGACTCTAATCAAAAGTAGAATGCTGCAGAGGCCGAAATTCTGAAATAAAAACAGAAAATGCTCAGTAAGTTGTTGTGAAGTTGGGCAGAGTACTTGTGGAGGATGTTAGAATTCAGTGTTTGTAAAATATTGTTATTTATAAAATGATTGCGGGGGTGTGGGGATAAGCAGTGTGTGGTCCCTTTAGAAGATGATGTGCTTTTTCTAGGTTTGGAGACTAAAAAAATTGTAAGTGGGCAGCTTATGGATTTGCAGGTGCACAGAGCACCTGAATTGTAGCATTTGTATGGGAATTATTGGGTTTGGGACTAGTTCAGTTAATTTGTTCGCTGTTAGAGTTTGATAAATAAATTGTTACTTGTTGATTATCGAGTGAGTGTCAGGAGTTTATTTCATTTAACTACTCCTTTATAACAGATTGGGGGGTGAGAGGCAAGTTATACCACTTTTCACACTTCTTTTAACAGATTATAAGGTGAGGCCAGCCTCTCTGAGGTTTAGTTATTGGTGGGGGACCGACCTCCGATTTATTACAGACTAGGGGCTTGGGTCTGGGATTTGGACAGATTGGGCCCAGGATTTGTACGGATTTGGATGGAAGTGGACAGATATGGTTAGATTTAGGGTATGAAAGATCCCGGCAGATTTAAATAGATTTGGGGATTAGTATCCTAGATCCTTAAATAAAACATAAGTGAGGAGTGGAAGTCTGTTTAATTTCAGTTGCTTGTTGTTGGTTAAATCAAAAGTGAGGAAATGGCTCTTAGCATTGTGAAAGAGGTTCTGGGGGTGAAAGATGTTTCCCAAATTTACCGAGTTTAGACAGACAGAGAAAGGAGAAAGTGTTAGAATTAGTAGATGTGCAAGGATTGGGTTTAAGTAGGGATTAGAAGAAAGCCGAAATTGTAAAGGAGTTAATCAAGCATTTAGGTATACCAGAAAAACAGTTAAGTGCAGCGGTGTTAGAAAAAAACTAAATTGCAAATTAGACAATTGGAGTTAGAAGAAAAAGAAGGGGAAAGAAGAGCCAGGGTAGAAGGAAGAGAAAAAGAGAGACAAAAAAGGGAGAAGGAGGGAGAGTTCGAACTTTGGAAATTGCAAAGCAGACAGGATAGTTGACTTAATAAAATAGGAACGAAGGTAGGAGATAGGCTTGGTGAGGAGGGGAGTGATGATGATCAAACCCATTGTAGCCAAAGACCCAGTAGGGATACATACAAATACGTCAAAACATTACCAAAATTCAATGAAAAAGATGTAGAAGCCTTTTTTATTTCCTTTGAGAAATTGGCTAAACAGATGAACTGGCCAAAGACTATGAGGGAAATATTAATTCAGACCATGTTGGTAGGCAGTCTAGTGAAGTGTTTGCAGGGCTGTCAGAGGAGGTGTCAGGAGCATATGAAGGAGTAAAACAGGCTATTGTGAGTGCCTGTGAATAGGTACCAGAAGCAAATAGACAATGTTCCAAAAAAGCAAGAAAGGAACCAGGTCGGCCTTATATCGTGTTTGAAAGAACTAAACAGAGCAACTTCGATAGATGGGTGAGAGCATTAAAGGTAGAAACAACATCTGAGGATCTTAGAGAGATTTGCTGGAGATTTCCAGAAATGATAAGAACTCATGTTGAGGAACAGAAAGCTCAAACAGCAAGAAGAGCCGCAGAGATGGCAGACGAATACGCATTAGTGCGTAAATTGAAATCCAGCTTTCGACAGCAACTTCATTCCACAGGGGATAGAAATTGGGAAAGAGGGAGATCCTTCAATGAAAAATATAACTTAGATCACACTGGGAACAGTTTACCACATGTGAAAAAAGAAACCCAAGAGGGTGGAAAAGAGGTGAGAGACCACAGGTGTTTTGACTGCAGTAAGGTGGGACACAATGTCACAGAGCTGGTGGTTTAGGAAAAGCAAAGGGAGAAAGGATATGGTGGGAGAGGCTAAACCAGTGGGTTCAGTTGAGGTAGTGAAGGAAATCGCAAGACAAGGGTAAGGTTTGTGGGTAAGGTTTACTTAGGTAGAACAGGGGGAGTAGATAAAGAAAGTAAAACATTGAGAGATATTGCAGTTGGTCAGTCTCTAATTAAGAGATGAAAATATTTGCACTCCTTCTGAAATATTGAAGGGAGTGATAGCCAGTGAAATAAATGGAGAAAGAATTAATGTCCCCTTGTGTGAGATAAGGCTGGAAAATTCAATCTAGACTGAGTAGTGATAATGGGAGCATTTGAAAGAGAGACTATTCCAGGGGTACAGTTTGCTTTTGGAAACAATACAGCAAGATCAATGGTGGGAGTGATGCCTATTGTAGCAGAGAGATCAAAAGAAAACCAGGGAACTGAGGAATTAGAAGCAAAATACCCTGGAAATCTCCCTGACTATGTGGTGACCAGATCCTACATAAGCTGAAACAAGAAGGGAAAACTAAGGAGAAAGTTGAAAGAGTTGAGGGCCAGTTAGCTGTCACTCTGTTTGATGAGATAGTAAAGGAAGGAAGAAGCAGATACGAAATCTAAAATTTGTACATTTGCCCATGGGGATAAAGCACTGGTGCTGTTACTAGTGGTAGGAAATCTCTTCAAAACAAGGGTTAGTGGTCCTTATCAGATTAAGAAGTAGTTGAGTCAGGTGAATGATCTGGTAAAGATGCCAGACATGAAAAAAAAATCATGTATGTCACGTGAACAAGCTGAAACATTACTAATGTAGCGAATGGGAAGCTGAGAAACTGATATTAGTTAGAACCACTAAGAGCAAGGAATCAAATCCAGATGATTCAGATTTTGATGTGCCTCAGAATAAATTGAGTAATGAGGAAGTCCCTAAAGAACAGCATAGGGTAGTGACCGAACTGTCCTAGGAACAGAAAACTGAGTTGAAGGATTTGTTATAGTGCTGTGAGGATATATGTAGAAATAGTAGTGGGGAGGTCTAATACCGTAGTACATGAGATTTAAGTAGGGAAAGCTGTTCTGATAAAACAACACCCCTACAGACTTAATCTTCTCAAAGCAGCACAGGTTCAGAAGGAAGCAGAAGCGATGCTCCAAAAGGACATCATAGAGCTAAGACAAAACAAGTAGAGTTTGTTGATCGTATTGGTTCCCAAACCTGATGGTACTCAATGATTCTGTGCAGATTATCGGAAGGTCAACACTGTGACAAAATCTGGCTCATACCCAATTCCAGGGCTGGAGGATTATGAGGTAAAGTATCACAACCCAGTTACATCACAAAGTTAGGCTTACTTTGCTGTTACTGGCAAGTACCTTTGTCAAAGAGAGCGAAAGAAGTTTCTGCTTTTGTAACCCCAGATGGGCCATATCAATTTAAAGTAATAGAGATAACAAAGTGTGGAGCTGGATGAACACAGCAGGCCAAGCAGCATCTTAGGAGCAGGAAAGCTGATGTTTCAGGCCTAGACTGACCCATTTCTGATGAAGGGTCTACGCCCAAAACATCAGCTTTCCTGCTCCTCTGATGCTGCTTGGCTTGCTGCGTTCATCCAGCTCCATACCTTGTTATCCTGGATTCTCCAGCATCTGCAATTCCTATTATTACTGATTCAATTTAAAGTAATGCCCTATGGAATGAAGAATCCACCAGCCACTTTTCAAAGATTTAAAGAAAGTGTCATTGCAGGATTGACTAATTGTGCCGTCTACATAGATGACTCAGTGATCTTTAGCGATTCGTGGAAAGATCACACTGAGCATTAGGCAGAGCTCTTTGAGAGATTACAGAAAGCAAAGTTGGTCATTAGCTTGGCAAAACCAGAATTTTGGAAGGTGGAAGTGAAATTCTTAGGGCACAACCTCAGGCACAGACGGATGACACCAAGGAATGTGAAGACAAAGATCATCAAGGAATTTCCAAGACCATCCTCGAAGAAGGAAGTCTACAATTTTTATGATAGAGTGGATTCTACAAGAAATTTGTACCAAACTTTAGTATTGTGGTGGCACCGTTGACAGGTTTGCTAAAAAAAAACAAAAGTTTAGTGGATAGATCAATGCCAGGAGGAATTTGAGAATTTAAAAGCAGTGTTAACCACTACACCAGTTTTAGCCACGCCAAGTTTTTTGACAACCTTCAAAAAAGTTAACATCGATGCATGCAATATAGGTGTTGGAGCAGTGTTGCTACAGAAGGATGATTGTGGAATTGAAAGGCCAATCAGTTATTTTTCAAAGAAAAACTCAATGTCCCCCAGAAAAGATATTCAACTATTGAAAAAGAGTTGTTGAGTTTGGTATTGGCCTTTTAACATTTTAATGTTTACCTTGCAAACAATGCATCAGAGACAATTTTGTGTACCGATCACGATCCTTTAACATTTTTGGAAAGATTTAAGGACAAGAACACCACTTTATTTTGTTGGAGGCTTATACTACAAACATTTAATTTACAGATTGTAAATGTTGTGTGTTGTGAAAATGTTACTGTGGATGCATTAGCATGGGTATAAAAGAAAAATGTATATATAAGATAGAAATGGTTATGATCAATGTTATACATATATAGAATTAATATGAAATGTGTAACTCTAGATGAATGAACTATGGATCTAGTGATATGATGTTGTTATGGTTTAGAAGAAAAATGAAACCATTTTTTCATAACAATGGCTCATTTCTTTCTGAAGGGTGGGAGGTGTTGTGAAGTTGGGTAGAGTACCTATTGATGTTAATAAAACAAAGCAGTGTATGGTCCCTTTAAAAGATGATGTGCTTTTTCCAAGCATGGAGATTTAAAAAAATGTCCGTGGCAGCAGCTTGTGGATTTGTACGTGCAATAAACACCTGAATTTCAAGATTTGTATCAAAAGGCTAGATGGTTAGCAGGTCAAGCTATTGTTTTCTTTTGTTATCAAGACAACAGGCTTTGTTTTAGCCAATTAATTTAAACCAGGCACTTAGATACTAAAAACCAGTTAAATTTAAATCTGATGGTTTTGACAACATAGGACCAATCCTATTGTAAGAAACTGATATGTAATCAAGGGTATAAGAGACAGGGGCAATTGCAAAATCAGCAGAGAGCAAACTGAATCTGCTAATAGATCAGCTGTCTGAGTTCTTAGAAAAAACATCATCTAAATAGAGGTACTGTGGCACTCTTAGTGTCACAGAGGATTCACAGAGAAGGCACTCCTGATGGAAGATCAACACAGAAGACACAGAACATTCTGGAAGGTGTAACCTGGCTGTAATATTGAGAGACTAAGTTCTAATTTTTTTAAAAGAGTTTGCTTTATATAAGAGGGATCTATGTTTATTGGAACAGCATAGCATTAGAATTTTGTTTTATTCAGGAATAGTTAGTAAGTAGAGGGGAATTGTTGGGTTTGTTACTAGTTCAGTTACTTTGTTCACTGTTAGAGTTAGATAAATAAATTGTTACTTGTTGATTATAGAGTGAGTGCTAGGATTTTTTTTTCATTTAACTGCTGCTTTATAACAGATTGGGGCTGAGAGGCAGGTTATACCACTTTTCACTTTTTTTACCAGATTATAGGGTGAGGTGAGCCTGTCTGGGTGTTTCGGTTTTAGTTATGGCGGAGTGGGGGGGATCGACCTTCGCTTTATATCAGAGGACTCGGTGTAAAGGGAAGCGTGGTTCATGTTTCGGTCACTGACCTTGGTTAGTTTCAATTTAGGCTCACGTCAGGGAGAATATAGCCCTATATACCTGAAATCAATCATTTGAGCATACTAAAAGCTGCTTCTAGTGCAATCCCTTCTTTTTTTGGAGCTCCAAGAGGAGAAGCCTTCTTATTCCCAACTGAAAAATGGGATCACTCATCTCAGTCATTAATCTGGCCTCCAGTCCTGACAACGTTTGGGGAGTGGTATCTTCTAATAGAGAAAGATACCAGCCTGTACCCTGCCCTCAGTAGATGCCTCTAGCTGTCCCTGTCCTTGCAGACAGTGGTGCTGGTGTTAGCAGAGGAGCTGACTCTTTAAATACTGGCTGGGAAACCCCAGCATCCGTGGGGAATGTGTACAGCCACATCTCTGCTCTGTCCAGGTAGAATCTGGGAGACAGGAAATCCAAACCCTATTGTTTAACACAGTATTGGACTCAAAAAGTAGCTAATGTCATAAATTTGAAGTCAGTGTCAAAAGATCTGGAGGGAAGTTGAAGAGAATTGTGTTTTAATGGTGAAGTAGCTGGGAACATTGTACCAGAAAAGAAACAGTGAAAGCTGATTCTATGCTAATCTTAAAAGTGAGTTATGCAGAAACTGGAGAATGAACTGGAGATAGAGGTGCACTGGTATAAACAGGGGAGGTGATGGCCTAGTGGTATTATCACTGGACTGTTAATCCAGAGACTCGGATATGATATGGGGACCTGGGTTTGAATATCGCCACGGCAGAATGTGGAATTTGAATTCAATATATATCTGGAATTAAGAAACTAATGCTGACCATGAATACATCGTTAATTGTCAGGGGTCACTCATGTCCTTTAGGGAATGAAACTGCCATCTTTACCTGGTCGAGTCTCCATGTGATTCCAGTCCCACAGCATTGTGGTTGAGTCTTAACTGCCCTCTTGACTATTAGGAATGGGCAATAAATGCTGCCCTAGCCAGCGATGCTCCCATCCCATGAATGAGTAAAGGAAAAAAAATGCATGTCTTCTTTGTTTAAAAGGGTCAGTGTAGGGTGGCAGGCAGAATGGCCTCCTTCTTTGCACATTTTCACAATTCTGATTATGAATTTCCAGTACACAATGGCAGCGGAGTAGGGGTCCTGTGCCATGCTCATCAGCTCCAACTTTTCTTCTCCTTTTTCTTCTTTTTCCATTTTTTTTCATTTATTTATCTCGTCCCAAGATTGGATGGCATCGACAGTGGTGAGAACCCGGAGCGACGACCTCAAGCGGACCCAAGTTATGGACCTCGAGTGGGCCCAGGCTGCAGATGTCAAGCGATCTCAAGCTGGACCCACAGTGCAGACCTTGAAGGGGCCCAGTGCAGCGGAGAGTGAGCCCAAAGTTACTTATCTGGAGCAAGCACAATACCCCGAATTGACAGCCACTCCCTCGGCAGAGGAGAGGAAGGCCCAGAGGCAAAAGTTGGAGTTTCAGGCTTGGCAACTTTGTTGCCTGTTGGGTCCGGCACTGGCAGCAAAGCAGTGGCGAAAGGTCAACATCGATGGGCTTGGCCCAGCGGTGAGAGGCGTGACTCTGATTTCGGTGGTCCAGCGCGGGCGGTGGTGAGGCTATGGCACTGCGGCAAAGATGATGCCTGAGGAATTGGGACTTTGATGTTGGTGAGTCTGGTGCAGACAGCGCCAAGCGGTGGCAGAGGGACAGCAGCTCAGGCATTGCTGACAGTGATGAGCTGGCCTGGGACTGATGGACTCTCTTCAAGCTAGATCTTTCTGTTTTTCTCCCTTATTCTAAATTATTCAAAACATCGCAATATTGTGGTGACAAGTGAAAGCTTTTCGCTGTATTTTATGATGTTCTTGCTGTAAAAATACACATGACAATAAAATCAAAATGAAAATCGAAACTGAACAGGAATTGATCAAATGTTACACTTTCCCCTCCTTATTTATTTGCTCACGCCTGAGACCACATTCTCTGCTTGGAGGGGTGAACGGTCATGCTGTGGTGCTAGATATACAACATGAAAACTAACGAGGGGCGGCACGGTGGCTCAGTGGTTAGCACTGCAGCCTCACAGCACCAGGGACAAATGTTCAATTCCACCCTCGGGTGACCGTCTGTGTGGAGTTTGCACATTCTCCCCGTGTCTGCATGGGTTGCCTCCCACAGTCCAAAGATGTGCAGGTTAGGTGGGTTAGCCATGCTAAATTGCGCGTAGTGTTCAGGGATGGGTAGATTAAGTGGGTTATAGGGGTCTGGGTCTGGGTGGGATGCTCTGAGGTTTGGTGTGGACTTGTTGGGCCGAAGGGCCTATTTCCACACTGTAGGGATTCTCCATATATATGGATTATATAACAGCATGAGGTGCTGATATTAAAACTCAATATTTAAAAGGCAAAATGAGTTGATCGTGGCTCTGTAATGGGCAGGACATAGTGAATAGACATGCCCCAACCACCAAAGGAGGTAAACAATCTGAAATGCTAACTTTGGGAAGGGTTTGACCTTTGGTGGAGTTTCTTTCTCCGTCACCCAAGGGATCAGTGAGGGGCTCCCCCCACCTATTAATCCAGCTGTCCCACCTCTGTTTACTGCAAAGTACCTAAGGATATCCAAGAGGACAGTCTTCCAGGAGCTCCTTTGACTTCCTACATCACAGCAGTGACTAGAAACTTCAAAATAATTCGCTGGCTGTAATAACAAAGTGTGGAGCTGGATGAACACAGCAGGCCAAGCAGCATCTTAGGAGCAGAAAAGCTGACTTTTCGGGCCTAGACCCTTCATCAGAGAGGTGATGAAGGGTCTCTGATGAAGGGTCTAGGCCCGAAGCATCAGCTTTTGTGCTCCTGAGATGCTGCTTGGCCTGCTGTGTTCATCCAGCTCTACACTTTGTTATCTCGGATTCCCCAGCATCTGCAGTTCCTACTACCTCTCGCTGTGAAGCGCTTTTGAGGCAATGACAACAACAAACTGCATTCTGGTAGCGCCTCGTGGTGCAGGAAAACACCCCGACAGAATTTGACAGAAAGTGGATATGATTCACGTTTTAAACAAGCAGGAGTGAGACGTGGGGGAATGGTCGGGGAGAAAATTCCTGAGCCATTCGCTGGACCAATGAAAATGAGGGGTGGGCGAGAGGCTGCACTTCGAGGAGAAGGTTGGATTAGATTAGATTTCTTACAGTGTGGAAACAGGCCCTTCGGCCAAACAAGTCCACACCGCCCCTTGAAGCATCCCACCCAGACCCATCCCACTGTAACCCACACACCCCTGAACACTACGGGCAATTTAGCATGGCTGATCCACCTAGCCTGCACATCGTTGGACTGTGGGAGGAAACCAGAGCACCCGGAGGAAACCCACACAGACACGGGGATAATGTGCAAACTCCGCACAGTTACCCGAGGCTGGAATCGAACCCGGGTCCCTAGCACTGTGAGGCTGCAGTGTTAACCACTGAGCCACCGTGCCACCCTAGTATGGAGTATGGAGTTCTCAGAGGGTTGTAAGGGATGCGAGATGTTACAGGGGAGAGGGAGTTGTGGAAGGGCTTGTAAACAAGGAGCCGAATTCTAAAATTGGTGCAGCACCTTAAATTTGAAAAGATGCAGTGTGACCAAACTGCTCAGTTCATTAATGGAAGATGTGGCTCGACATTGGATAATATAAGATAATGCAAACTGATCCGCAAAGTGTACAGGAAGAATTTCCGGTTTTCCAGGACAAGCAAATAATGATGGAAGATTCGAAGCTCCGTTCCAAGTGATGATAATTGTATGAAACATTGCAGAGACCACCCATGGAGCATCTTCTCAGTGAACTCACTGAAAGACAGCTCGACATTGGAAAATGTTCAAGACAAGACAGCAAACATGTTTCCAGGTTGTGGATGACTGAGCTACTGGAAAGACAAATGCTTGGTTCTCACCAACAGAAAGAATAAGATCAGACTGGAAAAGAGCATGACCCAAGTTTTAAGAGATGAAAATTGCAAAAGAATGCAGAAGTACATACGCAAAGAGATAACTGTATATTCTAATAAACTTTCCACTTCCTCTGGGGGTCTCAATGTACTTCACAGTCAACTTTGGAAGTTAAGTCGCTTCTTCTCAGTCAAACATAACTATTTTCTTTTACACAGTAAGATCCCATAAACATCAAATGGAATAAGTGGCCAATGAATTAGTTTTGTAGCAGAGTGTGATTGAGTAATAAATGTTAGCCATATCACTTCCCCGGAAATAGTGCAAGATGATGTGCCTTTATATAGCACCTTTTATGATGGTAGGATGTTCCAATGTGTATTGCAGCTAATTAAATGCTTTTGAAGTGTAGTCACTGCTTTTTTTGGAAAAATATAGCAACGAACTTGTGCACAGCAAAGCTCCTGTAGACAATGATGTGATAATAACTAGGTATTGTGTTTTGATTTGTGCGTGATGTTTATTGAGGATAAATATTGGCCAGCAAACCAGGGATAACTCCTCTGTGTATCTTGACAATGGTATCCATCTGAGGCAGCTGACCTTAAAGACAACACCTCTGATTATGCATCACTCCCTCAGTACTGCACTGGGGTATCAGCCTTAATTTTTGTGATCAAGTTCTGGATAGAACTTCAGCCCACAACCTTCCAAATCCAAGATGAGATTGTTGCAACATCAACTTACCATCATCTAGCACCTGAATATAATGAAACTTCCCAAGGTCCATCGTTTTAAAAGAATCTGACACAAAGCCACATAAGGAGATATCGTTCTGAGGAAGGGTGACTCAACCCGAAACATTAGCTCTGATTTCTCTCCACAGATGTTGCTAGACCTGCTGTGTTTTTCCAGTAATTTCTGTTTTTGTTTCTGATTTACAGCGTCTGCAGTTCTTCTGGGTTTTCTTTGGGCAATATTAGGTCAGGTGGCCAGATGCTTGATCCAGAAAGTAGGTTTTGAAGAGTGTGTAAAAGATAGAGAGGTGGAAAACTGTAAGAGGGGTATTCTCGAATTTGACACTGGGACATCTGAAGACATGGCCACAGAAGATGACAGAACTAAACCTACAACTGTACAAGAGACTTAACGTATTCATAGCTGATGCCTCTGCTTTCTTGGCTATCCATCTAACAGACAGAGTGCGGTTTCAGTTTGAAGTTTCATTAAAATTACACAGCCTGTGGTAATACCAAATTCCCTATCAAGCTGTCGAAGTGTGGAAAGTTATGGAAACAAAACTCTGATACCAGTAAAAGTGTCTGCAAAGAAATTGGACTCTTGTAAAATCCTGACTGGTTCTCTAATGTCTTTCAGGGAAGGAAACCAAATAAAGTGAGCGCCACATTTTCCAGACCGAATCTTGGGATAGTGCGATTGTCCAGAGAGGAGTAGAGAGTGGCCCTGCGTTATCTGGAGTTTGGAAGAATGAGACATGTCCTCACGGGAACTTAGAAAACCTTTAAAGTGATGGACAGAGTGGATACAGAAATTATTTTCCTCCTGGCTGTGGGGTCAAGAAACTGGACGACAGTTTTCAAAATAAAAGACAAGTCATTTTGGACTCAGATAAGCAGAAACCTCTTTCAAATGAATATTTGGAATTCTCTACTCCATGAGGCTGTGGAAGCTCAATCACTGAATAAGTTCAAGACAGAGACTTCTAGGTTACTGCATGCTAATTTTAGTGATTAGAATGAGGTCAGCCAGGTGGTCCTCACAGAATATGAGTTTGCTGTTAATCTGGTCCAATCAGGGAGCCCAGGCTGACAGATACAAACAGGAGTGTCAGAGGTTCTGCTTACTGTAGGAGCCAGCTCTGCGTTAGGCTGGGTTAGTGTCATGTAGATGTAAATATAGGGTGACTTGGTGATGGGATACTGGCCTTTGTGGAGTTATTCCACTAATGACATGGGAGATATGGGAATATGAAGTTGAGGTAGAAGGTTAGCCATGATCTGGAACAGCAGAGCACGCTTGACTGGCTGAATGGCACCTATGCTCTTCAATCTACTGACTTATGCAATTTGACCCATGCATGGCTCCAAATTGCTATCAAAGTGTTTAACCCTTAACTACCTTTGAAGTTGCCTAATAAAGCACTCCACCAGCAAGGAACATCTACAGATGGACAATAGGTGTCAGGTCCACCAGAGAGGCCCTAAAGCTAAGAACATATACAGTGTCTAACAGTATCGCCTAATTTGTGACCTGTTTAAGTCCTGTGTGTGGCTTCGAACCCACACGTTATGCCTTGGCTGGGGGTTTTCTGGGTAAAAGTGTAAAATTGACCAGTTGTAAATGTTTCGCTACAACATTTTAGATTTTGTAGCAAAGTTGTTATCTTTCAAAATTGGACACAAATAAACTTTGAAACATGGCTTTCAGAAAGCCTCATTGCCTTTTGTTCCATAGCCAAAGCAGACAGCTGAGCCCCCTGAGATCTGTTCAGACAATCAGGCTGTGTTATCTTAAGAATTGAATGAAACGTGTCATTAAACAATGTCAGGATCGTCCATTGAACTCTGAAAAGGTGTGAGGCCTCCATGCTCCTGCAGTGTTGGACAGGAGACAGGAAGAGAGAAATCACAAAGAATCCCAATGTAATTGAGCTTGTTGTATGTAACTTTGTTCTGGATGTGAGTTTGCTCGCTCAGCTGGAAGGTTAGTTTTCAGACGTTTCGTCACCATTCTAGGTAACATCATCAGTGAGCCTCCGACGAAGCGCTGGTGTTCTGTCCCGCTTTCTATTTATCTGGTTAGGTTTCCTTGGGTTGGTGATGTCATTTCCTGTTCTTTTTCTCAGGGGATGGTAGATGGGCTCCAAATCAATGTGTTTGTTGATGGAGTTCCGGTTGGAATGCCATGCTTCTAGGAATTCTCGTGCATGTCTCTGTTTGGCTTGTCCTAGGATGGATGTGTTGTCCCAATCAAAGTGGTGTCCTTCCTTATCTGTACGTAAGGATACGAGTGATAGTGGGTCATGTCGTTTTGTGGCTAGTTGATGTTCATGTATCCTGGTGGCTAGCTTCCTGCCAGTTTGTCCAATGTAGTGTTTGTCACAGTTCTTGCAAGGTATTTTGTAGATGACGTTTGTTTTATTTGTTGTCTCTATAGGGTCTTTTAAGTTCATTAGCTGCTGTTTTAGTGTGTTGGTGGGTTTGTGGGCTACCCTGATGCCAAGGGGTCCGAGTAGTCTGGCAGTCATTTCGGAAATGTCTTTGACGTAGGGGAGAGTGGTTATGGTTTCTGAGCCTGTTTTGTCTGTTTGTTTGGGTTTGTTGCTGAAAGGCTACCACGTGCCACAGGCTGCAACACTGTAAAACTGAAATAAACGAGCCTCTCCTCATTCTCGTCACCAGTTTTGCCAACTGAGTCCTTCTGTGGGATCAACCTTCAACTATTTGATTACAGATGCCATCGCAGTTGCTAAAACTGACTTAACACCTTCACTTCGGAAAATTAAAGCAAACCAGACCTGCGAGTATATTAGAGTCGGATCTCTTCTTACGTTCATTCATAAATTTTATCCTTAATTACTTTAAGTCCTCATGTGTATAAATATATTTTAGCTAATAATTGTACTACTTTTCTTAAGTAGCCGTCACAAATAGTTGTGTAATAAACTAATATTTCATTGTGTTAAACATAAAATTGAGCATTACTTTAAATTGAAACACTTGTAAATTAAAAGGAGGCTGCATACCAGTTGAAATGAATTCTTAGTTCACGATCGCTCTGAAGAAATGCCTAATATGTGCTTGTAACATCAAGCATCACAGATACACTTTTAGTAATCTTCTCAATTTATCCACTCATCTTCAATACTTTGAGTATATAATTCCCAGGTGTCAACTGTACAAAATTATTGTATTTAGTTCATATTGTCCCTTATTTTCCTATCACTGTTTATTCTTGCAGACTTTTATTAAATACATTTGCCCAGAGTCTGCCTATTTTACTGATATCTGAAACTCCTGCTTGTTGTTCCCCATGTTTTCAACTTTGCAGATGTCAGCATCATATCCTGGATATCTAAATCCAGGCCAGTAATATTGATAAAAAAAAATACAGACATCTGAGGATCATCATTGTACATTTCCCCTTCCCATTCTGAAAAACATCCATTCGTCACTGCTCTGCTTTCAGTAACTCACCCGCATTTTGTATCCACACTGTCCATGGGCCCTTTAATTGCACAGGCTTTAATCTTGTTAACATGCATACCGTACGGTATTTTGTCGAACCTGTATATGCACCAACAGCACTACCTTCATGAAGCATCTTTGATACTCTATCAAAGAACCAGATTAAGTTTAAGAAGACCAAATTGACTTTGATATATTCGCCCACGTGTTTCCCATCACCAGTTAAATTTGTGTGGATTTACCGGACAGCTCTTACCATCGGACTTCTAGATCCTGAAACTGAAATTAAAGGTTGCGGCGGAGGGTGGTTTCTGAACCTGAATGCTACAATCTTCCAGGCCCCCTACCTAGCAACCTCCGAGTTTGCCATTCTATCAAGGATTGGCTTTTATTGCCCAATGTTTACTTTAGTGATGGAAAGGGACAGGTGTATACCACTGGGCAAGAGTTATAGCTGGGGGAAAGGCAATTACGATGAGATTAGGCAAGATTTAGGGAGCGTAGGATGAGGAAGGAAACTGCAGGGGATGGGCACATTAGAAATGTGAAGCTTATTCAAGGAAATGCTCCTGTGTGTCCTAGATAAGTAGGTACCTGTCAGGCAGGGAGGAAGCTGCAGAGCGCGGGAGCCGTGGTTTACGAAGGAGGTGGAATCTCTGGTCAAGAGGAAGAAGAAGGCTTATGTTAGGATGAGATGTGAAGGCTCAGTTAGGGTGCTTGAGGGCTACGAGGTAGCCAGGAAGGACCTAAAGAGAGAGCTCAGAAGATCCAGGAGGAGACATGAGAAGTTGTTGGTGGATAGGATCAGGATAAACCCTAAGGCTTTCTATAGGTATTTAAGGAATAAAAGAATGACGAAAGTAAGATTAGGCCCAATCAAGGATAGTAGTGGTAAGTTGTGTGTGGAGTCAGATAGGATAGGGGAAGCGCTAAATGAATATTTTTCCACAGTATTCACTCTAGAAAAACGACAATGTTGTCGAGGAGAATACTGAGATACAGGCTACTAGACTAGGTGGGATTGAGGTTCACAAGGAAGAGATATTAGAAATCCTACAAAGTGTGAAGATAGATAAGTCCCCTGGGCCGGATGGGATTTATCCTAGGATCCTCTGGGAAGCCAGGGAGGAGATTGCCGAGACTTTGGCATTGATCTTTAACTCGTCATTGTCTACAGGAACAGTGCATAGCAAATGTGATTCCCCTGTTCAAGAAGGGGAGTAGAGACAACCCTGGTAATTATAGACCAGTGAGCCTTACCTCAGTTGTTGGTAAAGTGTTGGAAAAGGTTATAAAGGATAGGATTTATAATCATCTAGAAAAGAATAAATTGACTAGGGATAGTCAGCACGGTTTTGTGAAGGGAAGGTCATGCCTCACAAACCTTATTGAGTTCTTTGAGAAGGTGGCCAAACAGGTAGATGAGAGTAAACTGGTTGATGTGGTGTATATGGATTTCAGCAAGGCATTCGATAAGGTTCCCCACAATAGGCTATTGTACAAAATGCGGAGGAATGGAATTGTGGGAGATATAGCAGTTTGGATTGGAAATTGGCTTGCTGAAAGAAGACAGAGGGTGGTAGTTGATGGGAAATGTTCATCCTGGAGACCAGTTACTAGTGGTTACCACAAGGGTCGGTGTTGGGTCCACTGCTGTTTGTCATTTTTATAAATGACCTGGATGAGGGCGTAGAAGGATGGGTTAGTAAATTTGCAGACGACACTAAGGTCGGTGGAGTTGTGGATAGAGACGAAGGATGCTGTAGGTTGCAGAGAGACATAGATAAGCTGCAGAGCTGGGCTGAGAGGTGGCAAATGAAGTTTAATGCAGACAAGTGTGAGGTGATGCACTTTGGTAGGAATAACCAGAAGGCAAAGTACAGGGCTAATGGTAAGATTCTTAGTAGTGTAGATGAGCAGAGAGACCTCAGTGTCCATGTACACAGACCTTGAAAGTTGCCACCAAGGTTGACAGGGCTGTTAAGAAGGCATACAGTGTTTTAGCTTTTATTAATAGAGGGATTGAGTTCCAGAACCAAGAGGTTATAGTGAAGCTGTACAAAACTCTGGTGCGGCCGCACTTGGAGTATTGTGTACAGTTCTGATCACCGCATTATAAGAAGGATGTGGAAGCTTTGGAATGGGTGCAGAGGAGATTTACTAGGATGTTTCCTGGTATGGAGGGAAGGTCTTACGAGGAAAGGCTGAGGGACTTGAGGCTGTTTTCATTAGAGAGAAGAAGGTTGAGAGGTGACTTAATTGAAACATATAAAATAATCAGAGGGTTAGATAGGGTGGATAGGGAGAGCCTTTTTCCTAGGATGGTAACGGCGAGCACGAGGGGGCATAGCTTTAAATTGAGGGGTGATAGATATAGGACAGATGTCAGAGGTAGTTTCTTTACTCAGGGAGTAGTAAGGGAATGGAACGCTTTGCCTGCAATGGTAGTAGATTCGCCAACTTTAGGTACATTTAAGTTGTCATTGGACAAGCATATGGACGTACATGAAATAGTGTAGGTTAGATGGGCTTGAGGTCGGTATGACAGGTCGGCACAACATCAAGGGCCGAAGGGTCTGTACTGTGCTGTAATGTTCTATGTTCTTTGAAAGATAGTTCTGAAGTCTCAACTACTCCACCCAGTGAGTTTGGGACCATTTGAGTTAGGTCAGGGACTATGACAGGGAGACCTGACTTGAAGGTGTCCTTGCAAGCATTAACATGACCATAGCCCTATAGAGGTGAATTGGGATGTTGGGAAACTCCAGCCCTTATCTAAGGAAAGATGCATACAGCCCAGAGAATATTCACCAGACTGATCCTGGGTACGGAGGGCCTGTCTTAGGTAGATTGGGCTTAAACTCATTGGAACATAGGAAAATGAGAGGTGGCCTTGTTAAAACATTCAAAATATTTATTGGAGCTTGACAAGGTGGATGTGGGGAGGTTGTTTCCCTTTGTGGGAGAGTCCAGGATCAGAGCGCATCATCCCAGAATAATGCCTGGCACGTTTGAGATAGAGATGAGGAGCAGTTTCTTCTCCAGAAGGCAGTGAATCTGCAGAGGTAGTAAGAACTGCCAATGCTGGAGTCAGAGGTAACACAGTGTGGAGGTGGAGGAACACAGCAGGCCAGGCAGCATCAGAGGAGCAGGAAAGTTGATGTTTCGGGTCGGGACCCTGCTTCAAAAATTCAGAGAATCTGCAGCATTTTTATGAAGGAGCACTAATGAGGCTGAGTTGTTAAGTATGTTCAAAGCTGAAATAGATTTTTAATCAGTAAAGCAATTGAGGGTTAGTGGGCAGGTCAGCCATGATCTCATTGAATGGGGAAGCAGACACGATGGGCCGAATGGACTACTTCTGCTCCTACATCTTATGGTCACTCCTGGAGCAGTCTGGGCTACCATCGCGACTTTTTGTCAATGTGACTCGAGTGCTGTGGCGGGGGGGGGTAACCTCTGGTTGCAGTGACCCCAGCTGTCCAGTGGGTGGCCACCGCTAATGCCTGTTGTGCTGGAAAAATGGTAGTGAGTCCACAGCGCTCTCAACGACACAAATTGGGTGGCTCCTCCACCCCTCTGTAAATTAGTTTGCCGACCCTCTTCCCAAGTCATCCCTGGGATAGTTAGCTGGCAACAGGAATGCAATGGAAAGCCATTGTAAAGCTTTTTCTTCCTGTCCCCCACCTTCCACTCTCTTCAAACTTGCTCTCCCAGTGGGGCCAGGAAGCGTCAACCCATTGTTTCTGTAGGTTTCCCATTAGCCTTGTGAAAACCTCACGTTTGTCCCCTCCCCTTATTTAAGCTGATTAACAATGCTCTGGCAAGGTGTCCACATGGAAGGAGGATTAGAAAATTGCTGAAGCTTGTTTAACTTCAAGCCTTACAGCAACCTAGGGTCAACCTGTACGGACAGAGTGACTTTTCTACCTTCACGACAGACAGTCTGCTTAAGTGCCTTTATCTGTTTATCTTCTGTTCAATCACTAATGCCTTCTCCGTCACTGTATTGGCCTCGCTCTTTTCTTTAGTGACGATGGACACAAAACAATCCTTTAGTAATTCAGTCATGCACTGTGCCTTCACTGTAAAACATTTTACAATTACTAATCAGCTCAAATCTTTCTTTCAATATCCTCCTTAGAATATATGCATGTAGGTCAGAAAGGTTACATTCTCGCGGATATAACCCTGCAGCTGTGCTTACTTTGAGAAAACTGAACATAAGAACTGGGAGCAGGAGTAGACCATCCGGCCCCTCGAGCCTGTCTCATCATTTCATGAGATCATGGCTGATCTTTTTGGGACTCAGCTCCACTTACCCGCCCGCTCACCATAACCCGTAATTCCTTTACTGTTCACAAATTTATCTAGCCTTGCCTCAAACACAGTCAGTGAGGAAGTTTCAACCACTTCACCAGGCAGGGAATTCCACAGATTCACAACCCTTTGGGTGAAGAAGTTCCTCCTGACCTCAGTGCCATATCTGACTCCCTTTATGTTGGGGTGATGCCCTCTAGTCCTAGTTTCATCTGCTAGCGGAAGCAACCTCCCTGCCTCCACCTCATCTATTCCCTTCATAATCTTATATGTTTCTGTAAGATCTTCCCTCGTTCTTCTGAATTCCAATGAGTATAATCCCAGTCTACTCAGTCTCTCTTCATAATCCAACCCTCTCGACTCTGGAATCAACTGAGTGAATCCCCTCTGCACCCTCTCCAGTGCTAGTATATCCCTTCTCAAGTAAGGACACAAAAACTGCACACAATACTCCAGGTGTGGCCTCACCAGGACTCTATACAGCTGCAGCAAAGCCTCCCTGTTTTCAAATTCCATCCCTCAAGCAATGGCAGACAAAATTTCATTTGCATTTTTAATTACCTGCTGCACCTGCAATCCTACTTTTAGCGATTCATACACAAGGACACCCAAGTCCCTCTGCACAGCAGCGTGCTGCAATTTTTTACCATTTAAAACATAGTCCATTTTGCTGTTATTCCGACCAAAATGGATGACCTCACACTTATCAACATTGTACTCCATCTGCCAGAGCTTTGCCCACTCACTTAGACTATCTATATCCCTCTGCAGACTTTCAGTGCCTTCTCACAAGTTGCTCTACCACTCACCTTAGTGTCATCTGCAAATTTTTGACACAACACACTTAGTCCCCAACTCCAAATCATTTATGTAAATTGTAAACAATTGTGGTCCCCACACTGATACCCAAGGCACACCACTAGCCACTGACCACCAACCAGAAAAACACCCATTTACCCCTACTCTTTGCTTTCTACCAATCAACCAATCCTCTATCCATGCCAATACATTATCTGTAATACCATGCAACTTTATCTTAGGTAGCAGCCTTTGGTGTTGGCACCTTGTCAAATGCCTTCTGGAAATCCAGATATACCACATCCACAGGTACTGCATAGTTTACATTGCAAGTAATGTCCTAAAAGAATCCCACTAAATTAATCAAACATGACCTACCCTTCATGAAACCATGCTGGGTGTTCCCAATGGGAGAATTTTGTATCCAGATGTCTTGCTATTTCTTCCTTAATGATATATTCAAGCATTTTTCCCACTACCGAAGTTAAGCTAACTGGCCTATGGTTACCTGTGTTTTGTCTACTTCCTTTTTTAAACAGTGGCATCACATTGGCTGTTTTCCAAACTGCGAGAACCACCCCTCAGTCCAGTGAAATTTGATACATAATTACTAGTGCATTTGCTATTTCCCCCATCACCCCTTTTAGTACCCTGGGATGCATTTCATCAGGGCCAGGAGACTTGTCTACCGTTATCCCCATTAGCATGCCCAGCACTGCCTCCTAATGATAATGATAGTTTTTGGGTCCTCACCTGCTATAACCTTCTTGCCATCATTTTTCGGCATGTTATTTGTGTCTTCCACCATGAAGACCAATAGAAAATAATTGTTTAATGTCTCGGCTATTTCCTCATTCCCATTTATTAAATTGGCCTTCTCATCCTCTAAAGGACAAATGTTTACCATCGCTACACTTTTATAATTTACATATTTATAGAAACTTTTGCTGCCTGTTTTTATATTTTGAGCTAGTTTACTCTCATAATCTATCTTACTTTTCTTTATAAGTTTTTTGTGGCTTTCTGTTGACCTTTAAAGATTTCCCAGTCTACTTGTTTCCCACTTATCTTTGCTTTTTTTGTATGTATTTTTTCAACCAGATACTTTCCTTTATTTCCTTAGACATCCATGGCTGGCTCTCTCTTTTCCTACAGTTCTTCCTTATCACTGGAATATATTTCTGCTGAGCACTGTGAAAAATTGTTTTGAAGGTCCTCCACAGTTCGTCCATTGACCCACTTTAAAGTTTTTGCTCCCGTTTTACCTTACCTAACTCCTCCTCATCCCATCACAGTCTCCTTTGTTTAAGCACAGGATATAGGTACTGGATTCAACCTTCATCTGTATTTTAAATTCGACCATACTGTGATCGCTCTTTCCGAGAGGATCCCTAACTGTGAGATCATTAATTTTAACATCTTATTACATGGGACTAGATCTAGAAGAGCTTGCTCCCTTGTAGGTTCCATTACATATTGTTCAAGGAAATTATCGCAGACGTGTTCTATGAACCCTTCCTCGAGGATGCCATGGCCGACCTGGTTTGACAAATCGATATGTAGTTAAAATCCCCCATAATGATTGCTGCTCCATTTTTACATGCATTACTCTTTTACATTTAAAGAAAGATATCACACAATAAACAAGTTTGAGGGGGTCAGTGAGAGGAAATGCATTTGTGCAACACACACCGTGAGAAGATGGATGAAACAAAAGCTGTTGAAACCATCCTGTGGTCGACCCGGACTGTAACTTGACCCTGAACGGACAATGCGGCCTTCTCGGTCACAACGATGACCAGCGATGCCATTTTTGTCGCAAGACAAATGAAGATGGGCCGGAAAATTGCAAGGCTGCAATAAAAGGGAAGAAATGAAAGTCAGCCGCTAAACCGGAGCTGAAGCGCTCTGAAGACACCTTCTGGGGGAAAGGTGGAGGGCGACAGACAGAAGGATGATGGACATCACAGTGCAGTTACAGAACCATACAGCACGGAAGCCTCTTGTTGAGTCTGCACTGTTATACCTGCACGAAGCTCACTTTCCAGCCATCATCTTGAATGTCAGGGCACTTTTCAAATTGTAGATGAGCTCTGGTGGATGGGTGAGAAAGGAGTAAACTGTGAGAGCTGGACTCCTGGAGGCATGCCATAGCTGCAGGGATATTACCCCAGGGCTCCCATGACCATTACAAAATGACTAACCTCATTTTGTTTCGCTGTAGGCCAAGCCCTCAGCCATGTGTTTCCTCAACTCTGGACTCAATGGGATGGATTTTATGAGGTGAGAAGGGACTCGGACCCAGTGGGTCCTGAGGTATACTTGCTGGCACTGGCACAGCTCTGTGTAAATAGACCACCCCAACCCCACTCCAAGGAGGGTGGTGGTCTCTCCATGCTATCAGACCAGTTACAGGGCCAGCAGCTCAGAAATCTCAGCAATTCACACAAGGAGAGGTGGCTGTCACTCAGCCTGAAGCAGGTAGCCCATAAAATTACCTTAAAAATTCACAGTGTTGGGTGGTGGGGATATCTTTGGGTGGAGTAGAGGGTGGTGGAGTTTCATTGGGATTGTTTTCCCAACCTGCAGCGCCTGTGCGGCTTTCCCTGCTGGGATCTTGCCCACATTTATCTAGTGGTCTTCCCATCATCAACAAAGTGATGTTTCCTTGGGACAAGCAGCCTGTCTGATTGTCTTTCCATGTTCAGACATGTGACTTCAACGGACATCGGGGAACTGACCCAACCCAGTCCCACCCCCACTCCCCTCGGACCCACCACACCCCTCAAAGCTTTGTGATTTCACAGGGCCCTGTACCCTCGGGGTCTGCATGGGGGTTGGTAATAATCAGCCCCCAACTTGTCCAGAACTCTCAACCTCCCACCTTCCACAACCAATCAGCTTGGGCTTCAGGTGTGAAAGTCTGTGGTCTGTAGCCCTAACTCCAAGTTAACCATCATCCCATCCTTGCTGATTTTCATTGGCACCTTGACTGGTGAAGTCTCCATTTGAAAATGATGTTCCAATTCTTACATGACTGTTCTTACATAGCTCTGCAACAACTTCCAGTCTTACAGAAACATTGTGCTCCCCCAGCCCTGGATCCTCTCACGTCAGGTCCCCTCACTCGTTTCCGCTCACAACTGTGCTTCAGCATCTAGGCACCTAATTCTGGAAATCCTTCCCTAAACCACTTTGTCTCCCTTACCACCTCTCCTTGTTGAAGGTCCTCTTTAAAATCCATGGATAGAATCTTCCAGGACCTGTATGGCAAGGGCTATGGGTGAGGAATTTGGCCAACTGGCACGAGAGATCCACAAGGTCTATCTCCACGTTGGGAGTAACTGTCTGCATCTTTTAATCAGGCTCAGATTTTGAGGTGAGATTCTCACTAACAAGCAGCAGTGTTGCTGCTTAAGAGGGATCGTTGTTAACGAGCTTGTTAACTGCAAACCTCATCTCATTAACACCCAACTTCCTAGGTACCACCCACTGACATTGGCATGCCATAAATACCAACCCTTCATTGGCACGTCTCCGATCCACTTGCAGGATGTTTAGCAAGTTACAGAGCAGCATTGCAGGCCACACCTGGCAATGAGCATTGAAAGGCAGCTGGAAGGACACTTTGTACCTGGGGACAGATTACGGACTGGACCAGGCTGCAGCTCAGGGCTCTCCTAGCGTTCACTCACATCTACGTGCATGCACATGGCATCCTTGCCTTGCTGTGCCAGTTGTCAACGTCGCATCACCAGGCAGCTTGCCTTTTTCTGATCAGCAGTCCTCAGTCAAAGGGGCAGAAATCTTCCTGCCTGCCAGTGAGCCATGTCAATCTCAGTCCTGCACCCAGTCTTACATAGCATGTAGCCATTGCTCAAAGTCTTGGGGAAATGGAGTTGATCCTGGTACAGTGTGTCACAGGGAGCTTCTGATCCCAGTCCAGGGGTAGGTCACAGTCTTGCTTCCAGTCAGAGTATTCTCAGTCAGTGGGGGAGTGGGGGAGGTGTGGGTGGTGGGGTGTACCTTTGTGGTCCAGGGAGTGGGGTCATGGTCAATCTTGTGGCTCTGTGGCAACCAGCCCAGGGAGGTAGGGCTAATGCACTCAGGGAGGCTGGCACTATCAGTCAGGTTCTGGGCACTTCATGCCCACAGCTGCCTGGTAAGTTTGGTCCAGGGAGTGGGTCAGTTTGTTGGGTCCGTGTAGAGGAATGAGTGCAAATGAGGATGGGGACAAGGTGGGACACCACGATAGGAAGGAGACTCAGGAACCTATTCAAGGGGTTCGGGATCCCTTTGTCTCTGAAAGATCGGTCGGGTAACCCCATTGGGGTTTGTGAGTGGGTGGCCCAGACATTCTGAGGGTCTTCATACCAGAGGAATGTGAACCCTCATTGGTTTGAGCTGATGGTCAGAGTGGGGTGGGGGTGCAGATGGAGGGCTTGGCCATCTCTGGAATGTGAGGGAGAGGAGAGTTGTAAACCATGAGCCATGGTAAGAGATGGGTACAGTAGCAGAGAGAGAGTGTGAGGCATAGGGAGAAGAGTGTCCCACTTATCCTAGTGGAGTGGAGAAGGTCATTGACTACAGGTCATTCGTCCATTCAGGTTTGAAATGACTGACCACGGCTGAGCCAGGCAGCTTCAAATTGCTGGTGCTCATCTGGGTGCCTTTTGAATATGGCATAGCTGCTGGGACGCTGGTCCTTCGGTGGATTGTGGTGAGTGGTGAGCTGTTCGGGTAATGGAACTAGACTCAGGTGAGATGGATGCCATGGGACTGGGTAGGTATTTAATAACATAAGTTTGATAAGTTACGGTGAGTGATCTTGCTAGGCCTCATGGAGAGAAACCTGACAAAATTAACAGAGCCAAGATAAGTAAGTCTCTTTGGCTAAGTTTTTAGCCACAGCTCCTCAAGTAAACTTCTTCTGCTCCAAATAAATTAGGTTCCTATAAAAGGTCTTGGGTCATTTCCCTACATTCACTGTCCTATCCATCGCTAAGTTGATGCTTCATGCTAAATGTTACAAGTAAAACAGCATCCAATGGAGGGTGAGATTTGAAACTAGTTAAAGTGTAGTCGCTCCTGTAACACAAGAAAAAGCAGCAGATACATTTCTCACAGTAAGGCCCACAAAAGGCAATGAGGCCTTGCCCAGGCCATCTGTTTTAGAACTGTAGGTTGAGAGATAAGTATTGGCCAGGGGCACCAGAGAGAACTCACCACGTCTCCTAGGAGCGGAATCTGTTACATCCACCTGAGAATGTAGGTGAGATGTTTAACTTCTCATCAAAGGACAACACCCCCAGCAGTTTAACACTCCTTCAGTGCTGCATCGGAGAGTGAATTGGAGCATTGATACCCAGGGAGTCAAGGATGAACATGCAAACTTTCTCATTCTCATCTTTACACATACAATGAGAGGCGGTGTTAAAAGCAGCTCAGAGAAGCTGGTTGTGTGACTGTAACTGTGTAGCTTTGGTGGAGGAAGGAGCAGAGAAGCATCAGAAGGTAAGGACCTTAAGTGAATACCCAGGATTCATATCTAGCCTGTGTAATAGAGGCATCTCAACCTCAAGATATGTGAGGAGGTTACACCCAATAACAGGAACAATCAAACAATAGTGTCAGCCTCAGGAATCAGGCTTCAGGTATGGAACAGCATTGGTGTAGAAAGAGGAAACGGAACCATTAGCCTGATAGCATTATCATCAGACTATTAAACCAGAGACCCATGGAGTGTTCAGTTAGGGGTTGTATATAAATTCTGGCCCAGCCTTTGACACCCACAAACTTGCAAATAAATAAAAGAAAGAGGGGTTTGAATGTATCTGGCAAATTTCTTGACTTTCAAGCACCTGAAAATACCTTGTTCTTTATTTGCTATTCATCACTGTTGTAGGAAACTCAACTGATAATTTATGCACAGCAATGCGATAATGATGAGGTGATCTGTTTCTAAGTATGCATGTGATGGTTAAATCCTGACCAGCATACTTGGAAAATCTCTTTTTTGAGAGAGTGCCATGAAATTTTTTATGTACACCCAAGAGGTACTGTATTTCGGCCTGAAAGGGTTCATTCCCAGGGGTGCCGTGACCACCATCCAAGATAACATATTCACATGGACTTATTGTCAGAACAGCATCTCGAAGGAGTCAGGTCTAACATCTTGTCCTCCTCAGATTCTTTGTAGCAATCTATCACATCAGTGTTATCTGTAACTAGTTGTTAACATGTAATAAACCATATTGTGTTAATTATAAAAGACTCTTCAGTTGGTCCATGAAGTAACTGCACAGATGCCGGTATCCTGTCAGCAAGTCACTCTTTAATTACTTGCGTACAGTATAATGGCTGTGGCAAGCCAGCTCGGTATCTGTCCCAGAAGTAAGGAGACTCTGAATCCCCCATCTGCCCCAGGTTAACAACCGCAAGCAAGAACCTCATAGTCAATAAGATCCATCTGGTTCCAATCATTACATTCCTACCCCCAATTAAACCCTGGGATGTAGGCCTGGTCTTTCTCTGGTAGCTCCTCCTGCGACATTTTTGCCTCAAAAAGCCTAGTTCCTCGGACACGGGTAGGGCATACTGAACCGCAGCCTGTCTCTTGTGCCCAGAGCATCTTGGGAGGATTTTGTCCACTTCTTCCACTGGTAATGGTATCAAGGCTGCCTCCATCTTGGACTGTGAGGTTTCATCGACACAAGTTGGCGGGGGAGAACCTCCAGTTTATGACAGGCCTTCTGGCTGTTCAGTGGGGCCAGGTACATTTTGCTTTTGCGAGGTAATGGCTTTCAGGTGATCCATGTGTTTGTTCAGGACAGCATCACCTACCTGAACTGTTTTTGTCACAGGACCTGACTTTGTGTCAACTTTGCCTCGTTCCCATGCATGACCATTTCTGTGGTTTTGACATCAAACTCTGTTCCCTGAATTAAACTGTCTCTCTCGCTTAGAGGAAGCATATGGCTGGCATTGGCATTCCTGCTGCCATTTCACCCTTCCCTCAAGGACTGGGAATACCAGGATAAATCTGATGAGGAATATTCTCCCCACCAGCAACTGTGCTGGAGCTATTCTGTAGATGCATGAGGGGTGGTCCTATAATGAAACAGGAACCAGGAGAGTTATTTAAGAACGGATTCTTCCAGGGCGAGGCACTAATCTGTGGATTATCTGCCAGTCGGAGGTGGCTCAAGGCATCAGCATTAGCCACTTGGCTTCCTGGACAGTGTTCTAACTTGAACTCGTACATACTGAGAATAAGGGCCCAATGCTGAAGCTATGTTTGGCGCTGCCTCGTCTTCCTTCAGAAGCCCTAACTGGGGTTTGTGATCTGTCACTGTGACAAACAGTCCATAGGGGAATTGGCGGAACTTTCTCACACCAATGGTGATTGACAAACCATCCTTCTCTATCTGAGCATATTTGTGATCTGCATCAGCCGAAGCCCAGGAAGCATATGCTTTCAGGTGTTCCTCTCCGTTGGGTCACCAGTGAGCCACCGCTACCCCGATACCATATGGGGGAGCAGCGCATGGCAGCACCACCATCTCTTGCTTCAGTTCATAGTGGGCCAGCACCTTCGATGACCATAGCTGCTTTTCATTTCCCTAAAGGCTATTTCTTGGCTATGTGACCATTCCCAAAGCTGACTGTTTTTCAACAGCAGGTGTAAAGGTGCAAAGATGAAGGCCAGGTTATGTATGAACTTCCTGTAATAATTCACCAACCCAAGGAAAGACCTAAGCTATGGTACGGGAGGGGAAGCGTTGATCACCCTCACTTTATCTTCCAACAGGTGTAACCTGGTTTTGCCAACTCAGTAATGCAAGTAGCTCACTTGGGGTTTCTGGAACACATTGTTTTCTCTCTCTAAGGCATTTGCCTGTCTGGGAGAAATGTTTAAGCACCAGATCTAAGTCCTCCAAGTGCTCTTTATTAGTTTTCATTGGGAAGTTAAACATAAGCAAGTAAAATATATAACCACAGAATGAGACAGCTTGGACAAAACAAGTTTTGTGATACAGAAGTTTTCAAATTAGTTACTAAATCAGAAGCTGATGTTATAGCATGCTACAGGAGTAAAAGAAATAAGATACACTTTTGAAGAAGTATCGAAAGCCTTTGGCAATTATTTTAATTTTAGAACCAACAAAATACATGAAAGTGCAAAATTTCAACATCCAGGGGAATCCATGAATGTTTAATTAGTGATCTTTACAGATTAGTGAAGAAATGTGACAATGTTGACTTCAAGTCAGAAGCCATAAGAAACAAAACTGCTGAAGGAATTACTGATGAAGCTTTGTCGAATCTATTAAAGTCCAAAGAAGGCTTGACTCTAGAGAAAAGTGTTCAGATGCCAAGGGAAGCAGAAGTCTGGAAGGAAGAAAGGAGAAGATCAAATTTGGAACAGAAGATCAACAGAGTCCATTCAATTCTTAGAAACCACAGAGCCATACCTGAGAAACCAGTAAACAGTAGCAGAGGTAACAGACATTAAATGTTTGTGTTAACACTGAGGAACAAAGAAACCTCACAGGCAGCATCAGTGCCCCAACTATTAACATTGCTAACTCTCCTTGTGCTTTAACTGCCACACGATAGGTTGCTTTCAGAAAATGTGTGGAAGTGGACACTGTGTCAGGAAAGCAATTAGTCATTGAATCGCTACTGTTGTGGAAACAAGCCATTCATCCAAGTCCACACCAAACCTCCAAACAGCATCTCACCCAGACCCACACCAGCATTCCTGCTTTTCCATGGCTAGCCCACATATGCCTGGACACTATGGACAAACTAGCATGGCTAATCACCTAAGCTTCACATCTTTGGACTGTGGGAGGAAACCCACACTGACACGGGGAGAATGTGCAAACTCCACAGAGACAGTTGCTTGAGGCTGGAATTGAACCCAGATCCCCAGCACTGTGAGGCAGCACTGCTAAGCACTGAGCCATTCTACCATCCTAGCTAACCACGCAAAGAAGTTAATCCAATGCAGCCTGCAACACAAAACAAAATTTAAAAAATGTTCCTTGGGGAAATAACTGATCCAGACCAAACATTTAGCAAGAAATGCTGGAGAATCTGAGATAACAAGGTATTGAGCTGGATGAACACAGCAGGCCAAGCAGCATCAGAGGAGCAGGAAAGCTAATGTTTCGGGTCGAGACCTCGCTTCGAAAATGGGGGAGGAGAAGGGAATTCTGAAATAAATAGGGAGAGACGGGGGAGGTGGATAGAAGATGGATAAGGGAAGAGATAGGTGGAGAGGAGACAGACAGATCAAAGAGGCAGTGAAGGTGAATGTAGGTGGGAAGTTAGGGAGGGGATATGTCGATCCAGGGAGGACAGACAGGTCAGGCAGGCGGGATGAGGTTAGTGGGTAGGAGATGAGGGTGGGGCTTGAGGTGGGAGGAATGGTTAGAGATGCGGGGATGAGCTGGGCTGGTTTTGGGATGTGGTTGGGGGAGGGGAGATTTTGAAGATTGTGAAGTCCACATTGATACCATTGGGCTGCAGGGTTCCCAAGCGGAATATGAGGTTCGGTTCCTGCAACCATTGGGTGTCATTATTGTGGCATTGCAGGAGGCCCAGGATGGAAATTTCCTCCAAGGAGTAGGAGGGGGAGTTAAAATGTTTTGTGACTGGGAGGTGCAGTTGTTTGTTGCGAACCGAGCGTAGGTGTTCCACAAAGTGGCCCCCAAGACTCCGTTTGGCTTCCCCAATGTAGAGGAGGCCACAACGGGAGCAGCAGATACAGTATACCACATTAGCGGATGTGCAGGTGAACATCTGCTTGATGTGGAAAGTCTTCTTGGGGCCTGGGATGGGGGTGAGGGGGGAGGTATAGAGGCAGGGGTAGCACTTCCTGCAGTTGCAGGGAAAAGTGTTGGGTGTGGTGGGGCTGGAGGGGGGTGTGGAGTGGACAAGGGAGTCATGGAGAGAGTGGTCCCTCCAGAAAATAGATAAGGGTGGGGAGGGAAAAACGTCTTTGGTGGTGGGGTTGGATTGCAGATGGCAAAAATGCCAGAGGATGATGCGTTGGATTTGGAGGTTGGTGGGGCGGTACGAGGGGACGAGGGGGATTCTGTTTTGGTTGTTATTGCAGGAAGGGGGTGTGAAGGATGAGTTGCAGGAAATGTGGGAGACATGGTCGAGGGCTTTTTTGATCACTGTGGAGGGGAAGTTGCGGTCCTTGATAAACGAGGACATCTGGTATGTCTGGGAGTGGAATGTCTCCTGTTCGGATCAGATGCGGCGGAGGTGAAAGAATTGGGAATAGGGGATGGAATTTTTGCAGGAAGGTGGATGAGAAGAGGTGTCTGTTGCATTTCCCACAACTTATCCCTCACACCCCCTCCCCGCAATAACAACCAAAACAGAATTCCCCTCGTCCTCACGCACCACCCCACCAACCTCCAAATCCAACGCATCATCCTCCGGCATTTCCGCCATCTGCAATCCGACCTCACCACCAAAGACATTTTTCCCTCCCCACCGTTACCTGCTTTCCGGAGTGACCACTCTCTCCGCGACTCTCTTGTCCGCTCCACACTCCCCTCCAGCCCCACCATCCACGGCACTTTCCCCTGCAACTACAGGAAGTTCAGTACCTGCCCCGACATCTCCTCCCTCACCCCCATCCCAGGCCGTAAGAAGACCTTCCACATCAAGCAGATGTTCACCTGCACATCTGTTAATGTAGTATACTGTACCCGCTGTTCCTGTTGTGGCTTCCTCTACATTGGGGAAACCAAGGGCAGGCTTGGGGACAGCTTTGTGGAACACCTACGCTTGGTTTGCAACAAACAACTGCACCTCCCAATCGCGGAACATTTTAACTCTCCCTCCCACTACTTGGATGACAAGTCCATCCTGGACCTCTTGCATTGCCATTAAGGTTGCAGAAACAGCATCTCATATTTTGCTTGGGAACCCTGCAGCCCAATGGTATTAATGTGGACTTCACAATCTTCAAAGTCACCTCTCCCCCAACCGCATCCCAAAACTAGTCCAGCTCACTGATGAAGAGTCTCGGCCCGAAACGTCAGGTTTGGTGCTCCTGAGATGCTGCTTGGCCTGCTGTGCTCATCCAGCTCCACACTTTGTTATCCCAGCTCATCTCCACCTCCCTAACCATTCCTCCACCTCAAGCCCCACCCCCATCTCCTACTCACTAGACTCATCTCACCTCCTTGATCTGTCCATGCTCCCTGGATGGCTTATCCCCTCCCTAAGTCCCCACCTACACTCACCTTTACTTGCTCTAACCCTGCCTCTTTGACCTGTCTGTCCTGTCTCCACCTATCTTCTCCTGTCTCTACCTATCTCCACTTATCTTCTATCTGCCTCCCCCTCTCTCCCAATTTATTTCAGAATCCCTTTCCCCTCCCCCATTTCTGAAGAAGGGTCTCGACCTGAAACATCAGCTTTCCTGCTCCTCTGATGCTGCCTGGCTTGGTGTGTTCATCCAGCTCTACACCTAGTTATCTCAAACATTTAGCAAGCTGTTTTTCACATCAATGGTCACCTCACACCAACGTAAGTGTCACTATGTTATGAGATGCTGAGCTATAGTTAATTAAACACTCTCCACAGCCAAGAACAGTGCAGCTACATGGTTCAGGAGAGTCTTCAGTATGAGGGATGGCTAGAAAGCTTATATGTATTTTGATTTCAAACATTCTCACTCTTGAAGAGGAAAGCATGCCTTGATCTTTGTCTCCTTCAGATGGCAGAAGGCACTAAATTATTTAAAGTTCAGGAACAGCCAGTCAAGGAATAGATGAATGAATCTCACAGGGCTCTCTGGACTCATGGCAGAATCTAAACAAAAAAGCTGCAACTGTTGAGAGTCATTATCTTCCTCATCTTCCTCTGCTCCATATAAAACAAACAGCTATCCAGTCTTTCTTCATAACCACAACTTTTCATCCCTGGCAACATCCTGGTAAATCTCCTCTGTACTGTTTCGAGTGTAATCACATCCTGCGTTAATGTTGTGATGGGAACTGCCCACGATATTCCGTCTGTGGCCTCACCAATATTTTATAAAGTTTCGACAAGACTTCCTTGCTCCTGTCTAATGAATGCAAGCATCTGTATGCCTTCTTCACAATCCTGTCTACTTGTGCTGGTACCGTGACCAAGATCTCAACTCTTCCGAGAGACCTACAATTCATTGTGTATGTCTCTCCTTTATTAGACTTCCCAAAACGCATTATCAGGATTAAATTCAATCTGATGTTGCTCTACCCAATATACTAGCTGATCAACATCAGACTGTAGCATGAGACCATCCTCCTCACTATCAATAACACAATCAATTTTCATGTCATTTGCAAATTTATTAATTGAATCTTCTACATTTGCATCCAAGTGGGTAATGCACATCACAAACAGTAAGGGAGCCAGCACTAATCCCTGTGGTACACTGCCCGTCACAGGCTTCCAATCACAAAAAACAACCCTCCACCATCACCCTTTGCCTCCTATTTGCAAGCTATTTTTGGATTGGCAACTTGCTAGAGTCCCATTCGCTATTACCTTTTGGACCAGCCTTCTGTGTGAGACCTTGTCAAAGGCCTTATTGAAATCCACATAAACCGCATCACCCTACACTCCCCTCATCAATATATATTGTCACATTTTCAAAACGTTCAATTAATCAGACTGGATCTCCCTCCAACGAATCTGAGCCGACTATCCCTGATCAATATGTGCCTTTTCAAGCGTTGATTAATGCTGTCTCTCAGAATTTTTCCAATAATTTCCCTACCACAGATATCAGACTAAACAGGTCTGGAAGTTATTTGCCTCGTCTCTGCCGCCCTTCTTGAACAAAGGAACTAAATTAGCTACTCCCCAGTCATCTGACACTTCATCTGTGGCTAGTAAAAAATAAAATATTCCCACCAGGGCCCCAGCAGTCTCCTCCCTTTCCCCCCTTAGCATCCTGGTCTCATCAGGCCCTGGGGATTTATGCACCTTTATGCCAGCTAGGACATTTAACACCTCCAACGCATTAATCTCAACATGTTCTAAAACCTCACTTTCACAGACGAAATCCCTGGCTACAATGACTTTCTCCTCTGAGAATACAGAAGAGAAATATTCTTTCAAGATCTCACCCACATCCGTTGGCTCCACACATAGGTTGCCCCTTTGGTCTCCAATAGGTCCACTCTTCCTCCTGCAATCCTCCTAACTCTTAATACTCTTATAAAATGTCTTTGAGTCTTCCTTAAATATCTGCCAAGGATACCTCATGGTCTGCCTTTGCCCTCCTAATTTCCTTTCGAAGCAACACCCCTACACTCTCTGTACTTCTCAGGGCTTTCTGATCTTTAATGCACTAACATACCTGACAAATACTTCCTGCTTTTACTTTATCAAACTTGCAATATCCCTCGGCAGTCAGGGTTCCCTGGACTTGCTACACTTGCCTTTCACTCCTAGAGGAACACACCAGCACCGAGCTCTCACTATACTGCTTTTAAAAGACTCCCACTTTCCATTTACCTGCAAGTAGCTGCTCCCAGTTGCAAGATCCTGTCTAATGATATTGACATTGGCCTTGTGCTGGCAAACAAAGTTTGTTTCATTCTGCCAGCAAGCTGATAACCTGCAATCTACTGCATTGACAAGGATGTTTTCCATTGCTATCAACACTGAAGAGCTCTCAGACTGCAAAAGGTATCAAAGGTTGAAAGACAAGCCATGACACAGACAATGAACTGCATACACCACTTGAGATAAATTGACAAATCTATCGCTGAAGTTGCTCAGAGTGTAACATAGCTCAGTGAGCAAATAGCTACAATAGATTCAAGTCTAATGTTCGATGGTGAGAGCGCTCAGGAGAGGCAAGTTCAAGCAGAACATTTTATCTCTTCATCTTCCCAGGAAGAATCGTCAGTAACTGTGACAGAGATCATGCCAAGTCAGCAGCAATCCTCAAGAAATAGAAGACGAGGGACAAATGTTGGTTTCACCAAAATTAGACTCACTGAGGGCGAATAAGAGAGTCCAAGCCAGTCATCGCATGTTCGCACGCTTCAGCGCAAACCTCCAGGCGGATTAAGAATTAAGATGCAGTATGTACAACTCCGGCACTGAGAAGGGAAGACCAACATCCAGCAATTTCCAAGACATTCCAAGGAAAGGCTTCCCTGCCTCAGGGATTCAAGGCACAGTGAAGTAGAAATTGCCTCTTTCATCAGGGAAGAGATCCTCCACAAAAGAAATCCAGGTTAAATATCCTTCTGTTTAAAAGGACTTTACATCACCAGGGAGGGAATCAAACAACCCTTTGCCCGTCAAATTCTCCAATCCTGAAGAGAATGCGCTCAAGAATGGCAAAACCTCCAAATGGCCTGAATTTGTAAAATCAAAGGCAGAATTTGCACTGCATCACAGTCAGTTGGTTGGATACATTGAAACACACATCAATTCAGGCAAGACATGTATTTGTTATCGTACAACCCTGGAATGTACTTCAGCTCAAATAAAAGCAAAATACTGCAAACTGAAATTATGAAACAAACACAGAAAATGCTGCAGAAGCTCAGCAGAGTTGGTGGAGTTGGAAACAGCGTTAACGTTTCAAGGCTGATCTGTCTCTTCTTCAGCCTTCCTGACACTATGCTCCTACACCATGCATTTGGAAAGGCAAGGACCGTTTCGGGACAGTCGGCGTAGATTTGTGTGTGAGAAATCAACTTGATTGAACTTTTGAAGAGGTGACCAAGAAGATAGATGAAGGCAGAGCGGTAGATGTTGTCTACATGGACTTTAGCAAGGCCTTCAATAAGGTTCTGCATGGTAGACTGGTTAGTAATGTTAGATCCAGGGAGAGCGAGACAATAGGATACAACATTGGCTTGATGGAAAGAGACAGAGGTGGATGGTTCCTCAGACTGGAGGCCTGTAACTAGCAGTTTTGCTGCATGGATTGGTGCTGGGTCCAATATTGTTTTCCATTTACATAAACAATTTGGATGAGAATTTGGAGGCAATGGTCAGCAAGTTTGTGGATGACACCAAAGCTGATGGTGTGGCAGTCAGTGAAGAAGGTTATCTAAGAGTACAATGGGACCTTGATCAACTGGAGCAGTGGGCTAAGTAATAGCAGATGGAGTTCCTTCTATAGTTCCTTGGAAGTGGCATCTCAAGTAGACAGGATGGTGACGGTGTTTGGTGCGCTTGACTTCATTGGTCAGAGCATTGAGTATAGGAGTTGGGTCATCATTTTACGGCTTTACAACACTTTGGTGAGGCCACATTTGGAGTATCGCATACAATTGTGGTCACCCTGCAATAGGAAGGATGCTGTTAAACTGGAAAGGTGCAAAAGAGAACTGGAAAGGTGCAAAAGAGATTTACAAGGATGTTACCAAGACTGGGAGGCTTGAGTTTTAAGGATAGGCTGGATAGGCTGGGTCTTTGTTATCTGCAGCACAGGAAGCTAACGGGTGACCGCAGTGAGGTTTATAGAATCATGAGAGGTGTAGATAAGGCGAATAGCCAAGGTCATTTCCAAAGGGAAGGGGAGTCCAAAACTGGACGGCATAGGTTTAAGCTGAGAGGGGAAAGATTTAAAATGGACCTAACTGGCATCTTTTTCACACAGAGCGTGGTGTGTCTGTGGAACAAGCTTCCAGACAAGGTGGTGAGGTGGATACAACTACATTTAAAAGACATTTGGACAGGCACGTGAATGGCAAAGATTTAGGAGGATATGGCAGAAATGCAGGCGAATGGGCCGAGTTCAGTTTAGGAAACCTGGTAGGCATGGATGAGTTGGGGCAAAGGGTTTGTCTCAGGGCAGTACAACTTTCAGACCATTTTGATTTGTCAGTTCAGGGAAAATTGTGAGATCCTCAACATTTGAAATTGTAAGAACTGGATACAGCAAAGTTGAAAGTAATGCAAATGCTTTCGGGTAAATGTTTCAGCTATTCATGTTAAGAAAGTACTTAAGATTGGAAATGGAAAAGCATTTGGGGGAGATAAAGTGACAGGGTTTGGTGATTGTGTTGATGTGCCTCTGAAGTTAGCAGTGAAGTCACATGTGTTAGTCTATGTTCACTCTAAGTTGTCTTTCTTCTGTGTGGCTCTCCAAGGTTTGTTTGTGGCATCGCTTTCCTGAATCTGATGCCAAGCAGCATGCATGGACCCTCAGAGTGGCTCTGCAGCTCAGAGGGAATGTCGATGCTAGTGTTGCTGTGAAAAGTCGATCCTTGTATAACTCAGAGCTCCCCGCTCTATAGTCTTACCATCATATACAGTGTAACAGTGTAACAATAAGATATAGATCAATAGTTATTAAGAAGTCTGCCCTGAGATTGTAATAATTACTTGAAGAGTCCACACAAAAACGCAACTAAAGTAAGATTGGGAAAGATGATATATAAATGCATTATCTCATGTAAAAAAGAGAGAACGCATAGTGATCTTTTGATTTTCATGTGGAGTTCTGTAAAAGGACATGCGAATGGAATTGTAATGTCACTTATTTTCAGTTGTTTAATGTACAGCTGTAAAGGTATGACTTTTCTGAGAAATCACACAGTATTTCTCCAAGCCTGTTCTGCATGCTTATTTAGATATAAGTAGCCAAGGTAGCTGGTAACTGGTTTGAGGTGAATGGCTAATGATTCTGCTGCAGACATTGTTGTTGGAAGGCATATGCAGCAAAACTTTGGTAAACTGAGATGTTTCCCAGAGAGAGATCTCTATGATTTTACCTGAAAACCCTCAAAGCAATAATTTCTATTCTTGGTTTATATTAAACTTTGAACAAGGAATTCTTAATCCAAGATGTCAGTGGATAATCTGTAGAATATAGACCTATTTTAATACCGTCGTAAAATAAATATTAAAAGCAGTTTTGAGACATGCAAGTACATTTTTAAAGTTGTTTTTAATTCTCAGTACCTTGCTTAAAAAAGGCAAATACTCTTCTCTCTGGGGAGTAAACTGGTACATAAATAAAGAATTGAAGAGAAATGTCTTTGGCCAAGAAGTGGTTCGAATGTGGAACTTGCTACTGCTTTGCATAGATTTTTCAAAATGCATTCATAGGATGTGGACAGCACTGGCGAAGCCAGAGTGTATCACTCCTCCCTGATTGTCCTTGAGAAAGCACGAGTGAACCACCTTCTGGAACCTGTGTAGTCTATCTGTCAAAATACTGCCCAATGGCCCAAGGAAGAGAATTCAAATACCTTGTCCGGAAGTAGGAAAAACGATATTTTTCCAAAAGATTTGGAGAGGAACTTGGGGTGGTCACTGGGTGCCAGTGGCCCTTGGTGGGAGGGCTAACAACATCAGTAGTGTTATTGGAGCTACACTCATCCAGACAGGCATGTAC